>NC_079331.1:5505000-5815769 GCF_029931775.1 Euleptes europaea | reverse complement strand
AATCACCCAAGCGGCCATTTTCTCCAGGGGAAATGATTGGTGTCACCTGGAGATCAGTTGTAACAGCAGGAGATCTCCAGCTAGCACCTGGAGGTTGGCAACCCTACTCATGCTGCTCTACGCCCCATGAGCCACGGCACTGCTAACGGTTGCCAGCGGCACTGGTCACCGTGGGGAGGGCAGGCTGGGGCTGGTGTCCTTGGGGAACCCGTCTCTATTTTAGGAAAGGGCTGCCTTTCCCCACCGTTCATAAAGCCAGAAGGAACCTTCCTCCTCCTCCTCCCCGCCGCCTTTTAATTGTACGGTAAGGTTTGCCCTAGTTACGAACGAGAGGAGACGGCGGGCCGCGTGGCCGATTGAGCCAGGGCTCCCGTTTGCAATCTGGCTCCCTAATGGTTTTGCGTCTGCGGCTGGGCTGCTAATGAGGCCTGGCTGAGAGTTGAAAGCCTTCTCGCAGCCTTCCCGGAGTGAGCGCATGGCTCAGAGCCCTTCCCATGCCCCCTTCCCCAGTGGTTGCCTCTACAGTGATGCGCACAGACATTCCTGTCCTGCGGTAGGGTGCTTTGACCTCCCTTCCTGAATCTCAAGGAAAACTTGACAACTCTGAGAGAGAGCCCCCGTGGGGGGAAATCTTGGGAGGGAGGGTGCGCGGGTGCGCCTTTGCGCACATGTGCAGGGGTCTCTCTCCGCTCCGGGGCATCAAGGCTGCACATGCCTCCCTCATGTGCTTGTTTACGCGGCTCGTTCTGGGCCTGTCTTTGCACGTTTGTGTCACTCGGCGTGCATGCGCTCCCTTTCCCCACAACGTCCTTGGGAGCGCATGGGCATTCTGCGCTGGCGTGTGGGTCCGGGCAGTTTTGTTGCAGCTTTTTCAGGGTAGAGGGGGCATATGGGCCTCCTTTGGACTGCCCACCCTGGCGTGCTCCCAAAGATCCCTCGAGGCGCATTGTTCAGAGAGGACGGGCCAGGCGCATGGAATTCGACCACACAGCTCAGAGAGAGAGAGAATGAGAGCCGGGCACAGTTAGACAGCTGCTGTGATTAAATGAATTCATTCTCAAAAGGGAAGCGGGGGCGTAAAACCTGGTCGAAGAGATGCCTGTGGCTAGGGGTGGCATCTGCCAGGCAGAGAGAGCCTTTTGTAAACAGCGAGACTGGATTTAGGGGCAGGAGAAACCAATGTACCGACTACAGCTGCAGAGCGGGTCTCCAAACAACTAGAGGTTCTTGCTAAAGCGGATCTTCTTTTTGTTCCTCCTCAGAAGAATGACCCTGGCCCCCAAGAGTAAAGCATGGAGTAGGGGTCACTGAGGGTGTGTGGGGGGGGGGGAGGTAGTTGTGAATTTCCTGCATTGTGCAGGGGGTTGGACTAGATGACCCTGGGGGTCCCTTCCAACTCTATGATTCTAAGATCCTCTTAAAATTCCCTGCTGATTGAGAGAATGTGCTTTTCGCACTCAGGGCCCTTTTAAATCGGCAACATTGCCACCTGGTACCCACCTAGTGTTGCCAGGTCCCTCTTCGCCACCGGCGGGAGGTTTTTGTGGTGGAGCCTGAGGAGGGTTGGGTTGAGGAGGGGCTTCAATGCCATAGAGTCCAATGGCCAAAGTGGCCATTTTCTCCCGGTGAACTGACGTCTATTGGCTGGAGATCAGTTGAAATAGCAGGAGTTCTCCAGCTAGTAGCTGGAGGTTGGCAGCCCTACACCCTCCGCACCCGCTGAAACCTGAATCCCATTCCACACCCTAGGCAAAGCTCCTAAATTTATGATGGCCCAGGAGGTAGCCGCCTTAAAAACGGGCAACGTTTATTTCATTACGAGCCTTCGTTCGGGAGTTGCGCCTCTTCCGAATTTTAAGAGCTAGACTTGCGCCCAGGAGCACCTTAGACACCAACGAGATTTTGGGGGCTTTTGAGAGTCAAAGCTCCCTTTGCCAGACACCAAACAACCAGGGCCTCGTGACCAAGGGAGTTTTGTCTCTCGAAAGCTCATACTCCAAAAACCTTGTCAGTCTCTAAGGTGCTAACGGACTTGGATTTTGCCCTTCTACTGCAGACCGACATGCCAACCCTCTGACCATTTAAGAATTACAGTAATTCTTAAAATTATGGCCTGACCGATCTCCCCATCCCTCACCTTCCTTGTTTGGTTCTTATCTAACATTTGGCTCAAGGAAGCATTCTGGAGAACTCCCAAGTCTGTCTATTGCATGGTAGGGTTGCCAGGTCCCTCTTCCCCACCGATGGGAGGTATTTTGGGTGGAGACTGAGGAGGGTGGGGTTTGGGGAGGTGAGGGACTTCAATGCCATTGAGTCCAATTGCCAAAGTGGCCATTTTCTCCCGATGAACTGACCTCTATCACATGAACACATGAAGTTGCCGCCTTATACTGAATCAGGCCCTTGGTCCATCCAAGTCAGTATTGTCGACTCAGACCGGCAGCGGTTCTCCAGGGTCTCAGGCGGAGGTCTTTCACATCACTCACTTGCCTAGTCCCTTTAACTGGAGATGCCGAGGATTGAACCTGGGACCTTCTGCGTGCAAAACAAATGCTTCCCCCGCCCCCCAAACACTCACAAAGCTGCCTTCCATCAGACCCTTGGTCCATCAAAGTCAATATTGTCTCCTCTTCGGCTGGAGATCAGTTGTAATAGCAGGCGATCTCCAGCTAGTACCTGGAGGTTGGCAACCCTATTGCATGGTATTATTTTGTTTTAAGAAGTATCAGGTGGCTATTGTTTCTGGGTTTGGCCAATAAAATAATGGATTAACATTCAACATTAAGAAAATAACGAAGTTTGGTATTTTTGGAGTCAAAGACGCCGTTCTGGAGTGTGTGAAATTCAGTGTCGTCCCCCCACACACAAACACACCATGTTTTGCAAAGGTTCCTTTTTGCATTTTTCACGTTTGCAATGTTAATCTTTTTTTCTGTATTTCTTCCGGCTCTTAAAAAAAGTGAACACAAGGTGCATATTTTTGCCCTTTCTTTCTCGTTCTGGGGGGTGCTAAGCTGCTCTGTATCCATAGCATATTTCTGAGGATGCATGAGTCATGCTTAAGCTCTAGGCCCTAACCTGTAAGAAATGAAATGGAAATCCTTGCGTGACCCATTATGCTAATGGACGGACTGCCAGAAGCTGGAAATATTCTCTTGGTGCCTTTTCCTGGAGCGTCAGAAGCTGGCAGGCTAGGAACATGGCTGGCTTGTTTTAGCGTGCACGTTGGTGGAAAACACTGATGTGCATTCTCCCCTCCCCCCCAAAAAACCCCCCCAAAACCCAAATGGAGCCCAAAAGGTCCTGTTCCTTGAAAGCCTTGAGGGTAACAGAATAATGGGAATAGCGATGAACCTGTTGTATTTGGTTTCATTTCCCCTAGCAATAAAGATGAAGAGTCCAACGAGAGCGGAGGCTAGGGGTGAGAGTGAATGAGAGCTGAAGATATGAAACTGACATGGAAGCGTTCCAACCAGTGAAGTCTAACAGATCTTGCAACAGGATAGGTTGAGGGGAGGAGTGAGAGACAGAAGCACTGAATAACCACAATTATCTTTTTTTTTAAATTTTTTAATTAATTTTTATAACATAACACAAAAAACAAATATAATAAAAAACAACATAAAAATACAAAAGAGTATCTATATATACTTATCCATACGTACATAATTACAAAATTATGAAAACCAAAACGATACCCCTTCAACCCTCCGCCCACCTTAAAAAAGTGGCCCATCACCCGACTTCTGAAGAAGTGTCTTAACAGTTTTAAAAATATCTATTAACAAAAAATATATAAAAATATTAAAACTAGTTTCTATATCTCACTAAGTAAAGTAGTAAAATCCATTTTTGCCAGTTTATCCCTTTCAAGTATCTGGAATTAATGCTGACTCCTGCTCTGGGCAACCTTCGGGCAAGGAGCTCTCCTTGGATCTCTGGGCACTGTTCCGTTGTGTTCTGTGCAGTGCCAACCACATCGGATATCCCTGGAGCAAATGGCCCCTTTGGCTGTTGGACTCTATGGCATTGAAGTCCCTCCCCTCCCCAAACAACGCCCTCCTCAGGCTCCACCCCGAAAACCTCCCGCCGGTGGCAAAGAGGGACCTGGCAACCCTAAGAGGAGAGAAAGAGAGGTCTACAGGCTTCTGGTGTTTTTCTAATGATCGGTTTATTTATAAAGTATACAGGTGGGACAGGTGGTACGGGGGCGACAGACAAGGGGGGTGGAAACAGGCCGTGCTAGTCTCAAAGAGGCATTGTTACTGTCCCCCCCACCACCCCAAAAAAAACCCTACTGCTTTTTTTCAGGTCTGTCTGAGTAGATCAGATTAGTAGTGGATACCACATGCCCCGGTGGAGAGGGGGGGACAACGGCTCTGCATCCCAGGGTTTATTATGCTCAAATTGTTGATCAATAGGGTTGCCGGCACAGGGTTGGGAAATACCTGGAGATTTTGGGGGGCGGAGCCTGAGGAGGGTGGGGTTTTGGGAGGGGAGGGGCTTCAATGCCAAAAGTCCAATGGCCAAAGTGGCCATTTTCTCCAGGGGAGTGGATCTCTCGCCTGGAGATCAGTTGTAATAGCAGGAGATCTCCAGCTAGTTCCTGGAGGTTGGCAGCCCTATTGATCAAGCTATGCTGAACTGAAGGAGGATCTTCACAGTACAGTGGGGCAGTCAACAGCTCCTCGTTGGGGGCTCTGCGCCCCATGCAGAGCCTGGGCTGCTCCTTGGAATAACCAGGATCAGCTCAAAGATGGGGTGTAGAGATTCAAGACCCAGGTTCAAATCTCTGCTCTGCCATGGAAGCTTGCTGGGTGATCTTGGCCCAGCCACACACTCTCAGCGTAACCTACCTCGCAGGGTTGTTGCAAGGATAAAATGGAGGATGACGTAAAGCACTTTGGGTACCCTTTGGGGAGAAAAGCGGGGTATAAGTGAAGCGAGTAAATAAATAAAAGAGCATCTTGAACACCTGTATGGTTTGTGGCTTTCAGTAAGATGTGACTTGAAATTTATTTGGGTTGAATTCGGGGCCTAAAAAGAACAATTGGTTTCCTGTTTGAGATCGGATTCATATCTGGGTCTCCCAGATCCTAGGGCAAAACTAACCACTATACACCGCTGCCTACTCTAAATCTGATCACACATTGCCAACAAAGTACCCACTTTGGCCTTATGGATCACATTTTTATTCCTCCAAGAAGCTCATAGCAACATTCACAGATGGGGACGGGGCGTGGCTCAGTGGTAGAGCATCTGCTTGGCGTACAGAAGGTCCCAGGTTCAATCCCTGGCATTGAAAGTTAAGAGGACCCAGGTAATGTGGAAGACCTCTGTTGGAGAATTTGGAGCGTCATTGCCAGCCGGAGTAGACCAGATTGACTCGACACAACCCAGTAGTCTCAGTTGAAGGTAGTAGAAGGGGCCGTGGCTCAGTGGTAGAGCATCTGCTTGGTGTGCAGAAGGTCCCAGGTTCAATCCCCGGCATCTCCAGTTAAAGGGACCAGGCAAGGGGGTGATGTGAAAGACCCCTGCCTGAGACCCTGAGTAGACTTTGATGGACCAAGGGTCGGATTCAGAGTAAGGCAGCTTCATGTGTTCATGTGTGTGTGTGTGTGTTCTCCCCAATTTAGACTCCCCTTGTGGAATAAGTTAGGTTGACTTGGCCAAGGTCCCCTGAGGAACGTTGTGGCAGAGCGTGGTTCTCAAACAAGGCCTCCCTAATCTGGCAATAACCACTGTACCTCACCGGTGGCCTGGGTTAGGAATAAGTTGGGAAGATCTTTGAACCGGACTGGGGCCCGTCTAGAAGGCACGGGATCTGCCGCTGCAGAAGCCTTCTTGTCCTGTTCCTGCAGTTTTCCAAAGCAGCACCTCAAATCCGCTGCGATGGGCGTCTTTGAAATGCGGCGAGATGGATTAGTCCGGAAAAAGAAGCAGCCGTCGTCTCCGAAGGCATGTTTTAGACTTCGGGGCTAAGCCTGGGAGGAAAAGCAAATGCTATTCGAACGGAAGACTATTAGCTGTACATTTTTTCTCTCTCTCTGGGGGGGGGGGGGGATGATACAGCCTTACAGGATTAATTCACCATCATTACCTGGGAGGTGTCGAACGCGCTTTCCTGCAATACAGTTGACTGTTTGCCCAGACGGTCGCTTGCAGAGACGTCGCTGTCAAGTCGCAGACGCTCGCGGCTTGGCGGCCCGGCCCGGCCTGCAATTAAGATGAGATTGCAGGGTTCCGTACAGTTTCAAGCTGGGCTTCCCTACCGGGTGGGTTCGATCCCCGGCGCTTCTCTGCTTGGGAACGTGGGGCTGCAAAGGGCCGCCCCAGATGCGCATGAAAGGAAAGAGGTTGGACTGGAACAGAAACCCCACCCGGGCTGACAGGGCACGGACCCGAGGTCTAATTAGTGAAAAAACAGGCCGTTGAATCTCAACAGACCTGCAAATTATTTTGCCGGGCTGTCTGAAGGCGTCGTGTTGAGGGCCCTGCTGAGGAAGGAACAATAAATGCATTCACGCTGAATGTATGAATAGAGTTGCCAACCTCCAGGTGCTAGCTGACAATCTCCTATTACAACTGATCTCCAGCCAATAGAGATCAGTTCCCCTGGAGAAAATGGCTTTGGTCATTGGACTCTATGGCATTGCAGTCCCTCCCCTCCCCAAACCCTGCCCTCCTCAGGCTCTGCCCTAAAAACCTCCCGCTGGTGGCAAAGAGAGACCTGGCAACCCTATGTATGAATGATAATAGCTGCGGAGGCTAATCTGGTGAACCGGGTTGGTTCCCCCGCTCCTCCACATGAAGCCAGCTGGGTGACCTTGGGCTAGTCACAGTTCTCTCAGCCCCACCTACTTCAGAGGGTGTCTATTCTGAAGAGGGGAAGGGAAGGGGATTGTAAGTCGGTTTGATTTTTCCTTAAGTGGTAGAGAAAGTCGGCATATACAAACCAACTCTCTCCTCCTCCTCCTCTACAGGGTCAGCATATGAACCCCTCCTGTCCCAGCTCTGTGTACAGTTCTGGTCACCACACCTAAAAAAGGTTATTGCAGAGCTTGAGAAGGTACAGAAAAGAGCCACCAAAATGATTAGGGGACTAGAGCAATTGCCCTATGAGGAGCGGTTGAAACGCTTAGGGCTGTTTAGCTTGGAAAGAAGGCGGTTAAGGGGAGACGTGATAGAGGTCTATAAAATTATGCATGGTTTGGAGAGAGTGGACAGGGAGAAGCTTTTCTCCCTCACAATACTAGAACGCAGGGTCATCTGCTGAAGCTGGCGAGAGATCCAAAACTGATAAAAGGAAGTATTTCTTCACACAATGCTTGGTTAAACTGTGGAACCCCCTGCCCCAGGATGTGGTGATGGCGGAAGGCTTTGAGAGGGGAATGGACCTGTTCATGGAGGAGAGAGCTATCCATGGCTACTAGTAAAAATGGATACTAGTCATGATGCATACCTATTCTCTCCAGGATCAGAAGAGCATGCCTATTATCTTAGGTGCTGTGGGACACAGGTAGGATGTTGCTGCTGCAGTCGTCTTGCTTGTGGGCTTCCTAGAGGCCCCTGGTTGGCCACTGTGGGAACAGACTGCTGCACTTGATGGGCCTGGGTCTGATCCAGCAGGGCCTTTCTTATGTTCTTATGAGAGTACCCACTGGGGATAACTTGCTGGTAATTGCAGATCCAGCATGGCCTATCTTATGTTCTTATGTTCTGTTAAATTCTATCCTTGGCATCTCAGCCTTTTGCTGAGCCGGATGAGCAACACCACGGGGGCTGTCTTCTTCTTCCTCTTACTGGAGCTTGAAAGGAAAGATTGTACGTTGATGGTTTCATCTGACGGGAGATCACACGGCCCTCTGAAGAGCTCTGGGGATTGTCTACTCGGGGAGCAGAAACAATTGCATCTGATTTGGCGGGTGATGAAAATAGCGTTTTAAAGACCCCTGCAACTGCCGGGCGGAGTGATTGGGATGCCCGCCCGGGGACTGAAAGAGGTTTCGTCGACAATGAGGAACAAGAGGCCAAATTAGGAAGGCCGGCGTGGTTCATCTTCAATAAATTATTTGCTCCCTCCCTTCTGTGCGGAGCTTCAGGGAAACATTGGTCGCAGTCGGCGTCAAGTTGTGGGCCTGAAATCGACGTTGTGGGATGATCTGAATCCAAGTCACACCAGAAGGCAGGGAAGTCCGCTAAGAACCGATTAGCAGGGAAAGGGTGGGCCATAAGGGATGGTGTAGCAATTCCAGCGTCAGACCCAGGTTTGAATCTTCGCTCCGCCATGGAAGGTCGCTGGTGACCTCGGGCCAATGACATACACTCTCTGCCGAACCCACCTCGCAGGGTTGTCGTGAGGTTAAAACGGAGGAGAACGACGTACGCTGATTTGGGTCCCTGTGAGGGAGAACAGTGGGGTATAAATTTAGTTTACATTTTTTTTTTATTCAACAGTTGTTATTCGGTACTGTTCTTTTTTATGGAGCTCAAGGTAGCTTACAAACATAGATAAAAGGTAAAGGTCCCCTGTGCAAGCACCGGGTCATTCCTGACCCATGGGGTGACGTCACATCCCGACGTTTCCTAGGCTGACTTCGTTTACGGGGTGGTTTGCCAGTGCCTTCCCCAGTCATCTTCCCTTTACCCCCAGCAAACCGGGTCCTCATTTGACCGACCTCGGAAGGACGGAAGGCCGAATCAACCTTGAGCCGGCGACCCGAAACCGATTCCCGTCGGGATCGAACTCAGGTCGTGAGCAGAGCTTGGACTGCAGGACTGCAGCTTCCCACTCTGCGCCACGGGGCTCATTATAAACACAGATAAAACGCAACAAATGAAATACATTAAAAACATAAAACCCACATTTAACATCACTACTAAGGATCCTTGGTCCATCCAGGTCATTATTGTCTGCTCAGATTGGCAGACGCTTCCAGGGTGACAGGCAGAGGTCTTTCACGTCGCCTACTACTTGACTCTTTTATCTGGAGATGCTGGGGATTGAACCTGGGACCTTCTGCAGGCCAAGCCGATGTTGTGCCAGTGAGCCATGCAACCTCCCCTTCCAAAGCTTCATCGGTTTTTCTCTATATTCATCATTGCCTGCATTCATTTTTGGGCATGTTTGCTTCAGTGGGAAAGCTAAGATATAAGTTGCTTATCCTCCCCTCTTCTTTGAAAGATCTGTTTAACTTTGATCGTTGGACAACGTAGGTGTCGGTTTCATATCTCCCGTCTCCGGGACCTGCTCGAACTGTCATCTCCGACGGGGAAATGAACGAAACAAATGTAGTGTGTTTCTATTCTCATTTGTTAACCAAATGGAGGCTTTTTAAAGTTTGTTTTCTCCATGCACCTCTCTGCTTCCTCTTGCGGCAAGGATTGTGTGGATCCAATCTCTTTTGACTTAGAAGTTTTCCTAGCATTTCTCAGTCTAGGGTTGCCAGTTTTGGGTTGGGAAATACCTGGAAATTTTGAGGTGGAGCCTGAAGAGGGTGGGGTTTGGGGAGGGGCTTCCTTGGGGTATAATGCCAATAGAGTCCACCGTCCAAAGTGGCCCATGTCTCCAGGGGAACTTTTCTCTGTCGCCTGGAGATCAGTTATAATCCCAGGAGATCTCCCACTACCACCTGAAGGTAGGGTTGCCTCTTCACCCATTTTTGGGGCAGGGCCTGAGGAGGGTTTGGGGAGGGGAGCGACCTCAATGCCATAGAGTCCAATTGCCAAAGCGGCCATTTTCTCCAGGTGAGCTGATCTCTATCGGCTGGAGATCAGTTGTAATGGCAGGAGATCTCCAGCTTGTACCTGGAGGTTGCATCCTGGAACTGATATGTTGTGTACTGGTTTTACAAATCGAAGCCTGAAGCATGGCGTCAGGTCCATGAAGTACACCAGAATAATGCTATAGGATCAGACAGTAAAAAACAATATAGAAGAATTAATAGGTGCATGAAGGGGAACGGATGAAGAACCGAAACTGCTGCCTTCCTCTTCTACCTGGAAACTCACCTGAGATTCCTGCAATATAAGAACAGAGAGATTACTACACCGTAAATTTGGGTCTTTTTGTACTTCCCTTGTTGATTTTGTATGCTGCATTGCATTGAAGTAAAAACTATGTATAGATTGGTTACATTGGAGATACGTTATACACCTCTAAGCCTTTAGTTACTCTTTGTTTGCCTTTTTTGTGCATTTGGATGTAGTTACTATTTACACAGAGGTGTCTGCATTTAAGTACCTGGAGGCCGGCAACCCTACTTCTTATAGTCAAGAGAAAATTGAAATAAACCCTTGATTTTTTTTTTTTTTTTAAAGAACGAGTCCTGAATTGCAGGCTAGACTCTGACAAATGGCACATCCAGGTGATTTCCATCTAAGCCTTCTGTTCCCTTCTTCCCGCAGCCGAGCTATCTTCCTTGTTACCTGCGATAAGTGAAAAAGATTAGGACAGAGACAAAAATACTTTGAAGACGCGCCGGGAGAAACAGGGAGCAGGTGACACGCGAAGAGAAGGAGCCGGGCTTATTTTTATCCAGGAGGGGCAAAGCGGCCCGTTGGAGCGGAGGCTCTTCGGTGTCTTAAAACATCTCGAGCATCATTCGCGCGGCTTTGACTGTAAATTATTTTAATCTTCATAATCCCCCCCGGAAAGGAAAGCTGCTTATGAGCCTGTGGGCTGGGAGCAAAGAATATGAGGGGTGGGGTGGGGGGTGGAATGGCGCTTGTGGGGGGGGTTGATTGGGAATCATTTTTTTGGGGGGGAATCGGGAGTCTGGGAGAAGGAAAAACTGAAAAATCACCCCAAAGGGGCTAAGAAGCCCCTCCACCCCGACCCAGTTTTCTGCTACAGGAATCAGCCTCCATGGGTCATTTGTAAAGAAGAAAATGTCAGTCGAATGTGTGTTGGGGGGGCTTGCGTGCATTGAGACATGACTGCGCATCATGCGTCGCTTGGGCTGAAGGCGTTTTTTGCAAATCCTTTGGGGCCAAAATACATTGCGCATCGCTTCCCTTCTCCCCCGATGTTCCCTTTTCCTCACACGCACCAACCTTCTGTCACATCCCGCTTGATCGGTTTTCACTATTTTAAAACCTCGTGCGCTGCGTGCGAGAGACACTGTTTTCAAGGGCTGGAGGCTTTTACGTTGCTTTCTTATGTCAGGTGAATTCTTCTAATGGGGCATCGGTGTAGTGTAGTGGTTAGCGCTGTCAGACTAGGAGCTGGGAGACCCAGGTTCGAGTCCCCACTCCGCCATGCTGGGGGACTTTGGGGCTGCTCAATCTCTCTCTCTCTCTCTCTCTCTCTGCCTGACCTACCTCACAGGGTGATTGTTGTGAGGATAAAATGGAGCAAAGAACAATGTGAACAGTTTTGGGGAGTGAAGGGGAGTCTAAATGAGGAAATCGTGGGCTTGTGGGTTCAAAGGCTCTTTGCTAGTCTACAGATCGCTTTATATGTTATGGGCCACATGTTAAGTGCTGTCAAGTCGCTTCCGACTCATGGTGACCCTATGAATCAATGTCCTCCAAAACGTCCGATCTTTAACAGCTTTGCTCAGATCCTGCAAACGGAGGGCCGTGGCTTCCTTTACGGAGTCCATCCATCTCTTGTTGGGTCTTCCTCTTTTCCTGCTGCCTTCAACTTTTCCTAGCATGGTTGTCTTTTTCCAGTGACGCTCGTCTTCTCATAATGTGGCCAAAGTACGGCAGCCTCAGTTTAGCCATTTTAGCTTTTTCTAGGGTCAGTTCAGGCTTGATTTGATCTATAACCCACTGATTTGTCTTTTTTTGGCAGTCCACGGTATCCGTAACACCCTCCTCCAACACTAAATTTCAAAGGAGTCTATTTTCTTCCTATCAGCTTTCTTCACTGTCCAGCTTTCACACCCGTACATAGTAATAGGGAATACGATGGTATGAATTAATCTAGTCTTGGTGGCCAGTGACCCATCCTTACACTTAAAAATCTTTTCTAGCTCCTTCATGGCTGCCCTTGCCAGTCTCAACCTCCTTCTGATTTCTTGGCTGCAAGTCTCCCTTTTGGTTGATGGTGGAGCCCAGGAATAGAAAGTCTTGAACCATTGCAACGTCCTCATTGTCTATCTTAAAGTCGAGCAATTCTCAACTTGTATACCATATCCTTCGTCCGTCACTTCGGCCTGTGACGGCTTTCGGGCATAGAGATGAATATTTGAAAACATTCTGGGAAAACGTCCCACGCTCGTGGCCCCTGAGAACATGTTTAGGCATGTTTTTTCACACCTGTGACTTCCCTTCCTACACTCCGGTGGTATCTATGGAGACACGAAGAGGGAATAAACAGAACCTCCAAGCCGTCCAATATTTCCCAAATGAAAATGGGGACGTGCCGGTGACTCCCCTTTTCTCCGGACAAAGACAACACGCACCCCAGTTTTGAATGTTACATTTCCCTATCAGAAGAAGAGGAGGAGGAGGAGGAAGAAGAGGAAGAAGAGGAAGAAGAAGAAGAAGAGGAAGAGGAGGAGGAGGAGAGGAGGAGGAGGAGGAGAAGGAGAAGAAGAGGAGAAGAAGAGGAGGAGGAGGAAGAAGGAGAAGAGGAGAAGAAGAGGAGGAGGAGGAAGAAGAAGGAGGAGGAGAGAAGGAAGAGTTGGTTTTTATATGTTGACTTTCTCTACCACTTAAGGGAGACTCAAACTGGCTTACCATCGCCTTCCTTTCCCCTCCCCACAACAGACACCCTGTGAGGCAGGTGGGGCTGAGAGAGCTCAGAGAGAGCTGTGACTAGCCCAAGGTCACCCAGCTGGCTTCGTGTGTGGGAGTGGGGAAACCAACCCGGTTCTCCAGATCAGACTCCACCCCTCCAAACCACCGCTCTTAACCACCACACCACGCTGGCTCTGCCGTCCTCTCCAACAACATTGGCTGATTTTTAAAAGGCAGGAAGGTGTTTGTTCGTGTTAGATGCCGTTACCAGAAACACACACAAAAACACCCCACGGTGGTCCTAAAATAGATGATCCAAATCTACCTCGGCAATTATGATGTGCGAAGTGGCAGGCTGTGAGTTGCAAGGTGTGCGTGCGCACTGGCCGTCGTGTGCGTGCGTTAGAGAAGAGAGGCCTCCCCCACATGGAGATTTAAGTCCTAGAGATCTGGGGGGGAGGGAACGCTAGAAAAATCACAAGGAGGATCGGGCTATACCATGAATTGACAACCTCCAAAGTTTCACACGTGAACACATGAAGCTGCCTTCTACTGAATCAGACCCTTGGTCTATTGAAGTCAGCATTGTCTACTCAGACGGGCAGCGGCTCTCCAGGGTCTCGGGAAGGGGTCTTTCACAGCACCTGCCTAGTCCTTTTAACTGGAGATGCAGGGGATTGAACTTGGGACCTTCTGCATGCCAAGCAGAGGCTCTGCCACTGAGCCACGGCCCCTCTCCATGGATGTCCAGGGTCTCAGGCTGAGGTCTTTCACATCACCTACTTGCCTGGTCCCTTAAACTGGAGATGCTGGGGTTTGAACCTGGGACCTTCTGCATGCCAAGCAGAGGCTCTACCACTGAGCCCCTCCAAAACATCCTGTCATTACCAGCCTCACTCAGGTCTTGCAAACCGAGGGCTGGGACTTCCTCGACGGAGTCCACCCATCTCCAGCTGGGTCTTCCTCTTTTCCTGCTGCCTTCCACTTTTCCTAGCACGATCGTCTTTCCCAGCGAGTCTCGTCTTCTCAGGATGAGACCAAAGTCGGACAGTTAGGGTTGCCAACCTCCAGGTGGTGGCTGAAGATCTCCCGCTGTTGCAACTGATGTCCGGGCGACAGAGATCAGTTCCCCTGGAGGAAAATGGCCACGGTGGAAGGTGGACATAGCATTGCGCCCCATTGATGCCCCTCCCCTCCTAAATGTCCTCCATGCTCATCTGGCGAACCGGGTTGGTTTCCCCGCTCCTACGCATGAAGCCAGCTGGGTGACCTTGGGCTAGTTGCAACTCTCTTAGAGCTCTCTCAGCCCCGCCTATTTCCCAGGGTTTCTGTTGTGGGGAGGGAAAGGACATCATAAGCCGGTTTGATTCTTCCTAAGGTGGTAAACCGGCATATAAAAACCAACTCTTCTTCTTTTCTTAAACCCCACCCTCCTCAGGTCCCACCCCCCAAAATCTCCAGGTATTTACCCACCTGGAGCCGGCAACCTTAAGGATCGCCTCAAGTTTGGTCAGTCTAGCTTCTAGGGAGGCTTCCCAGTTACCCAGATGTAATGCCCGTGGTATCATGAGCCTAGAAACCATTCCCAAGGAAGTTTACAGTCACCTCCTGGACATGATACACTAAATTCGTATTGTGGTGTTTCTACCGCATGGGGAAACCAGTCCTATGAGAAAGAGAACTGATGCAGCATTCCCAACCAGTGGTTTTTTGCTGTTGTTTGTTTCAACGATGAGAAGAAGAGTTGGTTTTTTATATGCCGGCTTTTTCTACCACTTAAGGAAGAATCAAACCCCTTACAATCCCCTTCCCTTCCCCTCCCCACAACAGACACCCTGTGAGTTAAGTGGGGCTGAGCTCTAAGAGAACTGTGACTAGCCCAAGGTCACCCAGCTGGCTTTCATGTGTCGGAGCGGGGGAACAAACCCGGTTCTCCAGGTTAGCCTCCGCCGGTCATGTGGAGGAGCGGGGAATCGAACCCGGTTCTCCAGATCAGAGCCCATCGCTCCAAGCCACCGCTCTTAACCACCACTCCACGCTGGCTGTCATGTGAAGGTGGTCAAGCACAACCCAATGCCGTTGGAGCGCCGTGCTTTGACTGGAGACAAGAGGAGACCCACAACCTTGTGCGCATGCACTGGCATGAAAAAGGGCCCCGGCTTCCCAGTTCTTTGGCCGCGGGGATTCCTGAACTGTGCTTGGACTTCATTCGCCAAGGAGGGGAGGCAAAAAAGCAAAATGCCGAGAAGGCCTTGGAAAGTTTCTTTTAACGCTGAATAAATCCTCGGTCAACGGAACTATTTAAAACCCTCGTGTGCTGCGTGCGAGACACGCTGTTGCCAGATGCTAGGTAGAAGCACACTTTGTGTATGTGTGCGTATGTGATGAGACACCCCAAAGTGAGGCATCATGGGGGGGGGCTCTTTTTTGTCCCCCGTGGGCCATTTTCGTGCTGAAGTGTGGCTTTAGTAGCGGCCGCCTACCACAGCACATGCATCATGGAGGCGCTCACCGCCCTGCGTCCGAATCCCAAAGGTACCCACAAGCTCCAAACGGTTGGGGACCCCTGGCCTAGCCTACCTCCCAGGGTTGTCGCTCCTTTCTATATCCGAGGAAGCTGTGGACCAACCTAACCGGTTGAACGGAGGTTTAAGGAACTGGTTGTGGGCAACCAAAGTGAAATTCAATCCACGTACAATTGGGGGGGGGCTCCGTTTAGCCCCCCCCCCGTGGTTAACAGCCACTGACGGGGCCTTCCCTTCATGAATCTGCCGCGTACCTTTTGTAAAGCCAAGCTAAACTAGGCAGCCAGTGCTAAATCTTGTGGCGGTGAGTCCCGCAAGTTAACTAGGCAGGGGGCGGGAACGAATGAAGGGATCGACACATGTCGGTTGCATCACACGTTCTTTGGAGTGGCTTAGGACCAATGGGAAGCGAGGGCCTATTTTCATTCACCAATGGAGGCAGAGGGAAGAAACGCTCCTTGTATCATGGAGGCAGACAGCCACCTAGTGGTGAAGAACAGAATATCTCCTCCCGCTGGGAAAATATTATGAATAAAGGATAATACCTTGATTCGACCCATCCCTGTTTTAAAGCAAGCTTTAAGCCCCTGACTGGTGTGTGAGGGTGTGTGTGTGTGTGCTAATATTGGGGAAGCATTTGTTCCCAGAATGCAAACTGTGGCTGCAAACCTCAGCACGCTTACCAGGGAGTAAGTCCCACTGAACTCAATGGGATTTGCTCCCGACAGTCCGTGCTTAAGATCGCTTGCACGTTTTCGCGCGAAGACCCGGACGGTTGACACGATGCACGGCAGCCACCGAGGTCATGGGGCGAAAACGCACGGTTGCTTTAGCCGCCTTTATTCCCTGTTTCAGCCAGGATCCAACACATGCGTTTTTGGTGAACGTGCGTTCGATCCTGGCTAAAACAAGGAACAAAGGAGGCTAAAGCGACCATGCGTTTTCGCCCTTTGAAAGCTGTCCTGAAGGTTACTTAGCAAAAATAAAGCACCAATACTAAATAGACAAGCTGTGTGAAATAATAGTATCAAGCTCACTAAGTTATATGCAAAAGTGTGATTATATTATATACAAGTGCAAGGACCCAACGATGATAAGGATACATACATGAACATATATACAAAGATAGAACGTAGCTAGCAAGCTACCAAACAAGATGGTCAGTTTCAACAATTTCAACAGTTTCAACAATTGTCTTTCAAAGGTAAGTACAATGACTTATTCTATATATTTCTTTCCAGGGAAGAAGATGGAGCCTGGAGCAGATAGAGGCACATCAAAGCTGGAAGCGCCCTCCGGATGGTTTCAACGCTTTCACTGTCAAAAGACAGCTTCCTCACCAAAAGCCTCAGGATGTTTCTTCTATGGTTCATAACAAAAATTATACTTGAAACCATCTAACTCGTTTCTATCCCTCAAATTTAGTGAGCGTGATACTATTATTTCACACGTCCTGAAGGTTACAGCTGAAAACTTTCATGGACAGGAAATACTTCTCTATAAAGTTTTAATGCCGTTATCACAATCAGCAACTCGAACATCCGTTGTAGTGGGAAGAGGGTCGGCATTTTTGAGGCCCTGAGGCTAAACATTACGCCACAGACTTCAATGTTAAACACAGGTGTCTTTCACTGCCGCAAAAAGGGGGCCCTTTTTGTTTATCAGTCTGAAATTTGGTACTGTGGGCGTCCTCGGGAAATGCGATGACCCTCCTGAAATTTCGTCCCACTTGGATGGAAAATCGTGACAGCAGAGCGCCGAGAAAAGGGAAAGCGTCTTCCGTCGAAACCCATGGCAAATGATAACAAAAGGCGATCATGAAAACGAAACAATGGTAAGGAAAGAAATAACCGTATGAAACCGCCCAATAATGAAACAGTCCCTGAGAGAGAGGGAGAGGGAGAGAGGGAGAGAGAGAGAGAGAGAGAGGGAGGGAGGGAGGGAGAAAGAGAAAGAGTGAGAGAAAGAGAGAAAGGGAAGGAAGGAAGGAAGGAAAGAAAGAGAGAAAGGAAGGAAGAGAGAAAGGAAGGAAGGAAGAAAGGAAGAAAAAGCAAGGAAAGAAGGAAGGAAAGAGAGAAAGGGAAGGAAGGAAGGAAGGAAGGAAGGAAGGAAGGAAGGAAGGACCGACCTTGAAAAGGCAGGCTTATGGAACGCTGCAAGAAAGAAAGAAAGAAAGAAAGAAAGAAAGAAAGAAAGAAAGAAAGAAAGAAAGAAAGAAAGAAAGAAAGAAAGAAAGAAAGAAAGAAAGAACAAACAAGGAAGGAAGGAAGGAAGGAAGGAAGGAAAGAGAGAAAGGAAGGAAGGAAGGACCGACCTTGAAAAGGCAGGCTTATGGAACGCTGCAAGAAAGAAAGAAAGAAAGAAAGAAAGAAAGAAAGAAAGAAAGAAAGAAAGAAAGAAAGAAAGAAAGAAAGAAAGAAAGAAAGAAAGAAAGAAAGAAAGAAAGAAAGAAAGAAAGAAAATGGGAGTCTAGCACAAGTCTAGCTGGAAACTTGACTCAAGTAGCAGTGTCAAAAACGTGCACCCGTAGAATGCTGGGAAAGCAAGAGGGCATTCTGGGAAAAAACTCCAGGGCAAGAGCTGACTCAAAACAGCTAGGGAGAGGGGGCAGTTCTTCGTCATCTTGGCCCTCGCGGCTTCTCGCCTTCCCTGCCACGGACTCGGGAGGGGGAAAGAGGACAAAACGAAGCAGGCAATCCGGCGTTTCGTATGGAATGGTTTCTTTTTTATTATTACAGTTTAATCTCACGGTCGGCAGCGTTAAATGAGCGTGAAAGCACGAGACAGGACCGGAAAAGGCCTCTGAAGACGGGCATGCAAACACTGTCTTTAAGCAAAACGATCCAAAACAGTCAATCCGTGGGTGGCGTCTACGGTTCGAAACGTGCCCCTCGACGGGCAGACTGGAGACGAGCTCGCTAAGGTTGAGCGTGGTTTATTTGTGTCTGTGTGGATTTTTCTTCACTCTCTCTCTCTTTTTTTTTAACCTTTTTTAAATTCTTACATTAAAAAATAAGATTTGTAACTTTAGTAAAACCCAGCAGACAAGCTGATTTTTTTTTCCCGGTGCAGTTTGAAAACGAGAAAAACAAGATCATTATCATCATAAAAAAAAAAATACCTGGAACAAAATAAGACTGGAGGCTGGGGAGAAGATACTGGATTGGTAACTGGGTGGTTCCCAAAACTGCGGAAGTACCAAGAGGGGCAGGAAAATCCCCCAATCTTTTCCCCAAACCCTCCTTCCTTCCCCTCCTGATGATAACTAAATGTTATGCCTCTTTTTAATTCCTCCCTATAGGAAGACAAGTCTGGTCCTAGGGAGAAATTAAAGGTGGAAGGAAGGAAGAAAAGATGGGAGTGGGCCCTGATCCACAGAGAGGAATCGGAGTGGGAAAGTGTCTAGAAGGCTAAGAACATGCTACTAAAATATCGCAAAGTCCTCCTTCGCCAACTGGATTCCTACAGGAGGGGGCGGGTGAAAGGTCTGCCTTTTTCTTCTCATGCATGCATCTTCAGGCGAAAGAGATGCAGGAGAGAGAGACCTCCCTACGGCTGCAAGAGGAGCCAGATTTCTCCCCCATCCCACGCCCACCCACCGAGGTATGTTGGGGATATGCCCGAGTCCAATATGTTTATCTAGGTACAGTCCTTTGAGTGGCGGGGTTCCGATTCCTGATTAAAAGAAAAAAAATCGATGCGCTCGGTCCCTTTCTCAGAACCCCACCCCACCCCACCCCGACACACGTGCACGTGGGGTGGGGGGGAGGTGGATCGCAGGAAGTGATGGAGGAGGCGTGTTCGGAGGAAGCCCCGCCCCCCAGCCTCGACCTCACTGGTAAAGCTCGGCGGCTTTGATATGCTCTAGCTGTTCCCGTAGTTGGTGGAAGGAAGGCCGGTGGGCGGGGTCCAAGTGCCAGCACTTCTTCATCACCTCGTAGACAATCTGGGGGCAGCCGTCGGGGGAGTCCATCTTGTATCCCTTCTCCACGCGAGGAACGACATCCTTCAGAGGCTGTGGGGGGGGGGGGGGAGACCGACAAGGTGTTAAGGATGGGGGGACAGACGGGAAGGATCCAACCAAAAGGTCCAGAGCTCTGGCTGGGACCCAGGAATCCATCTAGTTAGAGGTGCCGTAACAGTAGCATGAGGAAGAGGCAGACTAACAAGGCAAGGGCATTTGGTGGCACAAGGAGGGTGAGGCATACGCGGCCCCATGAACCATGGTACGCAGCCTTTGGCGCCCGCTCCTTGTAAGTTGGGAGGGAAGGGAAGCCCGCGTCTGGAAAATTTGCCTTTCAGGCTCACGCCCCTCAGAAAATTCTCCCCTCCCCTGAAGATGGGGGAGGACAGGGTCCCGCTTCTCAGCTCTTCTCTGAGCCTCACTGCATCCCTGCAGCCTACCTTGCAGGGACGGCGGGAGGCAGGAGAAAAGGCACGCATTTCCGCTGTAACTCCCTCCCCCAAGATCTTCTCCATGTGACCACTACCTCCCCAGCCTGTGCGACCCTCTTGGCCACACTGAACTATTCTGAACCGTTCACCCCTCTGCCGGAGGAAAAGGGCCGGGACCAGCCTAACAGGTCTGCAGGATCCAACCTTTTCTCTCTCTCTCTCCCTCCCGCTTGAACAGGTGGAACTGTGAATAGGCAGGCGTCCAATTTAGATCTCGCCTCTGAACTTGGAAAACAGCCTGAAGCTACCCTGGCTCCATTCTTCTCTATGCCTGTAGCTGAACTGGGGAGACGGCATCTCGCGGCCGTCCAACGGACTGCGCACGAGTGGGGGGTGCCATCTTTTAAAAGTCCCCCACTGCCAACAGCCCCCTTTTCTGCACTGAACAGTGACTCCCACCCTTCCAAATCTGGAGTCCCCCACCCCCACTGCATTCCTCCTCCAACCCTGGAAAGGAACGGGCAGAGAAATGCCGCGCCGCTAGGTCCTCACTTACAATTCTCGGATAAGGCACTCGCCCGAAGGAGTAGATTTCCCAGAGAAGTATTCCAAAGCTCCACACGTCAGACTTCGTGGAAAATTTCTGCCAGTGGGGGGAAAAAGGTGCCCATTGATTAAAAAATGGACAACAGCAAGATTAGAAATCAGTGGTCACCTAATGAACGTGCGAAGCTGCCTTTTACTGAATGGACCCTTGGTCCATCAAGGTCAGTATAGTCTACTCAGACTGGCAGCGGCTATCCAAGGTCTCAGGTCTCCAGAGGTCTTTTGCATCACCTAGAGCCCGGTCCTTTTAACTGGAGATGCCGGGGATCGAACCTGGGACCTTCGACATGCCAAGCAGAGGTTCTTCCACTCAGCCATGGCCCCTACGCTTTATGAGCACATATGAAGCTGGAGCATACTGAGTCAGATCACTGGTCTATCAAGGTCCGCACTTTCTACTCTGACCAGCAGCCAGCGTGGTGTAGTGGTTAAGAGCGGTGGTTTGGAGCGGTGGACTCTGATCTGGAGAACCGGGTTTGATTACCAATTCCTCCCCATGAGCGGCGGAGGCTAATCTGGTGAACAGGATTTGTTTCCCACTCCTGCACACGAAGTCTGCTGGGTGACCTTGGACTAGTCACAGCTCTCTCAGCCCCACTGACCTCACAGGGTGTCTGTTGTGGGTAGGGGAAAGGAAGGTGGTTGTAAGCTGGTTTGAGTCTCCCTTAAGTGGTAGAGAAAGTCAGCGTATAAAAACCAACTCTTCTTCTTTAGGGTCTCAGGGAGAGATTTTTCGCTTCACTTGCTACTGGATCCTTTTAACTGGAGATGCTGGGGTTTGAACCTGGGACCTTCTGCATGCCAAGCGGATGCTCTACCACTGAGCCATGGCCTCCTCCCCGAACAAAGGTACCTTCTACTAAGTCACATGTACACCACACTGCCTCTGGACTGGTGATCTGTGGCAGTAGGAGAATCGTCATTGCCACAGAAGATTGCCCGGGAGGAACTGTGGCCCAGTGGAAGAGCATCTGCTTGGCATGCAGAAAGTCCCAGGTTCAATCCCTGTCATCTCCAGTGAAGGGGACTAGGCAAGTAGGTGATGTGAAAGACCTCAGCCTGAGTCCCTGGAGAACCATGGAAAGGGGCTGTGGCTCAGTGGTAGAGCCTCTGCTTGCCATGCAGAAGGTCCCAGGTTCAATTCCCGGCATCTCCAGTTAAAGGGACTAGTCGAATAGGTGATGGGAAAGACCTCAGCCTGAGACCCTGGAGAGCCGGTCTGAGTAGACAATACTGACTTTGATGGACCAAGGGTCTGATTCAGTATAAGGCAGCTTCGTGTGCTCATGTGTTTAAGATCAGCTCCACCAGGCACGAGAAAAGCAAGTCCCAGCGAGACTTTATGAGATGGGCCTGTTTGGCTCAGTTCCTGGCCAAAGCATCTCTCCTTACCTTTTCTCTAAGTGCTTCCGGGGCTGTCCATTTCACCGGCAGCTTGCCCGTGTCCTGGGTGGACGAGGCTTCTTTCGTCAGCCCAAAATCGCTGACCTTGGCAATGTTGTCCTCCGAGACCAGCACGTTCCTCGCCGCCAAGTCCCGGTGGACGAAATTGTTGGCTTCCAGATATGCCATGGCTTCGCAGACGTCCCTGCGGGGGAGAGAAACCGGCAATTTAAAAGGTTGGCGGGCAGCGGGGACAGAGGCGGATATTCCTCTGTTCTCCTTAGGAGGAAAAAAACAAACCGGAACCTTTATTATCGCGGGGATTGGAAGGAGGAGTCGTCTGCCCGCTCCGTAACTCCTGGATCCAGGTCAACTGAGGACCATCCGTGGGGCCCTCAGAAGGTGGACAGATGGCAGACAGACACCCATGCCTCCATCCTGCCTGGATCCAGCTTAACGGAGAATCCTCTTCCCCAAGGAACATTTTGCCTCGAACTAGGAATTATCGTTCGTAGTAAATTTTTATCAACTCGTGAGTCAATTGTTTGGCTCAAAGGCATAATCAAAATATAAACGTCCACAGATTTTAGCGTCCACAGATTTCAAGAAGAAGAGAGGAGTTGGTTTGTATGCCCCGATTTTCTCTACCTTTAAGAAGTCTCAAAACGGCTTACAATTATCTTCCCTTCCTTTCCCCACAACAGACAACTTGAGAGGTAGGCGGGGCTGAGAGAGTTCGGAGAGAACTGTCACTAGCCCAAGGTCACCCAGCAGGCTTCATGTGCAGGAGTGGGGGAACCAATCCCGTTCACAAGATTAGAGTCTGCTGCACATGTGGAGGAGTGGGGAATCAAACCCGGGTCTCCAGATTAGAGTCCACCACTCTGAACCACTACACCACGCCGGCTCGACTTGATCTGAAAGGGGCGTTGACCAACTTGGTAGCCAAACAGAGTCTCACACCCAGGTTGGGAGGCGGGGGAAGAGAAAGAGGTGGCAGGCAAGGTTTGGAGCCTCGGTACTTACAAGGAGAACTTTAGCAAGCAGTCTCCTCCCAGCACAGACCTCCCTCGGGAGCGTAGGTAATCGACTAAGCTTCCCTGCAGACGAAACAAAAAGGAGAATTAAATGCTATCGGCACAAGTCATTTCTCTGCAAACGAGGGTGTGGCTGGGCCAGACCACAAATGTATAGGAAAATGGATTTACAGATAAGATAGGATTCACAGATAGGAATAATAGATTTTCAGGACAATATCAATCAATTTATTTGCTTGCATCAGTTATAACCAACAGCAGATACAAAGGGCTTTAGAAATTCAGAACGACAGGAAGTATTCTCCCAAAAAAGAAATACTGGTACATTTATTTTAAAATTCATTTGTCATTCTGCATTTCTTCCCAGTTTTGCTTTTACAAATAAATAGGATTCACAGATAGGAATAATAGATTTTCAGGACAATATCAATCCATTTATTTTTTTGCATCGATTATAACCAACAGCAGATACAAAGGGCTTTAGAAATTCAGAACGACAGGAAGTATTCTCCCGAAAAAGAAATACTGGTACATTTATTTCAAAATTCATTTGTCATTCTGCATTTCTTCCCGGTTTTGCTTTTACAAACAAATTCCTAAAAAAAAAAAAAAGTAGGAGAGAAACATGCTTAGAAAAAACAAACGGGAATGAATCCAACAGTCTCCTACCTTTGCCATGTATTCTGTGACGATATATAATCCGCCCTTCTCTTCCACAATCACCCCCAACATCTGCACTAGATTGCTATGTCGTAGCTGCCTGCAAAGAGATTGGCAATGAAGTCTGGGATCTCTGTCATAGAACTTTCAGCAACAAGCCTGGCAATTTCTCGCTGTCTTTCGGGGGAATCCAGCGCAGGTCACCCAAGTGAAAAATCTCTTCAAGTTTCTAATACAACTTTGCTTTCCTGCCATCTTCCTCACATCCTGACTGCCCCATTTCCCCCATTTGGCTCGGCACTTACGTCATCACTGAAGCTTCTGCTAGGAAGGCCTGAGCCGTCGCATCGTGCTTAATGCATTTCACGGCCACCTTGTTCCCATGATAATCGCCGAGCATCACATCTACAAAGAAGGACAACAGAACGATCATTGGGAGGCAGCCAGCGCGGTGGAGTGGTTAGAGCGTCGGGCTAGGGTCTGGGAGACATGGGTTCGAATCCTCGCCATGTCCTCAAGCTTGCTGAGTGACCCGGGACCAGTGACGTGCGACCTGACCGGGCTGTCGGGGAGGATAAAATAGGAGGAAGAGAAAAACTGCCCTGAGCCTCTTGTGGATAAGTAAAATTTGCTCTTGGAGTGCAAGTCAAGACACACTCAAATGTCTCCCCAGGAGGTTTCACAACCAAGGGAGGAAGTCGGCCGGTTTTGCACAGGTCAGTCCGAAATGGGTTCCAGCCAGTTGGCTCGGTCCGTTGGGGTTTTACTGTCATTCCGGGTCAAATGGCGCCTGGGCAAGCAAACCTTGATTGCAAAACTCGTGGCAAATGTCACCACAGAACGCATCTTTGTTCAGTTGCCTTACGCTGTGTCTGTGGACAACGGCAGCGGGCCCTGAGCAAAGCTCTCCCACCTTCCCCAATTCTTCCAATCTACCCACCTGCCTGGAATGCTGCCCCAAAATCCCAGACCCCTCACCATGGCCATTTCATTCCCCTTCCTGGAAGTCCAGAGTGCCCCCTTTCTTATCCCTCCTGCAGCCTGGAGTTTTATCTTCCCCCTAAAGCAGGGCTGTTGAACTCATTTGTTACAAGGGCTGGATATGACATGAATGTCACTTGGTCAGGCTGGGCCATGCCTTGCCAGCCCAGATCAGGACTGGAGGGGGTGGCTGCTTCGTGGGCCAGATAAGAGCTCTCAAGGGGCTGGATCTGGCCTGCGGGCATTATGTTTGACAACCCTGCTCTAAAGTCCACTTTGTTCCAGTCTCATGGATTCCTTATCAGTTCCTTTGGTTTTGCCGTTTTCCCCAGTTATCATTTGTTTGAGATTGATTACCAAATTATTTTCCTCGATTATTAGGTTCAGGGGAAATAATCTTCTTTTACTTTGCTGAAGTTGCGCGTTATTTTTTATTTTCTTCTCCGGGTTCATGTCTGGGTTGCCTACCCCAATCGAGTAATTTATTACTTTTATCTACATCTGATGTCCGTTTTGATGTTTTCCTTCACCGTCTGGATAGGTTCACCAAATGACAAGCCAGTTTCTCAGTTCAGGAAGGAACAGTCATTTCAGTCTCTTGTTAAAATTATTCTCCTTTCATGCTCCCCAAACCGCCCACATTCAAGCCTCTGAATTCTACCCTTCTGCTCTAAGAACAAGAGGGACATAGCCAGCCCCAAACCAACCAACTTACCCCCAAATTCGCCTTTGCCAATGGTCTGCAGCAATTTCAAGTCCTTCATGTTGAGGGACCATCCACCTGGAAGAGAAAGGAAGCACGTGGGAGGGCAATGGATCACAGGCCAATCTGTGCTCCCAAGTGCAAGCACACCAAATACGAGCACATCACCAATTCCTCATACAGCACCCACTAGAAAGTGCAAAATACAAGCATACCACCAATTCCTCATGCAGCACTTACTGGACGATTCATGTAGCACTTACTGGACGAGTGTGAGCACAACCCAAAATACGAGCATATCGCCCATTCCTCATGTAGCACTTATTGGACGAGTGTGAGCACACCCCAAAGTACGAGTATACTGCCCATTCCTCATGTAGCACCTACTGGACGAGTGCGAGCACACCCCAAAGTACGAGTATACCACCCATTCCTCATGCAGCACTTACTGGACGAGTGTGAGCACACCCCAAAATACAAGTATACCAACCATTCCTCATGTAGCACTTATTGGATGAGTGTGATCACACCCCAAAATGTGAGTACATCGCCCATTCCTCATGCAGCAGTTACTGGACAAATGAAAGCACACCCCAAAGTACGAGTATACCGCCCATTCCTCATGTAGCACTTACTGGACGAGTGCGAGCACACCCCAAAGTACGATTATACTGCCCATTCCTCATGCAGCACTTACTGGGCTAGCACAAGCATACCTCAAAATATGAGCACACCACCAATTCCTCATGCAGTACTTACTGGGCAAGTGTAATCACACTCCAAAATACGAGTACACTGCCAATTCCCCATGCAGCATTTATTGGACGAGTGCAAACGTATCTCAAAATACGAGCATACCCCCAAATACGAGCACGCTGCCAATGCCACACCGCAGTACTTACTGCGCGAGAACTCATCTTGGGCAGCCACGGTGCCCTCCATGACTTTGGGCTTGATGAGGCGCGTGCACAGTCCATCCGCATCTGAGGTGTAGTGCTGCCAAGGAAGATGGAGAATGTGTGTTTAGGAATTAACCCTTTTAACTGGAGGTTGGAGGGGCCGCGGGGTGAAGTAGATGAGGAGACAGAGGCCTGGGTTCGAAGCCTAGCTCTGCCAGGAAGGGTCCTGAGTGACCTGGGGCCAATTACCATTTCTCAGCCTAACTCACCTCACAGAGTTGTTGTGAGGATAAAAGGGAGGGGCCCACACAATAGGCATGAAGTTCCCTTGGAGAGAAGACTCAATCCAATAGTATATGTTTATGAATATTTAAAGTGTACCCAGCTTTTCTGCCTAACAGTGCCCACTGCCAGATTCTTTTAACTGGAGATGCCAGGGATTGAACCTGGGGCCTTCTGCATGTCAAGCAGATGCTCTACCACTGAGCCACATGGGAGTGCCTCATGGGAGCGCCTTGACCCTTTACCAGTCTGATGTAAAAAAACATAAAACTCAGCCCCACCAAGTCCAGCAGTCATTACATTAAAACTTTATTACGGTCCACGACAAGAACAAAAACAGGTACAGGGAATTAACAAAAGGAATAAGATCAGTATACAAAAGTCTAGCAGTCTGTTCACACAGCGGCCCAACCAGGTGCCTCTAGGAAGCGCACAAACAAGACAACTGCAGCAGCAGCATCCTGTGTTACAATGCACCTAAGATAATAGGCATGCTCCTCCGATCCTGGAGAGAATAGGTATGCGTCATGACTAATATCCATTTAGACCAGTAGCCATGAATAGCTCCATGAACAGGTCCACTCCCCTCTTCAAGCCTTCCAAGTTGGCAGCCATCACCCCATCCTGGGGCAGGGAGTTCCACAATTTAACTCTGCGTTGTGTGAAGAAATACCTCCTTTCGTCTGTTTTGAATCTCTCCCCCTCCAGCTTCAGCATCACCCCATGGGTCAGGAATGACCCGGTGCTTGCACAGGGGGCTTCCTTTACCAGCAATGCTGCCCCTGGAGCGTCTCAGATCTCAGGAGGATGGGAGGCGCGCACGGCAAGGTTATGTTTAAAAGCACGCCACGTTGAGGTTTGCGACAATGGAGCTGTTCCCCGCTAGGGGGCGTCGTGAGGCTGAGAACCGCTCCTGCGGCTGTTCGGCCGCCCCAGCAAAGAACCGTGCTCATGTTCTGTTTTGTTCACATCACCCCGCAACTGCCATACCTCCCTCTGCAGGCCATTTATTCATGGAAGGTTTTGCTTGGAGTTGCCACTTTTTAGATGCACTTTTCCCCCATTCATATTCTCAAAACTCAACAATAAGCCCCCATGCAGAGTTTTGAGAATTCGGATGGGGGAAATGTGCATCTATAGAGTGGCAAATCCAAGCCAAAACCTTCCATGAATCTGCTGTCCACCTCCTTCCTTCGCCCGAGCTGCTGATGACAGCCCTCGCCAGCAGTCGCAGCCGGGCCTCTTCCTTCCTCCCCGCCATGCGCCAGCACATGGCGCATACGCCCCTGAAACGGGGGGGGGGCTCGTACCTGCTCCACAAGCGAGCTCTTTCAAAATCGCTCAGAGTCGGCTTCCTGTCTGCGCAGGGTGGGGGCGAGAGGCAGGAAGCATTTGGCACGTCTGAGCCCTGCTGACTGTGACCGTGGAAAGCCCGGCGGGGGTTTGCCGAGCTGTCAGACAGCTCCAAGACAACACCCCCCGACAGCAATTTGCAGCCTGCGGCCCACAACCCAGCAAAGTCCAACCAGGCTTTGGGCCAGAGAAGAAGAGCTTTTTGGTTGAGAGAGATTCCCGCGGAAAGGGACGAATGTTTGCAAAACGGTGCGCGGGGTGGGGAACGCGAAAGGACAGCTTTTTCCTCTCCCAATCTCTCTCCCCGTAGGAAAAAAGCAAATGTCCAGTAGCGCCGTAAAGACTAACAATTTCTGGCAGGGGTAGGAGCTTTCGTGAGCCGCGGCTCACTTCTTCGGATGCAGCTAGAATGTGATTCCATCTATCCTGAGGAATTGGACGAGTTTTTGACAGCACTCTGTGCATGCTCGGCACCCCTCTTCCACTAGAATAAGGAGAAGAGTTGGTTTTTATATACCGACTTTCTCTACCACTTAAGGAAGAATCAAACTGGCTTACAATCACTTTCCTTCCCCACAACAGACAACCTCAGGTAAGGCTGAGAGAGCTCTAAGAGAGCTGTGACTAGCCCAAGGTCACCCAGCTGTCTTGGTTTTCCTTGGCGTTATGCATGAGTTTCCCCTCCATTAGAGATGACCTCGCTGCCAGCCTGCACGGATCCTGGGACTTCCCGTTCCTCTGTTAACCTGATTCTTCCCTCTCCCCTGAGCTCAGCCCGGGTGAAATCCCCGTGCAGAAGGCAAATTGCGGGATGCGAAAGCTTGGTTCCTCTCACAGCCAATTACAAAGCAGCATGTAAAGAGACGGGGATTCAAATGCTTCCTGGGAGCTCTTTCTGAGCAGAAGAAAGGTTTTTAAAAACCGAGGCTTGGATTTCCCCCTCCCTTTCTTTTCAGATTGTTCCGTTGTTTGTTTTATGTTCTTAAAATGCTTTTTTATGCGGCAATTGGGTTGGGGGGGGCAGGGAACTTTTATCTCACTACAGCCGATCACAAAGCAGGATTTAAAGGGGCATGGGCTTGATCTGAGCTTGGAGACTACTGGCGCATAGACCCCCAACAGGAAAGAGTGGGTCCAGCGAGCGACGAACCTCAGGTAAAACTCCCAATGTTACTTGGAAGAGAAATTAGCAGGCTGGCCTGTGCGCCACGCACCGAGAGAATCAATAAGGAGGGGAAAGAGCAAACAAACGAACAGCTGGGAGATTTGAAAGGCAGATTTTTTTCTGTATACAAATGCAGGCTGGGTTGTCAGGGAAGACGCTGAATCAGACGGCATCCGAGCAGCAGAAGAGACACATCTAGGGAACAGAGCCACGGCTGAGCGGCAAGACACGTGCTCTGCGGACAGAAAGCCCCAGGTGTGATCCTTGGCAACACCGCGCGGGAGCTCAGCAATGAGGAAAAAGCCCTGCCAGAGATCCAGGAGGTCCGCTCCCATTCAGAAGACCTTAGTTCAGGATTTAAAGGCTCAGACATAACAGCAAGCCACAGATCCAAGCCCCAAGTGCGGTCTGAGCACAACGTAACCATTGCTTAAGCACTGCCTGTATGATTTTCCTCCCCACTCATAAGGTCATGAGCTCACCGTTTTGGGAGCGAGGAGCAATCACGCAAAACCCTGGGTTTTCAAAATTCTCTTCTGACCACTGTTTCCAATTCCAGCTAGTAGCAAGCCATGAACACATGAAGCTGCCTTATACTGAATCAGACCCTCGGTCCATCAAAGTCAGTATTGTCCACTCAGACCGGCAGGGGCTCTCCAGGGTCTCAGGCAGAGGTCTTTCACATCACCTACTTGCCTGGTCCCTTTAACTGGAGATGCCAGGGATTGAACCTGGGACCTTCTGCATGCCAAGCAGAGGCTCTACCGCTGAGCCACAGCCCCTTCCCCGTGATTTGTAAATCTGAGTGTTCCATCTCATCCTCCCTCCAAGGAGCTGAAAGCGTCACACAAGGCTCCATCTCTATTTTATCCTCACAACAGCCCTGTGAGGCAGGTTCAGAGAGAGAATGGGCACAAGCTCCCTGGGTAGCAGAGTGGGGATTCGAACCTGGGCCTCTCCACTATAACACTGTGTTATGCCATGCTGGCTCCCCCGGCTTCTCTGCCAAAGGCGGTCCCAAGAAGAAAAAGAAGAGTTGGTTTTTATATGCCGACTTTCTCCACCACTTAAGGAAGAATCGAACCGACTTAGATATCTCCTTCCCTTCCCCTCCCCACAACAAACACCCTGTGAGGTAGGGTGGGGCTGAGAGAGTTCTGAGAGAGCTGTGACTAGCTCAAGGTCACCCAGCTGGCTTCATGAGGAGTGGGGAAACCAACCCGGTGCCCCAGATTAGCATCCGTCGCTCATGTGGAGGAGTAGGGAATCAAACCCGGTTCTCCAGATTAGAGTCCACCGCTCTTAACCACTACACCACATAACCTACAGGTTGAGAAGAAGAGGAGGAGGAAGAAGAAGAAGAGGAGGAAGAAGAAAGAATTGGTTTTTTATAGGCTGACTTTCTCTGCCACTTAAGGGAGAATCAAACCGGCTTACAATCACCTTTCCCTTCCCCTCCCCACGACAGACACCCTGTGAGGTAGGTTGGGATGAGAGAGCTGTGACTAGCCCATGGTCACCCAGCCGGCTGCGTGTGGAGGAGTGGGGAAACCAACCCGGTCCACCAGATCAGAGTCCAAACCGCTCCAAACCACCGCCCTTAACCACTACACCAAGGAGGACACGGCCCCGCCTCACCTCGACCAGCTGCATGAGGTTCTCGAAGTACGCCTCCTCGTCGATGCTGAGCTTGCTAGAGGAGTACATGATACGGTAGTGCTCCACCTTCCCGTCGCAGCTGACGCAGAGGGTGTAGTCGCCCGGGTAGTTGGTGCTCTCCCGCACCAGGAAGAGGCCCGTCTCCGGCGGGTACAGCAGCCGTTCGGCCTGCTCGCGGGTGATCTTCCCGTGGAACCAGCTGCCAAGGAGAGACCGAGTTGCACGGGAGGGGAAAGAAAACAGAGACAGAGTCGCACGATTACATTTTGGCCTTGCGAAGGAGGCCGGGGTTACCAACCCCAAACTGCGGGGAGGGGGGAATTGAAGATGAAGAAGGAGGAGGAGTTGGTTTTTATATGCCGACTTTCTCTACCACTTAAGGGAGAATCGAACCGGCTCACAATCTCCTTCCCTTCCCCTCCCCACAACAAACACCCTGGGAGGTAGGTTGGGGCTGAGAGAGTCCAGAGAAAACTGTGACTAGCCCAAGGTCACCCAGCTGGCTTCATGTGGAGGAGAGGGGAAACCAACCCGGTTCACCAGATTAGCCTCCGCAGCTCATGTGGAGGATGCGGGGAATCAAACCCATCCCCATCAGACCGGAGTTGCCCACGATGCAATGGACCAGCTTCTCGTCCCATTTATACTCACGGCATCAGGCTGAGCTTGATCCCAGCTTTCACCCCTTCCCGCTTCTGCACGTAGTTGGCTGGGATGATCCCTTCACGGCCCACCTTGTTTTTCGCTTTGTACCAGTTGGGGTCCTGGCAAGGGAAAGGAAGGTGTCAGCGGCTCCTGGAGAGCTGCACACACTCTCGGCCAAAACCAGAGGATGGAATCTATTTATTCATTTAAAATATTTATTAGCCGCCTTTCTACCTTACAGGAACTCAAGGCAGCTTGCAACATGAACACAATAAAATACATAAAAATGCATAAACACCACACGTACCGACAATTTAAAGCTGTCTCCTAAAAGTCAGTGTAATTACGATAAGATTGGGGTCACAATATTTCCGCTCGGCCCTCCCTTCTGCATGTCACCCTGTTACAGGCTTTGACATACGGGGCCATATGTATTTTATGTCAGTGTTGTACGTAGACAGAATTTCCCTATTTTTGAATCATTGAGCTCCCATTAAAATCCATTTAGAAGAGTGTTTTTCCCCTATATAATAGCTGGTCAGGCAAGAGTATCTTTCCCTATAAGCAAAGTGGGGAAGGCAAGGACTGCTTCTCTTCCATTCATTGTTAAAGCGTCTTTTGGCTGCCTTAATATTTAACATTGTGTCAGTGAAGAGACCTGTTTCAACCCTCTAACTGCCTCTAGGGCAGGTGGGAACCAGGGGTGCTTCTGGCTTTAGAGGCAAAGAGAGGGGGCAGTCCCCCCAGTAATGGGTTGGGGGGGACGGCACAAACAGAGCTGTGACGTTTCTCTGGCCCTAGGCGAAGAGGCAGCCGCAAGAGTCTCTGCGTACGCTCATCTTCACAGTCATGAGAGCTGGAAACTTAAGCTTTTAAAAAATAAAATAAAACCAAAGCACGAAAGACAATAGTTCCAGAGGGGAGCCATGTTGGTCTGCAATGGAACGGCAAGATTTGAGGCCAGCAGCACCTTAGAGACCAGCAAGAATTTTGGGGTATGAGCTTTCGAGAGTCTGACGAAGGGAGCTTGGATTCGTCAACCTGGAAATCCTCCCCCTGGGACTTCCCCGAGTAACTTACTTTTAAGGTTTAAATAATGGCTCGGACTAATTAGAAGCGGATTGCTTCCCCATTGCTTCTCAGGCCGCTAGGGAGAGTCAACAGAAGTGGAAAACAGGCCAGGCAACTCCTAAATACTGCAAATACCAGCAAGTTATCCCCAGTGGGTACTCTCATAAGAACATAAGAAAGGCCCTGCGGGATCAGACCCAGGCCCATCAAGTCCAGCAGTCTGTTCACACAGTGGCCCAACCAGGTGCCTCTAGGAAGCCCACAAATAAGATGACTGCAGCAGCACCATCCTGCCTGTGTCCCACAGCACGTCATATAATAGGCATGCTCCTCTAATCCTGGAGAGAATAGGTATGCATCATGACTAGTATCCACTTTAACTACTAGCCATGAATAGCCCTCTCCTTCATGCACATGTCCACTCCCCTCTTAAAGCCTTCCAAGTTGGCAGCCATCACCACATTTGGGGGCAGGGAGTTCCACAATTTAATTATGCGTTGTGTGAAAAAATACTTCCTTTTATCTGTTTTGAATCTTTTCCCCTCCAGCTTCAGCAGATGACCGTGCGTTCTAGCATTACGGGAGAGGGAGAAAAGCTTCTCCCTGTCCACTCTCTCCAAACCATGCATAATTTTATAGACCTCTGTCATGTCTCCCCTCAGCCGCCTTCTTTCCAAGCACTTGGCATCCGCCAGGAAATGTGTCAGCAGACGTCACGGTACCCACCATATTTATTTATTTTTCACATTTATAGCCTGCCCTCCCCCAGTCAGACCAGGCTCAGGGCGGGTCACAACCTTTAAAGCAGTGGTTTTCAACCTGTTTTGCTCCGTTCCCCCCCTTTCACCATTGTTCAGAATATAATTCCCCCCCTTCCCAACATAGTCTAACTCATAAAAACAAACTACAGTTTTACAGTTTGTACATAATCTACAGGACATCACACTTTGCTGAATGGTGGTCCCAATTCCCCCATCCCCGAACGCTAAAATTTCCCCCCGGGGGGGAATTCCCCCTTGTTGAGAACCCAGGCTTTAAAATCAACAAAGCCCATAAAACATTAAAATCAATAATTAAAACACAACAGATGTAAAACAAGATGGGGGCCCCTTCCCGAGAGAAAACCCCTTCAGCACCAGAGATGAGAGCGGTCCAGGATGGCCCGGCTACCTTGGTGACAGAGATGATGGTGAGCACATCCCCTTTGCTGAACGGAAGGTCCTGATCGGCGGTGCCGTGGAAGTTATACTTGGCAATACATTCTGTACCAGATGGCCAGACGGCCTGGTGGGAGAAAAAAAGGGGGAGGGACAACAGTTTTGACTGAACTGTCATAATGTAAGAACATAAGAAAGGCCCTGCGGGATCAGACCCAGGCCCATCAAGTCCAGCAGTCTGTTCACACAGTGGCCAACCAGGTGCCTCCAGGAAGCCCACAAACAAGGCGACTGTAGCAGCATTGTCCTGCCTGTGTTCCACAGCACCTGATAAATTAGGCATGCTCCTCTGATGTGTGTGTGTGTTAAGTGCCATCAAGTTGCTTCCGACTCATGGCGACCCTATGAATGAAAGTCCTCCAAAATGTCCTATCTTTGACAGCCTTGCTCAGATCTTGCAAATTGAAGGCTGTGGCTTCCTTTATTGAGTCAATCCATCTCTTGTTGGGTCTTCCTCTTTTCCTGCTGCCCTCAACTTTTCCTATCATGACGGTCTTTTCCAGTGACTCTTGTCGTCTCATGACGTGACCAAAATACGACAGCCTCAGTTTAGTCATTTTAGCTTCTATGCTCCTCTGATCCTGGAGAGAATAGGTCTGCATCATGACTAGTATCCGTTTTGACTAGTGGCCATGAATACCCCTCTCCTCCACAAACATGTCCACTCCCCTCTTAAAGCCCTCCAAGTTGGCAGCCATCCCCACATCCTGGGGCAGGGAATTATGAGCTCATTACACCACACCGAAGATACGGGAAAGAAGCACAAGAGACTGAGAAAGCAGAACGGAAGACCCCCCCTCGTGTCTATCGCGCTGGTAAATCTGGTGCGGCGGGCACGCCCCTCATCAGCCAATGGGAATTTTGTGAGCTAAGGCCTGGTTTTGAATGTTGTGTGCACTTCTGCTAAGGCGGTGCCAGCTGGGAATACAGCCAGGGCCCACTGGCTGGTTTTCCGTCGTCTAGTTCTCTAAACCCGGGGCGCCTCGTTTGCATTGCGTGCAAATAGTTTGCCAGTTACGCAGACTAAACCCATTCATTACACCAATGTCACCGGTGTCAACAGTGCGGAAGGACTGCGGGAAGCAACTTTGCACATGACCCCTCCTTCTTTGACAACGGCAAAACTCGGCTGGGAGAGGCGGAGCCAGGCCTCCTCGAGAATTGCTGAGTCCTCCCTCGTTGGCTAGGACAACGGAAGGCGGGAGCTGCCTGGTTCCTCACAAAACCATCTCTGCTGTCTGGCAGTGGCTGTCCAGAATCTCAAGATCTTGCCCAAAGCCGGGTGAGGGAGAGGCTCGAACTGGGAGATGCCAGCGATCGAACCTGCAGCTGCCTGCATACAAAGAACCACAGCTTCCCACTGCCAGGCAAGCACTGCGTTTGATAGCTGGTGGGTCTCATAGATTCATAGAGTTGGAAGGGACCACCAGGGTCATCTAGTCCAACCCCCTGCACAATGCAGGAAATTCACAACTACCTCCCCTACACAAACCCGGTGACCCCTACTCCATGCCCAGAAGATGGCCAAGATGCCCTCCCTTCTCATCATCTGCCTACAGTCACAGAATCAGCACTGTTGACAGATGGCCAACTAGCCTCTGCTTAAAAACCTCCAGGGAAGGAGCGATTACCTCCTCCCGAGGAAGCCTGTTCCACTGAGGAACCGCTCTAACTGTTAGAAAATTCTTCCTAATGTCTAGACGGAAACTCTTTTGATTTAATTTCAACCTGTTGGTTCTGGTCCGACCTTCTGGGGCAACAGAAAACAACTCGGCACCTTCCTCTATATGACAGCCCTTCAAGAACTTGAAGATGGTTATCATATCACCTCTGTCTTCTCCTCTCCTTTTCATATCCACAGTCCTCGTGCAAAAGATGGGACTTTAGCTTTCTCCCCCACCCCATTTCACAGTTCCTTCCACCCCTCGGCCCTTACCTGAATTCCTGACATTTTCTCGGGGGGTTCCGGAGACTGGATCTCACAAGAAGGACACGTCACTTGGTACCATGAGACCTAGAGAGAGAAAGGGAGACGGTGAGATTAACATCCCGTTTCCTGACGTGCATTCGCGCGTTCACACAACCCTCCGTGCGCGCAGGGGCATTCGATCTCCAAATATTTTTTGCCAGGGAAGCAACCCAAAGCATTTTTATAAACTTGTTTCTCTGTACAGCTTTACAACCCCATGCAGTCCCAAGTTAAACCGACATGAGGCTTGTTTCTTCCAAGTGCGCACAAAACTTATTGGGGAATTTTTAAACCAGGGATTTGGAGGAAAGAGAAAAGGAAGAAATAAGTCACATTGGGTGCAGATGGTTCTGCTTTGGGGCAGGAGAGGGGGCGTCCAACATTCATTTTATTTATTTACGTTATTTATAGTCTGCCTTTCTCATCTGGGCTCCAGGCAGACTACACAGAGCGAGTAAATTCAATCGAGAAGATAGGATATTCAGTAATCAATGCAATAGGATGATGGTTGTAGAACTAACCAGAAGTGTAAAAACAGAAGCAAGCATATCGTATTAAAAAGGGAATAGCCGTCACCTCAAATGCACAAAGAGAGAACCGCTTGTGAGTTCACCTCCCCATGCAAACAGCTGGTGTGAACAGCCCACGGTATTCGCTATGGGTCCATACAGAAACCTCTTGTTGCCTGCCTAGGTGAGACATCCAAATCTTACTTTGCACCAAGTCAGACCACTGGTGCATCTAGCCCAGAAACAAGAACACAATCCATGCCGTACCTCATGCTGGAACAGCCAAATTAGCAAGCTTTCGAGCCCACCCCGTCTCGTCATCGGGCTGGATGTTACAAGAACTAACAAAAGACCGAAGGGAGATCTCTCAGGCCGTGGTGCCGAGGTCACATCTCACCCTGGCACATGAACGCGTGAAGCTGCCTTTTACTGAACCAGACCCTTGGTCCATCAAAGTCAGTATTGTCGACTCAGACTGGCAGCGGCTCTCCAGGGTCTCAGGCAGAGGTCTTCTGCATCACCTACTTGCCTAGTCCCTTTAACTGGAGATGCCCGGGATTGAACCTGGGACCTTCAGCATGCCAAGCAGCTGTTCTTCCACTGAGCCACGGCCTGTTTCCTCTGGCCGGCAGCAGCTCTCCAGGGTATCAGGCCAAGAAAGGCCTTTCATCAGTCCTTCCGGGGTTTGAACCTGCAACCTTCTTCATGCCACTCCCGCTGAGGTTTCAACCGTCCGCCGCATGGCAAACAAATACCCACCCAGTTCTGATGTTCCTGGGTTTTCTGTTCCAGGCTTTGCACCCAGCTGGCCAACAGACCACACGCATGGCAGGTCGGTCCCCCGTCCTCCCCGCTACCGTCTGCCCTTCAGAAAAAAACTAAAATCCTTTCTGGCGCTCCTCTTTTGTGCAAAAACCTGACGGCTGACTTCCTCCCGACATATGCTTAATTTTTACAGCATCCGGAGAAACTGATGGATGGCCGTCTTTGGGAAGCGCGGCGGCTCCATTAGGGCTCCATTGATTAGGAGGGAAAGCTTTCAAAGAATGATTGTTATCGAAGGCGAGCCGCGCCGGGCAGCTGCGTCTCGGAAGAGCCGGCCCAGCCATTTCTTATCTGCAAATGAAAAAGAAGCAGCAGCAGCCGCGGCGTAAAGGCCGGTCGAACTGGGCAGGAGTCCAACGCAAGGGGGAAATATCTCGCTGCAAAGTGCCAAGCTGCGTTTATGGGAATGAGACGAGCGGTGTTACAGACACTCCCTGCTCGCGAGGGGTCCCACTGCATGCATAAGCCCTCTTTTCTTGAAGCGAAGGGTGGAAGGCATTGAACGCCACAGACAGATCTTGGAAAATCACCATTTTTCCTAGTACCTGATAAATCTAGATACTTAAGTCTCACCTGCGGCTTATTTTTATCACCTTGAGTCTATTAATTATAGGAAGGCCTTTACCCTTGCCAGATGCCAGACCCTACCATCAGCTGTCTTAGAAGGGAAATATAAGAAGATCCCTAGATCAGACATTGAAACCATCAAACATGTACTGATACGTTGCCCATTCTACCACGAAGTTAGACCAAAGCTTATTTCCCCCCTGCTTGGTAAATTCCCTGAACAGTCAGTTGAGCTTCTGGCAAAGAAGCTCCTCTTAGGAGAAGACCCTCAGCTTACGCTCCAAACCGCCAAGAAGAAAAACGTCTCCCTGTCCACTCTCTCCAAACCATGCATAATTTTATAGACCTATATTGTATGTCTCCCCTTTGCCACCTTCTTTACTTACAGCTTCACTGAGAAGAGGGAAGCAAGCAAGTCATACGCCGCGGCAATCCCCCCCACGGAAATTACCGGAGGGGATCCAAAACACACCATCTCACCTACCTCGCAGGGTTGTTGTGAAAATAAACCGAGGGGCGGACCAGGCGTGACCACGCCGAGCCACTTGGAAGACGGGCGAGATAAAAACGTGGGAGATGCTATTACTCACAATGATCTATTTATCTTTTTTATCGGCCAGGAGGACACACCAACTTGAATACTCTAGACGGAAGGTGGGATTTAGGGCCCCCCAGGATATATATCATCTGAAAGCCCACGATCTAGTCCCATCGCTCAAGTTTTTTAAAAAGCCTGCGTCTAGTCGGTGCCTGGAAGCGACACCTCTAGGGAACCCTGAGTCGGTTCCACGATGGAAGAAAGGCAATAAAATAAATAAATCATGAGAATTTAATAGTCCTTTTCTCCATGCAGACACCCACAGAAAGGTTGGTGTCTGGTGACAGTAATGGGAACAAGAAAGTCCCAAGGAAGAGTGATTCATCTCTGGCCAAGCAGTGCGGCTGAAAACTGATTATCAGTTACACCAGGATTTTGCCAATATTTTGGGAGCGGAACCTTCTACTAAACTTCAGTCCACTTTTCGGGACCTCCACATTACCGCCGTCCTCCTCCCCAGCATTACCCGAGAGAATCACACCTCGGTTCACCTCGAACGCGTTTATATTTGACCTTCACGTAGTTTCGAAATTTATCCATCTCGAGCACGGCGCAGCCGTCGACCACAGTCGGCAGACGCCGAACCTGGGATCGAGACTCTAGCAGCCTTGGCCGATTCTCCACCTCCCTATAGATCATATAGTTGGAAGGGACCACCAGGGTCATCTAGTCCAACCCCCTGCACAATGCAGGAATTTCCCAACTACCTCCCCCATACACCCCCAGTGACCCCCTACTCCATGGACAGAAGATGCCCAAGATGCCCTCCCTCTCATCATCTGCCTAAGGTCACAGAATCAGCCTTGCTGACAGGTGGCCATCCAGCCTCTTCTTAAAAACCTCCAGGGATGGAGAGTTCACCACCTCCCGAGGAAGTCTGTTCCACGGAGGAACCGCTCTGTTAGAAAATTCTTCCTAATGTCTAGACGGAAACTCCTTGGATTTAATTTCCACCCGTTGGTTCTGGTCCGACCTTCTTGGGCAACAGAAAACAACTCGGCACCCTCCTCTATATGACGGCCCTTCTTGATAACCTACTTGAAGATGGTTAGCACTTCCCCTCTCCGTCTTCTCCTCTCCAGGCTAAACGTACCCAGCTCCTTCAACCTTTCCTCATAGGACTTGGTCTCCAGACCCCCTCTCCATCTTTGTTGCCCTCCTCTGGCCCTCACGTCTCTTCTCCCTGTCCTCGGGTCTCTTCTCTCCCATCCGGAATCACGTCGCGGCCTGCAACTCCTTTGGTGCTCAGGCCCAAAATTACACGCCACGGCCGCCACAGGTCCAACCTGCGTCCGCCGACGGCCTTTCTCTCCCTCTCCCAAAAATAACAGAACGGCAGGGCATCCGACGAAGCCGACGGGCAGCCGATTCTGGACAGACACAAGGAAATACTTCTTCACTCAGCGAGCGACTGCCGTGTGGGATTTGCTGTCAGGGGATGTGGCGATGGCCACAGGCACAGACGGCTTTAAAAGGGGATTAGACGGAGCCCCGTGGCGCAGAGTGGTAAGCTGCAGTACGGCAGTCCAAGCTCTGCTCACGACCTGAGTTCGATCCCGACGGATGTTGGTTTCAGGTCGCCGGCTCAAGGTCGACTCAGCCTTCCATCCTTCCGAGGTCGGTGAAATGAGTACCCAGCTTGCTGGGGGTAAAGGGAAGACGACAGGGGAAGGCACTGGCAAACCACCCCGCAAACAAAGTCTGCCTTGGAAACGTCGGGATGTGACGTCACCCCATGGGTCAGGAATGACCCGGTGCTTGCACAGGGGACCTTTACCTTACCTTTACCTAGACGGATTCAGGGAGGAAAGGCTACGAGCCACGGTAACTCAACTCAACTTCCAAGTTTCCTCCGGATCCCAGCACCAGGGAAGGCCTCGGCCGCTGTACCCCGTTGCCGGACCCCCAGTACAACTGGTTGGTCACTGTGAGAAACAGCAGGTTGGACAAGACGGGCCGCTGATCCAATTCAGTAAGGCTGTCCTTATGTTCTTATTTTAGAGGGGAAATTTAGCAGTTTAGAAATCGCCGCAAGGGTCTGATCCTGACAAGAACAACATAAAATGGGGGGGACACTCAACCAAATATGTACAGAGAGCTTCAAAGGTCGAGCTACAAACTATACACTATAACAAAATAATCAGAAGAAGAATTGGTTTTTATATGGCGACTTTCTCTACCGCTTAAGAGAGAATCAAACCGGCTTACAATCGCCTTCCCTTCCCCTCCCCGCAACAGACCCCCCCCTGTGAGGGAGGTGGGGCTGAGAGAGCTCTAAGAAAATTGTGACTAGCCCAAGGTCACCCAGCTGGCTTCATGTGGAGGAGTAGGGGAACCAACCCGGCTCACCTGATTAGCCTCCGCCGCTCATGTGGAGGAGTAGAGAATCGAACCCGGTTCTCCAGATCAGACTCCACCGCTCCAAACCACCGCTCTTAACCACTACACCACGCTGTTTTTAGCCATTTTAGAGTGCACACCTTGCAATAAATGTACTTGTTTCGTTATAGTGTATAGTTGGAAGCTCAATCTTCGAAGTGCTCTGATCCTGATCAGGCCTGCACTATACAATCGCATGTGCCCCTCTACGCCTTTCCAAGTGCTGAAAAAGCCCCCCTCGCGCAAATACAGCGGGCCTGACATGAAAACCCACAGCCCGCCGTGTCTTCCCACCAGAGTCTGAACCAAACTGGGAAACCCGCCCAGCTAAGGCTTCTTCCGTGTGCCCCTCCCCTCCCCACCTGCCCATTTCTCTTCCCTCTGCCACCATCCCCGCAGTTTTCCACCGTGGCTATCCCATGTTTCTTTCATGGAAACCCCCCTGCTCTGCCACTCGCTTGACCTCTCCTAACCGCCTTGGAGAATCACGCCTGCTTTGCAACCCCCCCCACCTGTCTCCCCCCACCCTTCGCCTGACTATATTTAGCATCCCCAGCTTTCGGTCCTCCGAGAGAGACCCCTCAAACCTCAGCATCTGCTATTAATGGCACTGGCACTCGAAAGGCATCTGCTTCGACAGGTGTGTGGCACTATCTCCGCCAGGGCCAGAGGCAGAGTTTGCCCGCGAGAGGCAACCCTCCTCGTATGCGCACAGCCCGAGAGGAGAGACATTGAGAAGGGTCTCCTGTAACTTGTCCCCTCGCTGACAGATGGGGTGAACAGGATGCCCCCATCCGTTCAAGCAGAACACCCTTTCCATTCCAGTAAAAGCTCCGGTTTTTAGGGGGTTGGGAAAGACCGTAAAGCCCATCGGTGGGCATGGAAGGAAAGGGTTAAACACACAGGTAGTGGTGGAAAGTGCCGTCAAGTTGCGGCACACTTACTGCGACCCCAATTTACGGCGAACTCGTAGGGTTTTCTTTAATGATACTGCTCGTGTAGCCAATTTGGCCTTGAATGGCGTCACCCTGAGATTGAAACTAAAGCAAAAGGAACTGCATATTTTTATATTTGTATATAAATAGATATCTAGATAACCAATAAAATATCTAGATAACAGCCTGCTATTCAGATAATCTATACAACGAGCTTCTTACCCGAGTTTTCTGACCAACTCTTACGATTCTGTGACTTCGACCCAGCGCCAAACTGTGGTTCGGCGCTCCAGCAGAACAATCCTGGAAGGGGCTTCAGGGCTGCTTGCGGGACTCGCGCCCCGCAACGCCAGCTAATTATGAATCGTGTCCTTGCGCCAAATCCGAACCGGCAAGCTGCGTTTTTCACTTGCCGTGAAACCAGGCAAACTGGAAACAAAACCACTGTTTGGAATCAGGGTTGCCGGTTCTGCCGTAACAGCAAATTATGGTTCGCCTCAAACCAGGAAATTAGTAATCGGACTGTAGCATGCAAGGAAAGTGGAGGGGGGGAGTGAGAGTATTCCCCAGACTCATTCACAAAGCACCAAACCACAGTCTGATGCTATGTCTGAAGTGAGCCCATATCTAACAAACCAATTTCGAATGGGCAGAACACCACGCTTTTTGGGTAATTCACCAGCTGATTGCAAGATCACAAGGACGTTGTTACCTTACCTTTTCCTCGATTTAACAACCACTGGCTATTCACCAACCATTTCACACTTTAAAAAGGGAAAAATAAAATTTAATTTTTCCTTGACACTATGAAGAGAAAAGTTGCCACGTCTCTCGCGCAACTGACGGATCTACGTGACAGCAGATAACACAGTATCCGCTTCTCAGAAAGCGTCCTTAGCTGTTTTATCCAGGGAGAGATTTATCTATTTCGCGCAAGATTATTTTGTGGAAGGAAGTTCTTTCTGGGAGGATTATTTGTAGAAGAGCGCGGCAGAGTCCGACAGACATCGCCAACAGATCACGTCCCCCACAATGCAAACACCCGGCGGGAATTTTCCTAGAGCTGAGAACGGTTGAGGCTGGGCGTGCAAAGTACACACAGCTTGAATGGACACGGTCGTTCTCAAACGGCCATCCCAGCCTCCCCTGGGAAGCTCAAGTTGTCCTCCGGGGGGGGGGGGGACAGAGAGAAAAGCAAGCGGGGAAGTGCAGAAGAGCCGAGGAAAAGATATTCCATTTTGGCACGCTCGCGAGGGGTTTTGACAAGCCCACAGCCAAGATACGGGCCCTACTGCGTGGTTCTCGGAACAATCCAGCCTTTGTTCGTGTTGACTTGACCCTTCCGGATGTATGAGATCACTGGCGAAAGGCATCAAACGGGGGCATTCTTCCTCAACTTGATCCCCCTTTGGGGGGCTGTGGGCAGGGGAGGCGTAGGTGGCCAGGACAGATTAGGGGCCGCTGGAGTTTGGGAGGTGGCGGAGAACACTGCCGGCTCTCTTCCAACGCCAATTTTTATTTCAGCCCTGACCCAATGCGCCAAAGTCAGAGAGTCCAAGCTCTCTTCACTGTGGCGTAGTGGTTAAGGACGGCAGACTCTAACCTGGAGAACCGGGTTTGATTCCCTGCTCCTCCGCATGAGCGACGGACTCTAATCCGGAGAACCGGGTTTGATTCCCTGCTCCTCCACATGAGCGACGGACTCTAATCCGGAGAACCGGGTTTGATTCCCTGCTCCTCCACATGAGCGACGGACTCTAATCTGGAGAACCGGGTTGGATTCTCCGCTCCTCCACATGAGCGGCAGACTCTAATCTGGAGAACCAGGTTTGATTCCCCGCTTCTCCACATGAGCGGCAGAAGCTAATCTGGTGAACCGGGTTGGTTCCCCCGCTCCTCCACACGAAGCCAGCTGGGTAGCCTTGGGCTAGTCACAGTTCTCTCCTAACTCTCTCAGCCCCACCTTCCTCACAAGGTGTCTGTTGTGGGGAGGGGAAGAGAAGGCGATTTGTAAGCCAGTTTGAGTCTCCTTAAAGGTAGAGAAAAATCGGGGTATAAAAACCATCATCAAATACAAGTGAGAATGGAGATCCCCTGAGCCCTTATATCTGGACGCGGAGGTTCCCCGCAGCCATTGACGGACCCATGCTCCGTGAATCTGTTACTGTCTGGAGCAAGAAAAGGTCTTCCCTTTAACCAGGGGCCTTCTCGATCGGCTTTGCAAATGAGCCACGGTCCCCGAGTCCCAAGACAGAAACGAAGAACGGAGGAAAAGGGGCTGATCTGGGTATCTTGTTGGGGAAAAGAGGGGTGTGGAAATGAGCCATACTGGGGGATGGTAACAGATAGGGAAGGGCCGAGTAAGGGTTTGGCACGGCAGAAAAAGAGGACACCGAAGCCCTGGTCGCTGGGCACGCTGTCCCCCCACCCCCCCAAATCTACATTTTATTTTCAGATACAACTTGGATATGTGTAGACCTCTGCTCCCAGGCAAAGAAAGGTCTGTACTGTGTACAGTTCTGGTCACCCGACCTAAAAAAAAAAGGATATTGCAGAGCTTGAGAAGGTGCAGAAAAGAGCAACCAAAAATGAGCAGGGGGCTAGGGCAACTGCCCTAGGAGGAGCGGTTAAAACGCTTGGGGCTGTTTAGCTTGGAAAGAAGGCGGTTAAGGGGAGACATGATAGAGGTCTATAAAATTATGCACGGTTTGGAGACCGCGGACGGGGAGAAGCTTTTCTCCCTCTCTCATAATGCCAGAACGCGGGGTCATCTGCTGAAGCTGGCGGGCGAGAGATTCAAAACGGATAAAAGGAAGCGTTTCTTCCCGCAACGCATAGTTAAATTGTGGAACTCCCTGCCCCAGGATGTGGTGATGGCTGCCAACTTGGAAGGCTTGAAGAGGGGAGTGGACATGCTCATGGAGGAGAGGGCTATTCACGGCTTCTAGTCAAAACGGATACTAGTCATGATGCACACCTATTCTCTCCAGGATCAGAGGAGCAGGCCTATGATATGATGCATGATGCATACCTTTCTCTCCAGGATCAGAGGAGCATGCCTATGATATTAGGTGCCTTGGAGAACAGGGAGGACGCAGCTGCTGCAGTCGTCTTGCTTGTGGGCTTCCTGGAGGCACCTGGTTGGGCCACTGTGGGAACAGACCGCTGGACCTGATGGGCCTGGGTCTAAACCAGAAGGGCTTTTCTTAAGCTTATTTCCTTCCTCACTGGCACTCCCTGAGATGTTTTAATTGTAGACACCAGAGGGGTGAAATTGGGAATATTCTGCAAGCAAAGTCTGTGCTCTGGCACTGAGCTGGGACCCCCCTCCCTGCCACGGTTCAGCGGCAGCGCGCACGTATGCGCGAGGCTCCCCCAGGGAAGGAAGTTGTCACTTTTTTTTCTCCAGCCGATAAAACCGGTACTGCACGAAAACCAGCCTTCCTCATCGCCCCGGGGCTCATTGCGCAAACGCGACCATAAATATGCACAACGATCCATGCAGGAATTACCAGCTGGCGGAGGGAGGAGGCAGAGCCGGCCGTGGTAAAGCCTGTGTGTGCGGAAAACCTCTCCAAAGCAAGCGAACGTCTCAGAGCAGGAGAGCACACGGCAGAAAAGAGTTGGCCGTCCCGGTAGCCAGAAGCCGGAAGGAAGGGACAAACAGCTCTGAGAGTGAAAGAATGCGCTACCAGAGAAGAAGCAGAACCAAGTCCTATGAGGAAAGGTTGAAGGAGCTGGGTATGTTTAGCCTGAAAAGGAGAAGACGGAGAGGTGATATGATCACCATCTTCAAGTACTCAAAGGGCTGCCGTGTAGAGGAGGGTGCCGAGTTGTTTTCTGTTGCAACAGAAGGTCGGACCAGAACCAACGGGTTGAAATTAAATCAAAAGAGTTTCCGTCTAGACATTAGGAAGAACTTCCTAACACTTAGAGCGGTTCCTCCGTGGAGCAGGCTTCCTTGGGAGGTGGCGAGCGCTCCTTCCCTGGAGGTTTTTAAGCAGAGGCTAGATGGCCATCGGTCAGCAATGCTGATTCTATGAACTAAGGCAGATGATGAGAGGGAGGGCATCTTGGCCATCTTCTGGGCATGGAGTGGGGGTCACTGGGGGTGTGTGGGGGAGGTGGTTGTGAAATCCCTGCATTGTGCAGGGGGTTGGACTAGATGACCCTGGCGGTCCCTTCCCACCCTGCGATTCTATGGTCCAGTGAGCAGAACGTCAACAGAGGAACAAAGAGGCGCAGGGATCGGCTACATGAACACCATAAGGACGACTGCAAAATCCGTGGCACCCCTTGGAACCTGACGTTCCTTTTTGTTTTTAACATACAGGTTTCTAGTTCTCGAGATGTTGGAGGAGGCCACTCTTGCAAGAGAGCTTGGAGCTCACTTCAACCCCTTCTATTGTTGGGGGACGGAGCCTGCGCCCCGAAATACACCCACATCCTTCCACCACCCTTTTGCAGATTGCCCCTATTCTCAACCCCCCCACGTAACAATCTGGGGCAAAAATGCTCAAAGGTGACAATACACCCAGCCTGTTCTCTCCTCCCTCCTCCCTCGGTGTCTGCTGGTTAATATAAAGAATGACACCTAGTCTGTTTATCCACGGCGCATGAATTCAGCTAATGGGTTCCCGTGGCTTCTAAGCAACATCTGGGGAGCATGCAAAAGCAGAACTAAAAGCCAGTGGGAGACCAGGTGCGGAGCCACAGCTCCGAGGAAAATCATCTGCTTACCACGCAGAAGGTCCTGGGTTCGATCCCCGCCATCTCCAGCCGGAAAAGGACCAGATGTTTGGCAACGCAAAAGACTTCCGCCTGAGACCCCCCCCCCCAGAGCCGCTGCCGGTAGACAACGCCCACCTCGATAACGCCAAGGGTCTGACTCGGTTCAAGGCAGCCGCGTGTGTTCATGAGGACCCAGGTTCGAATCCCTGCTCTGCCATGGAAGCTCGCTGGTCATCTTTGGGCCAGTCGCTCGCTCGCTCTCTCTGCCCAACCTACCTCACAGGTTTGTTGTGAGGATCAAATGGGGGGGGGGAGATCTGCGTAGGCCCTAAGGGAGGGCAGGAGAGAAATGTGCTAGCTGGAGAGGAACTCTAGACTCACTGGGAAGCAGGAAGTAAGGCCAGCGCGTTCATAACTCCCACGCTCTTCATGACGCTCTGACCACCGCCTTCATGACAACACCACATGCTCCGCTGAGCTATCCTTTTGCTAAAAGAGCCCATGTTGACAGGGGGATCCCTGTAATGCAGGGGTTCTCAACAAGGGGGGGATTTTAGGGTTCCAGGGGGGGAATTGGGACCACCATTCAGCAAAATGCATATTATTTGGAATGCACCTTTTGAGATAGACTATTTTGGGAAGGGGGGGATTATATTCTGAACAATGGTGAAAGGGGGGGAATGGAGCAAAAAAAAAGGTTGAGAACCTCTGCTCTAATGCCAATCCTTCCCCACTGATGGTTCGGCGACATCTTAAGGCACAGCTGAACATCCTATTGACCCTATTTTCTAACAGTTAGAGCGGGTTGCTCAGTGGGACAGGCTTCCTCAGGAGGTGGTGAGCCCTCCTTCCCTGGAGGTTTTTAAGAAGAGGCTAGATGGCCATCTGTCAGCAATGCTGATTCTGTGACCGTAGGAAGATCATGAGAGGGAGGGCATCTTGGGCATCTTCTGGGCATGGAGTAGGGGTCACTGGGGGGGTGGGGGGGGAGATAGTTGTGAATTTCCTGTGTTGTGCAGGGGGTTGGACTAGATGACCCTGGCGGTCCCTTCCAACTCAATGATTCTATGACTGTGGGCAGATCATGAGAGGGAGGGCATCTTGGTCATCTTCTGGGCATGGAGTAGGGGTCACTGGGGGTGTGGGGGGGAGGTAGTTGTGAATTTCCTGTGTTGTGCCAGGGGGTTGGACTAGATGACCCTGATGGTCCCTTCCACTCTATGATTCTATGCCCCCTCACCAGCTGATGCTTAAGTGCTTCCACGGGGGGGGGGCAATATGACTGCAGAAACTTGTACAGGAGGGAATTTGAGGGGGGGCTTGGAACCGCAATGTTATTTGGACCGAAGAAACTCCAAACAATGTGGCTCGGGGAGGGGGGGCTTCTTCCAGTCTTACAAAAAAAAATCACTCAAACATTGAGATGTTTGAGGCTGCAGGTAGCGGTGCTGGTTCCGAGCCAGATCCAAAACTATGAAACCACAATAAAAATCCCCCCTTTTTTTTAAAAAAAAAAAATCCTACCAAAGTAGCTTAAATCAGCATGCAGGCTTTCAAGCTGACCAGATCCGAAACAATAAAAATGCTTTTTTAAAAAAAAAATTAAATCCTACCAAAGTAACTTAGATCGGCGTGCAAGCTTTCGAGCTCACCAGAATTCTTCTGCATGTCTTCAAAAGCGTGAGAGGCATACACACAGAAAGATATTTCAAGCCCTGATTTTATCTGCATCCTGTGTAGAACGACAGATCGGAATCTTTACTGGGTGGGACTGGTAACAAGTTGTGCTTTTGGTCTTCAGGGAGAAAGGAGAAAGCCTCTAATAAAATATATATATATAAATGATCAATGGATCTTTGGGCTCCAAGCGGAATGCACAGACCCTTACCAGGCCGAGTTTGGAGGGAAAACGCCATCGTCCTATGAAGGACGCTGCAGATTTTAGAGGGTGCCCTAAGTAACGGGGTGCCTGGAAGCCAACTAATATTACACAGAGAACACAGTCGCCCGTCTTAGTCCATTTTCTTCCAGCCCATGAACACACAAAGCTGCCTTCTACTGAATCAGACCCTCGGTCCATCAAAGTCAGTATTGTCTGCTCAGACCGGCAGCGGCTCTCCCGGGTCTCAGGCAGGGGTCTTTCATATCACCGACTTGCCTAGTCCCTGGAGACGCCGGGGATTGAACCTGGGACCTTCTGCATGCCAAGCAGAGGCTCTACCACTGAGCCGCAGCCCCTCCCAGAACCCCTCTCTATGGGCGAAAACGCATGGTCGCTTTATCCTCCTTTAATCCCGGTTTTAGCCAGGATCGAACTCACATGAGGCGAAACGCATGCGTCCGATCCAGGCTGAATCCTGGCTGAAAGAGGGATTAAAGGAGGATAAAGCGACCATGCGTTTTTGCCCAAAGTTTGTCAGATACATTGAAGTATTTCCAAAGCAGACAACAGGTTGTAAGCAGTTAGGATTTTTATTACTATGGTTTATCTTGGGGTCTATTTCAACGCCGCCGCCCCCGACACACCAGCAATGTAGATTTGCTGTTGCTTATCCAAGCATTTCAAGGCAGACATCAACAGGCAAAGCCGTTTCGAATGCGAAACGTCCGAAGGCAGAAGAGTCGAAACCAAAGAAAACTATTTTTAGCAGCCCCGATTCGATTTTTTGAGAAGCGATCGATCGTCAGCTCGACTCTGATTACATCATCCATGATCCGGCAATGCTCCACCATATGGGTAGATCTCATTTCTGGTGGTCGCTCACAAACCAGAGCTCTCACTACCCTACCGGAGATCAGCTCCGACCTGCTCGTTTTCAGGGGAAACATCCAACGCCTTTTATCATTTGCGCCAGCGATCGAGGGGGGTCAACCCTCGAAGAACGAGTGAACCAACCGGATTTTAAAGGCCAACATCAGGGGTAAACTCAATTGTTACGAGCCGGATAAGAGCTTTCAGGGCCTTATGTTCGACACCCCTGTCCTAAATTACGTGTGGCTTCACTTAGGATTACCACTTGCTCCAGCTCTAAGGGTTTTTAAAAAATAAAGAGGTGGATTTGAAAGGGCGCTGGCAATAACCCCCCCCCCCGCGCCCCGGCTCGTTCACGCTCCACCTGCCGCGTCAACCCGTTCTCCATCACCACTCCCAACAAGCCGACAAAGACAGAAACCCAGGAAAGGAACAAGCAGCAGTTTATTCTTCTAGAGGCCAGGTTCTCTGCAGCATACAGCCTAGCCCCTATGGTTTATGGGGCTAAAAATACCAGGGAAAGAGGAACAGAGAGAGAGATAAGGTGGTGTCACGGGGGCGGGAAGGGAGGTAGTGGAACCAAAGGCAGGGGGGTGGAGAGAGAAAGACACGCTTGCTCTGTGCGGAGTGACGCAGCGGTGTATTGGGCCTGCTTTGCAAACAAGCTGCCCGCCACCGTTCCCCGAGCCAATTTCTGCAACTTAAACTCTGCAACCAGGCATTCTGCTACCGAAGCCCAATGTGAATGTTTATCTATCCTTCCCCGAGCCAATTTCTGCAACTTAAACTCTGCAACCAGACATTCTGCTACCGAAGCCCAATGTGCATGTTTATCTATCCTTCCCCGAGCCAATTTCTGCAACTTAAACTCTGCAACCAGGCATTCTGCTACCGAAGCCCAATGTGCATGTTTATCTATCCTTCCCCAAGCCAATTTCTGCAACTTAAACTCTGCAACCAGGCATTCTGCTACCGAAGCCCAATGTGCATGTTTATCTATCCTCCGCCGTTCGTTCATGCTGCCTGTACGGGTTACAGAGAAACCAGAACGAGCTCTAAGCTCTGGCTCCCCACGAACTCACTAATCCCTAAGGACATAAGGAAAGCCACGCTGGATCAGACCAATGGTCCTCCTAACCCAGTATCCAGTTTCCAACAGTGGACAGTCAGAGGCCAGAGGGAAGCTCGCAATTGGGGACCTATAGACGACAGCCTACAGGAATCCCGTTCCAAACCATTTGCCCCCACCAACTTGCAAGAAGAAAAAATGGCCCTGAACACAAGGGGTCTAGTCCCACAAAAAAAGAAGACGTTGGAATAGTTCTCTGGAAGTCTTTTACATCTCTGACCTGGATGGCCCAGGCTAGCCTGATCTCATCAGATCTCGGAAACTAAGCAGGATCAGCCCTGGTTAGTACTTGGATGGGAGCCCTCCGAGGAATACCGGGGTTGTGACGCGGAGGCAGGCAATGGCAAACCATTTCTTGCCTTGAAAACCCTACGGGGTCGCCATAAGTCGGTTGCGATTTGACGGCGCTTTCCCCCACCCGTCCAAGGTGCCACAGGATTCCTGCGCATGCGCACAGATGGCAATGCTCCTGGCTTGCGGGGTTAGCATAAAGTAACTGTCGCTTGCCATTTGCCACCCCCCCCAAAAAAAACCCTGGAAAAGGCATCTCACTATATGCAAGCAGGAGAGAGCAAGTAGGGATCTGGCAAGCGAGCCTCGGGCATTTTCCAGGCTCGCAGCGTCAAAACCATGGATCAGCGTTCTATCTGAGCCGCGCCGTTCATGCGTGCGCAGGGGATGCCCGCGTCAGGGGTCAAAGTCCCGCCTTTGCTCTGGGAAAGCAAAAAAACCGAGAAACCGCCGGGAGCAGATGCCTCTGAACACGCTTTTGCAGCCCGTTCATCACAGGGGTCCCCTCAAGAAAGATCCCCCGCTTGGGTTTGCCAGTAAAAGGCCAGCCGCTGTAAAAAGCACCCAAAGAGGGTTTTTAAAAAAATAAAAATTTTCCCGGGGTCTTGCAAACAGGAGTAATTGACACACGCCAAGATAACCGGAGCGAGAAGGCCAGCAGCCTGCAAAGCGACTTCCTGCAACACCCCTTTTGAATGCGGTTAACAAGGCGGAACAAAAGAATCCAGGAAATGCAAGATGCGAAAAAAAGTCCCCGGCCGCACCAGAAGCGATCCACCTTAGGCGTGTTCAGAAGGACGGCCTTTCTTCTTTCTCTTTTCGTTGGCGGGTCTTTGTTCTGTTTTCAGAATGACAGTTTCTACAAATCCAACCCGCAACTTTCCCAAGAATGCAGAGGGGGTGTGGTGGGTTTCACTCGCCAAAAGAAAGCTGCTCGGGACATCTTTCACGGCTGCCGGTGTCAGGCTCTCCATCGCTAACCATTGGGAGAAGGGCTCAGGAACAGGTTTTAAAACTGGTTTCCGAATGTGAGCCTACCCCCGGTTCGCAGCCGCCCGTTGCGACACTGAATGATGGTTGAGAGAGAGACGGGGAGGGGGGGTTTGGGGGCGAGAGGGAAGGAAGCACAAAACGTCACGGCTGAGTCCTCAATTGCCGTTTGCAAATGGGAAGTGAGTTCGGATTCCTGCCTGCTCGGTTTAAAGGGGCTCAGGGGTAATGTCTCCATAAGGACTTAAGGGTAGCACCTCTGGATCAGACCAATGGGCCTCCTGACCCAGTAACCGGTTTCCAACAGTGGATGGCCAGAGGGAAGCTCACAATCGGAGACCTGTAGACGACAACCCTCGCCACTTGCCTGGTCCCCGGCATCTATTGGAGGCGTTCTGCCCCAGAACCTGAAATCCAAGGATAGACCTATTGGCCATAATTATGTGTCCAACCCCCTTCGAAATGCATCTAAGCCACTGGTTCCCAACCAGGGGTCCATGGACCCCCAGGGGTCCGCGAGAACTAAATTAAGGTCCGTGAAACAAAGTTATAAACCCATAATAAATTAATATTTTCAATTAAAAGTTCTCTATTATAAAATATATATATTCAAATATAATTCTAAGTTTAATGTTTAACTAACAGGTATGATTAAAGTTTATTTTCAAATTCCCGGAATTTTTATTTTGAACCTTGGGGTCCCTGCACCGAACAAAAAAGTCCTAGTGGTCCCTGGTCAAAAAAAGGTTGGGAACCACTGATCTAAGCCAATGGCCGCCTGGTGGCAGGGAGTTCCACAAGCTGCATTGCGCTATCTTGAGGACACAGGCCTATAGATCGATGAAGCTTGCTGGCAGCTGATGGTAAACCAACCACGAGGGAGGTTTTTTTTTTCTTTTTGTGCTACCTCTTTTGTTCAATACCGCTTCCCCCCCCCCAAAAAAAAACTCCCCATAAGTGCCAAATTTAGATTATCTTTCACTGGCTTTTAGACAGATTTTAATGATGCTTATTTTTGATCTTCTATGCCATTTCTCAGTTTTTATTCTGCTGTTTATTTGTATTAGGGGAAATCGCCTTGGACGCATACAGAAAGAGTGGCATATTACTCGGTTTATTAAGTACAGAAGTGAAAGACGGGCCCCTTCGACTGTTCCCCTTTCTTGCTCGGAAGCGGCGCGGAGCCAGATCACACCCCTGTCCGTCTGAGGATCACCATCACAAAACCAAGCATCAGAAGAATGTAGTTCTTCACACGGCACGTGGTTAACCTACGGGATTCACTGCCACAGGATGTGCCGATAGCCCTGTCGAAGCGGGATTAGACAAATTCATGGAGGACAGGGCTATTAACAGCTAATGAAAGTTAAATGGGACTTCCAAGGTCAGAGGCAGTCTATCTGAAGGGCGCCTGGCAACAGTGGGGAGAGACAATGGTTCCTTCATACCCTCTTTTCAGACTTCCTGTATGCAACTAGCCGATCACTGTCGGAAACAGGATGCTGGAGTGGACGGCCAGACACAGCTGGGCTCTTCTTCTTTTAGGAGCTTCACTGCTCCTGAACCTGGAGGTTCTATTTAATTGTGATTAATAGAACTGTGGTTTTAAAGCTTCGTTTTTCATCATCAAATTTTATTTCGATTCAACATCAGCTCTGAATAAGAATCAAAGTTAGCGCTTGGTTTTTATGTTGTGATATATTTTATTTTGTGCGTTTTAACTATGCTGTAAGCCAGCCTTCATCTTGGTAAGGTGGCTAATAAGATGTTTTAAATTTAAAAAGTAAGTTATTGCAGCTAACTTTGCAAAGCCGATTAGATGCAGGAGTTTAAAATGTTAGCAGCAGAAGTCATTTAAAAAAAAAGTCTTCTGGGGATCTCAGTAGATCATGTTACTTTCCGGAAAGCCCTGGCGCTCTCAGGGGGATCGGGCTGCTGCTAGAAAGGCACACCATTCAACAGGAACAAAGAAAACACTAGCTAGCACGTAGGAACCACTTCTTCACACAACACACTGTTAACTTACAGAACTCACTGCCACAAGATGTAGCGACACCCACCAGATCAGACAGCTGTCAAAGAGGGTTAGATGTGCGCACAGCCTAGCCACTGCAGCTAGCCACGAGAGCTTAATAGAGCTTCCGGGTTCAAAGGCAGTGTACCTGTGAATCCCGGAGGAGGAAGAGGAAGAAGAAGAGGAGGAGTAGGAGTAGGAGTTGGTTTTTATATGCTGACTTTCTCTACCACTTAAGGGAGAATCAAACTGGCTTACAATCACCTGCCCTTCCCCTCCCCACAACAGACACCCTGTGAGGTAGGTGGGGCTGAGAGAGCTCTAACAGAGCTGTGACTAGCCCAAGGTCACCCAGCTGGCTTCGTGTGGAGGAGCGGGGAAACCAATCCAGCTCACCAGATTGGCCTCCGCCGCTCATGCGGAGGAGTGGGGGAATCGAACCCGGTGCTCCAGATCAGAGTCCTCAGCTCCAAACCACCGCACTTAACTACACCCCGCTGGCTCTCACCGACACCAACAGGAGACCCTACGGGGTCACCATGAGTCGGATGCAAACCGACAGCACTTTCCGCCACCACGGAGCATGTGCTGAGTGCCACAAAGGACAGAAGACGGAGGAAGGCCTCTTTCCAAAGGCGCCGCGCTCCCACAAGATGACCGGGCAGGTCCCGAGGCCAGAGGACCGGCCGCCATGCGCCCGCCAGGTTTCGTTCACTTGCGCCATCTGCAAAAGCAACCTCTTCCTACATTTTGTCAAACGGGGACGACGGAAAACCTCCGCAGGTGTCTCTCCCCAACCGCCACCGCAGGGGTGGCGGGCCGGGCTTCTTAGAGGCGACCCAGGGAGGGAACCGATTGCATAGGGCAGGGACGCCGAGAGCCCCACGGCTCTGCCAGCCCCATCCTTGACAGCTGCTTCCTGAGAAGGGTAAGGAAAGAAACACCTTTTCCCCATACGGGAATGAGGATTTCGGCTCCCCGGGTTTTGCCGGGGGAAGGCGGTTATTAATCTCCCTGCCGCAGCAGCTTAAGCCACCCGCAGCCGATTTGGGATTAGGATTCAAACCCTGCGAGGGAACAGATTGCTCCACATCTGGCTCGGTTTGGCTGGCCGGGCCTCCGGAAGGGGCCCAGGATGGCGGAGGCGGGAGGCGACCGAGGGGACCCCCCCAAACGGGGAAGCGGCCAGAACGGTTGATCCACCTCGGGATTAGTTGGTTTTAATATGCCGACTTTCTCTACCACTTAAGGAAGAATCAAACCGGCTTCCAATCACCTTCCCTTCTCCTCCCCACAACAGGCACCCTGCGAGGAGGTGGTGGGTGGTCCTTCCCTGGAGGTTTTTCAGCAGAGGCTAGATGGCCATCTGTCAGCAAGGCTGATTCTATGACCTATGATGATGAGAGGGGAGGGCAGCTTGGCCATCTTCTGGGCATGGAGTAGGGGTCACTGGGGGTATGGGGGGAGGTAGTTGTGAATTTCTGCATTGTGCAAGGGGTTGGTCTAGATGACCCTGGTGATCCCTTCCAACTCTAGGATTCTATGAGTCTATTACTCTAGGTCGGTGGGGCTGAAGGAGCTCGAAGAGAGCTGTGACTAGCCCAAGGTCGCCCAGCTGGCTTCCTGTGGAGGAGTGGGGAAACCAACCAGGTTCACCAGATTAGAGTCCGCCGCTCATCATTCTCGTCTCTTCCATTTTATCCTCACAACAACCTTGTGAGGTAGGTTAGGAAGAGAGAGAAGGAGGAGTTGGTTTTTATAGGCTGACTTTCTCCACCACTTAAGAATCAAACCAGCTTACAATCCCCTTCCCCTCCCCACAACAGACCCTGTGAGCTAGGTGAGGCTGAGAGAGCTGTGAGTAGCCCCAGGTCACCCAGCTGGCTTCGTGTGCAGGAGTGGGGAAACAAATCCAGTTCACCAGATTAGCTTCCGCTGCTCATGTGGAGGAGGGGGGGATCGAACCCGGTTCTCCAGATCAGAGTCCACCGCTCTTAACCACTACACCACTCCGGCTCTCCCTGAGAAAGCGAACCCAAGCACGGCACAGACTAGGAAGCGCCGTTCTAAAGGGCTTGGGGTTGTTGACAACTGCTCAGCAGCCAGTCGCTTGTGTCAAACTTTGCACAAGTAATCTCGAACCCGATCGGCTGAGTCAGCCGGCACGCCACACCTTTTCTCACAACTTGGCTCGGTTTGGAAACCGGATCCGCCCCGGCCTCCTTATGCTCGTTCACTTTGCGAACAACCCTGGATCAGCAGTTTCGATCCACTCAGCGGAAGGGGGGGCAGCCTGCAGAGGGCCTTTCGCTGCTCACGAGTAAGCCCACGGCTCTCCAGCCACTCGGGGCTCCGACTGCCAGCGTGGCGGAGCGGCTAAGCGTGCCCGTCGAGGATCTGCGAGACCCGGGTTCGAGTCCCCGCCCTGACATGGAAGCTTGCTGGGTGGCGTGGGCTCAGTCACACCCTCTCAGCCTAGCCTACCTAACAGGGTTGTTGTGGAGATAAAACGGAGAAGAGGAGAAAGGCGGGGTGTAAAGGAGAAATCAACATACATCAGTGACACGCTTGCGGTGTCACAAGAGAATCTCACAAGTTGCGTTGGCTCAAAGGAGAAATTCTTGATTTGACTATTCTAAAGATTAACAAATCCTCCCAATGTGTACTTCATTGAATCATAGAGTTGGAAGGGACCACCAAGGGTCATCTAGTCCAACCCCCTGCACAAGGCAGGAAATTAACCACTACCTCCCCCCTATACCCCAGTGACCCCTACTCCATGCCCAGAAGATGCCCAAGATGCCCTCCCCTCTCACCATCTGCCTAAGGTCACGGAATCAGCATTGCTGACAGATGGCCGTCTAGCCTCTACTTAAAAACCTCCAGGGAAGGAGCGCTCACCACCTCCCGAGGAAGCCTGTTCCACTGAGGAACCGCTCTGTTCAGTGGGGGGGAATGGCATTGGTCAGGGCTATGGGTCTCTCTGGAGAATCGATTTATTTTATTCATTTAAAACATTTATTCGACGCCATTTCCACCCAACAGAGCTCCGGGAGACTGACAATATAAATAAAACAACGACAATAAAACGCAGAATTTAAAAACCACCGTTTAAAACTGCCGCCAAGTCAATGGAAGGCAGTCCTGAATAAAACCGTCGTCAGCTAAAGATCGAAAGCGAGAGGACCACGCGCACTTCCCTGGAGAGGTTGTTCCATAACTGTGGGGCTACCACTGAAAAGGCCCTCTCTCGTGTACCCACCGAACGAGCATCTTCGGTCGGTGGGGCAATCCGGACGGCCTCTCCCAGCGATCTTGAACACACGAACACATGAAGCTGCCTTCTACTGAGTCAGACCCTTGGTCCATCAAAGTCAGTATTGTCTGCTCAGACCGGCAGCGGCTCTCCAGGGTCTCAGGCACGGGTCTTTCACATCACCAACCTGCCTAGTCCCTTTAACTGGAGATGCCGGGGATTGAACCCAAGACCTTCTGCATGCCAAGCAGATGCTCTACCATTGAGCTCTCCTTCACAGCTCTCCAGGGTCTCAGGCAGGGGTCTTTCCCACCACCTCCTTGCCTAGTCCCTTTAACTGGAGATGCCGGGGATTGAACCGGGGACCTTCTGCATGCCAAGCAGAGGCTCTACCACTGAGCCACAGCTCCATCCCACCTTCATCCTTCTCCTCCCTTGCAGACTGCTTTAAGTCCTTGGGAGGGAAGAGAAGACGAGAGGCGACAGGAGCGCCGGAATTGGGGATTTGGTGGGAGAGAACCCACAATCCAAACAGGGTTTTTGGCTTAGCCAAGGGAGGCAGGGTTAGCCAGCGATACGTCCTCCGGAAAACATTCGGCCTGCTGAATTTCCATTTTTAAATTCTCTCTTTCTCCTGTTTTTAAAATAATCGCTCTTCCTTCCTTCCCCGGGGTCTATTTTTAGGCCAGGAGCCGCGCGGCAACGCGGAGAGATAAAGAAGGAACGGCAGATGGAGCCCAAAAGCCGAGGATCGCCTGCGTTTTACTGCCAGAACTAGTTAAAAGGGGGTGGGTGGGAAGCACACATAACACAAACACACACACACACTCAAGCTATGCTTTGGAGCTGCTGCGGGTCCTAGACAAGGGATATTCCATAGCCGTGACTCATGCGGGACTCGCATCTAAACTTATTCTGCTTTTCGGGAGACCCAGCGCGGTGTAGTGGTTAAGAGCAGTGGTTTGGAGGGGCGGACTCTGATCTGGAGAACCGGGTCTGATTCCCCGCTCCTCCACATGAGCGGCGGAGGCTGATCTGGTGAACTGGATTTGTTTCCCCGCTCCTACACACGAAGCCAGGTGGGTGACCTTGGGCCAGTCACAGCTCTCTCAGCCCCACCTACCTCACAGGGTGTCTGTTGTAGGGAGGGGAAGGTGATTGTAAGCAAGTTTGAGTCTCCCTTATGTGATAGAGAAAGTTGGCTTATAAAAACCAACTCTTCTTCTTCTTCTACCCCTTGCAAAGCTATTTTATACTTTTCCCCTCCTCTATGTAAAATGCAAGAATCTCACACCAGCGACAACCAAGTTCATGTTTTATTTTTCACATCTGGCACTTAAAAAATACATAGCACAGCAGAGAAACAGGCTGCAGTTCACAGCTGTCGGCAGTGTGGTGTAGGGGTTAGTGTCGGACTAGGGTCTCGGGGACCCGGGTTTGAATCCCCCCCCCCTCGGCAATGGAAACTTGCAGGGTGACCTCGGGCCAGCCATGCCCTCTTGGACTAGCCTACGTCACAGGGTTGTTGTGAGGATACAATGAAGGAGAGGAGAATGACGTGAGGGATTTCGGGTCCCCATAAGGGAGAAAGGTGGGGCGTAATGAAAGGAAATCAATAAATTGTGCTGAGGCAAACCCCAATTTGCCATGAAGTTTCCCTGAGCCTCTCTCCCGGCTCAGCCTGTTCTTCCTCCGCCCTCCTGGGCCAAAGATTCCTGATGTCCATTTTTGGTGCTCGCTGAAGCAGAGGTTATGAATGAGAAAAGGAAGTGGCATAGCAGAAGTAAGAGGGTGGAGTCACTAGCCCTCGACTTGACCCTCCGATCACTTTCCCCAAAACATACACAACTTGTGTTCACACCTCTGCCCAATTTGCATGTGTGCAACAACCCATCCCCTGTGACACATGACAGACGCAAGCTGCAGGCCGGCGAGAGACTGGCTCTATGTCAAACGAGACCCTTGCCATCTCCCAGTGCAGCGCATGGCTTTTTGGAAACTTCTTTCTCCGGCAGAGAGGCCCGTCTGGAGAGGTTCCCCCCTCAGGCTACCGAAAATTAAGTTTACCTGAAGGCCGTACGTGAGGCAGACAGGGCTCTCTCTACCACTGCGCCATTCCATCAAATAAATATTCAGATTTCTCCACAACTAAAAACAAAACAGAATCCCAAGTTCAAAACCGAGAACGAGAATTCAGGTGAATTTCCTTCACCGCAAATCTTCTCGGGTTCAGTTTTTTTAAAAAAAACAAAAATTAAAAGCGTCTACATTTCTTCCTCCATATTCTGTGCAATGCAAAAGGCACATTTATTCAGATGCATGTGTGTTGCTTCCTAGCAGACCATTTGCAGGACAGTTTAAGAAATGAAACGAGAATGCGAAAAGCAAGCGGGACAACCATACAGGCGGCAACTCTGCAATCTCCGAGCGAGGACAGAAATCCCCCAACAGCTCATCCGCAGCAAACGTTTTTGCCAAACAGACAGACGGAAGGCAACTGCCTTCATCTACTTCCTGAACGCAGATATAATAGAGACGGTGCCAGGCGAGCCTCCTTGGGCAGGGAGTTGCACGTTTAATTAATTTAGAATATTTCTCTGTTGCCTACTCAAGTACGGAGGCAGCACTAATCGGCACCAGAAATTCACGGGCAATTATGACGACGGTTATTGTCAGACCGCTGCATTCCAGACCGTCAAACAGCCTTCAAGGGCAGCCACCACCCCCCAAGAGTGTGCTGCAGTAGTCAAGCCGAGAGGCACAGACAGTTGCTGCCACCCAGAAAAGGATGGCGCTGGAACGCTAAGCAAGCCCAGTCCAGGAGGACTGTCCAGCTGTTGACCTCCCTCCTTCACGGGGAGTGCTTCCTTCCAGGAAGAGAAAGCCATTTTTCTTCTCCCCAGGCCAGAGATCCGGCCAGAGGTCATCTCTGAACTCAGACCACATTTTTCTCAGCTAGCTCATGACTGAAAATCCAAGCATCTGGCTCAGGAACCTCCCTGGAATTAAGGGGAAAGGAAAGATAGCACGCCCCAAAATCATCAGCGTAACGCCGATCCTCGTAGTTCAGTGTGAACGTTAAGAGATCAGGAGGCAGGACTGAACCTGGAAGTGTCCCATACCACAACGCCCCCGGGGCGGAGTCGATTTTGCTCGGGGCCGTCTTCGAGAACCTGTCTGACGGAGAGCCGCAAGAACCGGAACAACGCAGGGCGCCGCGCGCTTAATCCAGTCCTGCTACGGAAGCACACCGGGTGACCTGGGCCCCATCGCTCCCTCTATCTCTCCCAGCCTAAGCTACGTCACAGGGCTGTTGTGAAGATAAAACAGAAGGGGAGGGGGAAACAACATGACAGTCCGCTTGGAGCCCCGACCGGGGAGAAAAGCAGGGTGCAAAACATCCCCAACGATCCGTCAATCGAGCGTCCCACAATCGAGGAAGTTCCCCCCAAGCCAAACCTACAAAGCTCCAAGGTATCAGAAGCACGAACGCATTGCAACCGGCTCTGGGGCAAAGGCCATGAAGGAAAAAGGCAAGGAAGTTGGCCAGTAAAAACAAACAAATAAATAATCACCAGGGAAACTTTTGCAGCAGGCTGGCTAGCGGGTGGCTTTTAAAGCATTAGGGTTTTTTTAAAAAAAACCATTAAAGTTCTGTTAATCTCAAACCCTGGGAGAATACATCTATGAATGAATGAATGAGTGAATGAAAGAAAGAATGAATGAATGAATCACAGTCTAGCCCCAAACCCTGCAAGAGCGAATGAATGAATCACGGTCTATGAATGGGGCTCTGAACAGGCTACAATCCCAAAATAACCTAAGCAGACTGAATCTGGCATGCCCCCCCTCATCATTTATGGAGGGGGGAGGATACAACTTAGTAAAGGCCACAAGGGGTTGAGAACCGGAAAGAGTGATTGCCGATCAAAGGAGACGATGAGGACGTCATGCACAGTTCAGCCCCAGGACCTATTCAGCGTTAGCGAAAGGCTGCTGGAACAGGTGAAGCAGTAAAGCTCGGAGCATGCGCAGAGTACATTTCTACCAGACTCCCTTGCAACCAGCCCCTACCCCTGAGATTAGGGAGAAAATCATCCAGGCAGGAAGGAACAGAAGAGAAGCCCTGCTGGACCAGACCGATGGACCGCGATGAAACAGCACCCTGTTTCGCCCAGCGGCTAACCAGATGCCCCCACCCCCACCCAGAAGGCCTACGAGCAAAGCACAGAGGCCAAAGAATCCCGCCAGTGGTAGCCCTGCAAGCGCTGAGATGCAAGGTACACTGCCTTTGAACATGGAGGTTCCACTTTGCTGTCACGGCCCACATGTGTGGGTGGACCTCTCCTCCGTGAGCCCCTTTTCAAGCCGACTCAACTAGTAGCCATCACTAAAGCAGTGAAACCCTCGAGTCAATTAGAGCAACGGAGCCCTTCCTTTCATTTGTCCTGAGTCGACCGCCCCGTAATCGTCACTCTGTTTTATTCTATTTGTACCCCGCCCTCTTTCCCAGCCGGGCTCCGAGCGGCTCTATCTTATAGTAAAGTGGGCGCCCCCCCCATGCCAATCGAACAAGTGGCATAACCACCCCATCCACAGACACGGCAGGGATTCCTACACATTAAGGGGATACCCCAGGTATGCCCCCCCCCAAATGTAAATTAACCAAAGGGAGAGAAAAATGAAAAAGACCGTGCATGCTTGAGAGGGTACAGAATGCTAAATGCGGTTGAGAGTTAAGGGACGGGGAACAGAGAGAGACTGCTGGCCCTCTCTGATAGAAACCTGGAGGGAAAGATCGCAGGGAGGGGAGTTTCCAAAACATATATTTCCCACCCCAAGTCCCTTAGATTTCATATGCACCCCCCAGCTTGTCCACAACTAATGAACAATTGCATCCGGCTAGTTGGGTCACTGGTATTCACGCAGTCAATGGCGGTTCCGTGCATGCACACGCGGCCTCTGCCTTTGCTCATCTCGGCTCTCTTTCCTCTTCCAATTCCTCTCTCCCGTGACCTGTCAGGACAGATGTGACCTTGCCATCCCCCACAAAGGAGGGCAGTCTCCAGGGAGAAACCCTACCTGCCGAGTTGCCTTCCCCAGCCCGTGCTACCTTTCACGCCAATACGCACACGCCATCTCCGCTTTCCTCCGATTCGGAGCGTGCAACCGTCAAAGCAGAGCTTCGAGATGCCACGGGATTTCATTTCCAAAATGCGCCTCCCCGAGGCATCAAAACCACCCTCTCACAAGAGAGGCACCGACTCAGGTGTCTCGAGGAAGCCCCCCTCACCGGCTTCCCCAATCTCATTCCTGCAAGAGGGGAAAAAGAAAAACCCCGGCGGGTAATTTGCAACGGTTTTGCCTCCATGCGGTGCTGAGACCGCATCGTGGGGACGGGCCAACAACCCTTCAACACCCTTGAATTATAGATGAATCCTCCAAAGGCCTGGGAGAAAGAAGAGGGTCGGAAAAGGGGGGCGAAGAGAAAGGAGAGAGGCACTTACAAGCCCAGAGCAGAAGCTGAGAAGCATCTTGCGTTATGTAACGGCCGGAGCGACGCATGGTCACCGTCAGGCCCCCCGCCGAAGCCCCCCTTCCCTCATATCCTCTGGTCCCTTCGGTGGAGAAAGCCGAAGATGCGGTCCAGCCGGAATCACTAGAACGGCATGCTCCGATTCCCGGGGGAGATTCACCAGATCCACGGTTCTGCTGCAGGTACCAGCTCCGCCGGCCGGAGGCACGGCGTCGCGACGTTCTCCCCGCCTATCCTTCTGACGGGCCTCCTCCTCTGGGTATCAGCCAACGTTTCATCTCCATGCTGGAGTACAAAATAGACTTTTTGCATGCAAGGCGGGGGGGGGGAGAATCATCCCCCCCCTTCCACAAGCCTTCCACGTTTTAGAAAAACACAGACTGGTCCGGCGTCTGTCGAAACCTGCTGACCCGCTTGGGATTAGACGCGCAAACACGCACAGTGCATGTTCAGAAAAGAAGGGAAACTGGTTTTGATCCAGGGGAAAGGAAAGGGGGGGGGAATATGTGCAGATGGTTTGAAATTGAAGAGAACAGGCGGCTTTGGCAGAGAACAATCCACCCGCTCGCGACTCTGAATCTGATTTATAAAATTTGGCGAGAATTTTTGATTTTGTACATCCCATTTTGTGTGCATTGCTCGATACGTTGCGTCAGAGTCTCACTGCATTATCTCTATTTTTTGGTAACCGTAGCTCTATCGCATTGCTCATTGCGCGTGTGTGTAAAGTGCCGTCAAGTCGCAGCCGACTTATGGCGACCCCTTTTTGGGGGTTTTCATGGCAAGAGACTAAGAGAGGTGGTTTGCCAGTGCCTCCCTCTGCACAGCAACCCTGGACTTCCTTGGTGGTCTCCCATCCAAATACTAACCAGGGCTGACCCTGCTTAGCTTCTGAGATCTGACGCGATCAGGCTAGCCTGGGGCATCCAGGTCAGGGCATTGCTTATTAGATGCTATTTAATTGGTTTCTTTGACTCTGTGGGATGTGTGCGGAGACACACTGAGAAAGGCCGTCTATAAAGCCAGCGTGGTGTAGTGGCTAAGAGCGGTGGTTTGGAGCGGCGGACACTGATCTGGAGAACTGGGTTTGATTCCCCACTCCTCCACATGAGTGGTGGAGGCTAATCTGGTGAACTGGATTTGTTCTCCCGCTCCTCCATACGAAGCCAGCTGGGTGACCTTGGGCTAGTCACAGCTCTCTTAGAGCTCTCTCAGTCCCACCTACCTCACAGGGCATCTGTTGTGGGGAGGGGAAGGGAAGGCAATTGTAAGCTGGTTTGAGACTCCCTTAAGTGGTAGAGAAAGTCGGCATATAAAAACCAACTCTTTTTCATCTTCTATTTTTTTTAATGGATTTTACTTTTTCAAGGGCAACGCTCCGGCACTCCGGAGAGCCTGCAGTTAATTTTTCAGTTTGATGTACTAGTTCCGATAGCTGTCTGGTGGAGTCCGGAGCTACGTGATCCGAGCGGAGCAGAACATCTTTCCGCGGACCTCACGTCTCCGAGCCATTTGGAAATTAAATTTGGCCTCTGCCTAATTGGCAGGTAATTTAATTTCTTGTAAACAGACTCGGAGAAATGCTGTCCAAGGACTCGAGCGGCGAAACGTGGAGGAGGAGTTGGGACTCTGGCAAAGGAGGATGCTTCTCTCACGTTCCGGATGGGGCCCGGCTTGGCGCTGCAAGAGTTTGGTCCAGGGGCCCCTAACCCTTTTGGGCCTGCAGGCGCCTTTAGAATTCAGACCCAGCACGGTGGCTGCAGCCACAAGATGACAGCCATACAAAGAGTGGGGGGGAAATCACACTACTTATTTACTTCCTTATTTTACTTATAGTCCACCTTTCCTACACTCAAACCATAGAATCATAGAGTTGGAAGGGACCACCAGGGTCTAGTCCAACCCCCTGCACAAGGCAGGAAATTCACAACTGCCTCCCCCCCACACACACCCAGTGACCCCTACTCCATGCCCAGAAAATGATCAAGATGCCCTCCCTCCCATCATCTGCCTAAGGTCATAGAATCAGCATTGCTGACAGATGGCCATCTAGCCTCTGCTGAAAAACCTCCAGGGAAGGAGAGCTCACCACCTCCCGAGGAAGCCTGTTCCACTTAACTGTTAGAAAGTTTTTCCTAATGTCTAGATGGAAACTCTTTTGATTTAATTTCAACCCATTGGTTCTGGTCCGACCTTCTGGAAAAACGCTGATTACAAAAATCAGAAGCGCCGTGTAAGACGTAAACAACGCAACGTCCAGATTACAAAAATCAGAAAATAATGCAGTCGAAAAACACGGTGATATACACAATCAACAGTGCAATAAATTCCGGCACTATTCCACAGCCAAACTCTTTCAGGGCAATTTTGTTGGTAAAGAAAGGGAGCTTGTAAAGCAAGAGCCAACGTGGCGTAGTGGTTAGTGTGTCAGACTAGGAACAGGAAGGTTTTGAATCTCCACTCTGCCACGGCAGCTCAGCGGGTGACCAAGGGCCAGTCATCTACTCTCAGCCTAGCCTACCTCACAGGGTCGTTGTGGGGATAAAAATGGAGGAGAATTATGTCAAATGCTTTGGAGGATTACTGGGCAGAAAGGCCAGGTGTAGATGAAGCAAATAAATAAATAAAGCATGAGACGGATTTGTGAGCGCTCTATGGCACTGCATTCCACCGTGGACCTCTGGACACAGACATACCACACCGAATCATAGAGTTGGAAGGGGCCACCAGGGTCATCTAGTCCAACCCCCTGCACAAGGCAGGAAATTCCAAACTACCTCCCCTACACACCCCCAGCGGCCCCTACTCCATGCCCAGAAGATGGCCAAGATGCCCTCCCTCTCATCATCTGCCTAAGGTCACAGAATCAGCATTGCAGACCGATGGCCTCGAGCCTGAGACCCCGGCTCTCTTTCACGCTTTATTTTTCTGTTCTTTTTCGCTCTCACGCTTCATGGCAGCAAAACACAGCAACTGACCCTCAAGCAAGCCAAGGAGCCCTCGGGCTTTGTTTAAAGGGAAAGTCCAAAATTGCAAAGATCAACTTATTGCACCATGAATATCCTCCCCCAACCCCCTGCACAAGAGGCGTGGATTTCCTCATTCCTCTTCCGAACTATTAAAACCTCACTATTAGGAGGGAGGGATTTCTGAATGGCTGGTCTCGAACGTTTCCATTTTTAGCACGAATCGCTTCCTTAAAGAAGATCTAGGCAGGTCACCCACAGTCAGCTTCCGCTGCAAGCACCCCGTAGATGACAAGCTCGGCTTGCTCTTCTCAGACTGGCAGCTGCTCTCCAAGTAGGGTTGCCAACCTCCAGGTAGTAGCTGGAGATCGCCCGCTATTACAACCGATCTCCAGCCGATAGAGATCAGTTCCCCTGGAGATAAACGGTTGCTTTGGCAATTGGACTCTATGGCATGGAAGTCCCTCCCCAAACCCCACCCTCAGGCTCCGCCCCAAAACCCTCCTGCCGAGGGCGAAGAGGGACCTGGCAACCCTATCTCCGGGGTCTCAGGTGGAGATCTTTCATGTCAACTGCGACTTGAAACTTTTTAAACTGGAGATGCCGGGGATTGAACCTGGGGCCTTCGGCACTCCAAGCAGATGTTCTACCACTGAGCCACGGCTCCCTCGGTGAGCACAGCTAGACAATTCCTTTTAGAACAAGCATGTGCCCACAAATTTGGCCTGAGTTTAGGAGCCGCCTTTTTTTCCCCTCCCCAAAATGATTACCGCCTCCTTCTTCCACGTCCTTGGCTGGTTCGAGAGGCAAAGAAGGAGGGGCCCCGGTTGCGTTTCATTTTGCATGGCGCCCGGCAGAAGCAGTAAAAGAGAATGCCGCTTCTGTAAAAATATATATTTTTTAAAATGTCATACAAAATGAAACTAGAGCCTTCTCTCTCTCTCTCTCGCTCACACCCACATGCAATTGTACATGGGATGTTCGCAGAAAGCCAAAAATGCTGCACAATCTCTCTCGCCCATGTCAATTCTGCCTTCTGCAAAACCAGCACGGAAGGAATCAGGGCCCTTCTCCAAAATCTTTGCCATTCTCCAAAAAAAAAAAAAAAAAAAACCCAGGAAGGGATGCTCACTCATCGGCTGAAGGATTTACGGAGCCCCAGTTCCACCCACCAGAGCAAACCAAACGATGCTTGGCATGCAGAAGGTCCCAGGTTCAATCCCCGGCATCTCCAGTTCAAGGGACTAGGCAAGTAGGTGATGTGAAAGACCTCAGCCTGAGACATCAATATAAGGCAGCTTCATGTGTTCATGCCTGCATTTTTGGGGAAGGGCTGCGGCTCAGTGGTAGAGGGTCTGCTTAGCATGCAGAAGGTCCCAGGTTCAATCCCTGGCATCTCCAGTTCAAAGGACTAGCCAAGTAGGTGATGGGAAAGACCTCCACCTGAGGCCCCGGAGAGCCGCTGCTGGACTGAGTAGACAATACTGACTTTGATGGACCAAGGGTGTGCTTCAGTAGAAGGCAGCTTCATGTGTTCACGTCTTCACTTATTTAGGGGAGGGGCTGTGGCTCAGTGGCAGAGCATTTGCTTGGCATGCAGAAGGCCCCAGGTTCAATCCCCGGCATCTCCAGTTAAAGGGACCGGGCCAGGAGGTGATGTGAAAGACCTCTGACTGAGACCCTGGAGAGCTGCTGCCGGTCAGAGTAGACAATACTGACTTTGATGGACCGAGGGTCTGTTTCAATAGAAGGCAGCTTCATGTGTTCATGATGCACCAGAGGCTAAAATAGGGTTGCCAGCTCCGGGTTGGGAACCACCTGGAGATGTTGGGGGTGGGGCCTGAGGAAGACGGGGTCTGGGGAGGGGAGGGACTCCAATGGGGTATAATGCCATAGAGTCCCCCTTCCAAAGTGGTCGTTTTCTCCAGGCGAACAGATCTCTCCCTCCGGGAGATCAGTTGTAATAGCTGGAGACCTCCAGCCACCACCTGGAGGTTGGCAACCCCAGGCCAAGACCACCTCAAAGCCCCCCTCCAATCCCTGTCCAATCAATGCTCTCCTAACGCAACAAAGGCCTGCCAGAACGCACAGCCCCAATTTGCAAGGCAAGGTGTGGTCCTTTGCCAGGCTTTGCGCCAAAGCTTCAAGTTTCCGAGCGGTTGATTCAGCTGATTGCCCGCACCACCTCAGTCTTTCTTTACACATGAGGGGCTCTGTCACAAGCTAAAGCAGGAAACGCACCTGTAACCGAGAGAATGCAAATGCGCAGGAGCCTGAACCCGTTACGGAGGAGGCTTCGCTCATGCAAACTGCAGCGTCGAAAGCATTTCCTCACCCTGCGCCGGGCAGTTCACACACCTGCCGGACTCGTTGGAAGGGGGAGGCGGATGGGGTGAGAGCGCACAGAGATGCCGCAACGTTGCCCCGCTTCCTCCCCAGCAGCACTACGACGGCTGCCGGACTCCTGGGGTCAGTGACAAATTGGGGTGGGGGGGACAGCAGACACGGGAGTGTGTTTACGTGAAAGCGCCATAGCGCTGCCCTGCAGCTCCCCCGGTCGTAGAACCGTAGAGTTGGAAGGGACCACCAAGGGTCATCTAGTCCAACCCCCTGCACAAGGCAGGAAATTCACAACTACCTCCCCCCACACCCCCAGTGACCCCTACACCATGACCAGAAGATGCCCAAGATACCCTCCCTCCCATCATCTGCCTAAGGTCATAGAATCAGCCTTGCTGACAGATGGCCATCTAGCCTCTGCTTAAAAACCTCCAGGGAAGGAGAGCTCACCACCTCCCGAGGAAGCCTATTCCACTGAGGAAACACTCTAACTGTTAGAAAATTCTTCCTAACGTCTAGACAGAAACTCTTCTGGTTTAATTTCAACCCGTTGGTTCTGGTCTGATCTTCTGGGGCAACAGAAAACAACTTGGCACCATCGTCTATATGACAGCCTTTCAAGTACTTGAAGATGGTCATCATATCCCCTCTCAGTCTTCTCCTCTGCAGGCTAAACATACCCAGCTCCTTCAACCTTTCCTCATCGGACTTGGTCTCCAGACCCCTCACCATCTTTGTTGCCCTCTTGAAGTTCTTAAATGGGATTTTTTGTATGAATGATTAGGGTTTCTAAAGAGGTTCGGCTTTACTATCAATGCCTTCCATTGATTTTTGTCTGATTTGTGTATTTTGGTACGCATCCTTGGGTCCACAATGAAGAACAGTGGAATGGAAATATTCACAACATTTCTTGATTTAAATTGTGCGGCAATTCCATAGTGCCTGCCTAGACATTTTCTTATCCCACCCTTCTTCCATAATTTTCTCTCCTTCTCCTGGTTTTCCTAACACTCCTGTGGGGTAGGTAAAGATGACCGAGGATGACTGGTTGAGGGTCACACAGGGAAGCCTTCATGGCAGAGTGCGGAATTTGAACTCAGGTCTGCCGGAACCTATGGGGAGGGACTGTGGCTCAGTGGTAGAGCATCTGCTTGGCATGCAAAAGGTCCCAGGTTCAATCCCTGGCATCTCCAGTTAAAGGGACAAGGCAAGGAGGTGATGGGAAAGACCTCTGCCTGAGACCCTGGAGAGCCGCTGCCGGTCAGAGTAGACAATACTGACTTTGATGGACTGAGGGTCTGATTCGGTAGAAGGCAGTGTCACGTATTCATGTATTCATTGGGAGATATAAAATCTCCTTAAATTTTGAAGCCATGAAGGTGGGGGGGGGGGACTTCTTTCCCAAAAAAATGGAACGGAAGAAGGGGGAGTTGAAATATACCGTAGTCATTATTTATGTTTTTCTCAATCCTGCACTTTTCTCGGTTTTAACACACAAAAAACATCGTTTACAGCTTAGTCAGCAAATCGCACCATTTGCAATATTTATATAATTTAGAAGCATAAACACACTTTCATTTTCTGCAAGCAAAACTGCAAATATAGCCAATGCTAAGAGAGAGACAGTTGCAAACGGCCACAGACGTAACTTAGTTTTTGCAAACTGTGATAGGAAAACATAAGCGCTGAAAACAGAAAGCACAAATTGTGTAGTAAACAAAAGGAAGTGTGTTAGTGGGACAGAAACAATCTCATGCAGCCATACTGCAGATAGCTGCGTATTTTATTGAATTTACTGAAGGATTTGGTGTTTGTGTATTCCCATCGTAAATATCCTAGCATATTCACTGTATACTAAACGAGTCACATGCAAACAATAAATGCATGCTTGAAAAGCAGTTGCTTTGTTGCTGCTACAGCAGCAGCAAAAGAGTTGGTTTTAATATGCCGACTTTCTCTACCACTTAAGGGAGACTCAAACCGGCGTACAATCTCCTTCCCCTCCCCACAACAGACACCCTGGGAGGTAGGTGGGGCTGAAAGAGCTCTAACAGAGCTGTATCTAGAACTATCATTTTCTAATGCTGTAGACTATCTTACATAAAAATCTTCACACCATAGGATCTGAGAGAGCCAGGTTCATCTGAGTTGTCGTTTCAGGATAATAACCTTGGCATAGCCTCCGAAGCGACTGAATAAAGGAATCCCTTGTGAGCATAAAACGCATCTACAGAGACCCATAATTTTATCCGCACATGATACCCTTAAAACGGCATGGGTGGGGTTGACCCCCCGGGCCAGGTTAACTGGGGGAGACAAAGACCCGCACGTGATTTACGTGGACGCAACCTTTCTCAAACGCCTCTTGCATCGCTCACGACAAAAAACAACAACACATGAATTGCGCATCCCCAAAGACAAGATCACCCGGCAAGACTTGAAACTCTGTCGAGACATTTCCGGATAACCGGTTGAGGGCCACATCGCATTTAAGAACCTGGGAAAGCCTGGACCAACACCCTGCACGGTGAAAGACAGCTTCCACATTTTCGGACTGAGCGCACATATGTAATTTCCTTCATGCTGCACTCATTTGAAAACACAAGCGTCACAATCTTAAGCATGTTCATGGTTGTCAGCGAAGGCCGTTCCATAGAATCATAGAGTTGGAAGGGACCACCAGGGTCATCTAGTCCAACCCCATGCACAATGCAGGAAATTCACAACTACCTCCCCGCCCCTCACCCCGTGACCCCTACTCCATGCCTAGAAGATGACCAAGATGTCCTCCCTTCTCATCATCTGCCTAAGGTCATAGAATCAGCATTGCTGACAGATGGCCATCTAGCCTCTGCTTAAAAACCTCCAGGGAAGGAGAGCTCACCACCTCCCGAGGAAGCCTGTTCCACTGAGGAACCGCTCTCACTGTTAGAAAATTCTTCCTAATGTCTAGAGGGAAACTCTTCTGATTTAATTTCAACCCGTTGGTTCTGGTCCGACCTTCTGGGGCAACAGAAAACAACTCGGCACCCTCCTCTGTATGACAGCCCTTCGAGTACTTGAAGATGGTTATCACATCCCCTCTCAATTTCTGTCCCGGAAATCAGTAAATGGCATACACTGCGATCCTAAACAGACTTAAGCCCTTCTATGGCCTTAGGAGGGTGCGACTCTGTTTGGGTATGCGCTGCGAATCTGACGAGAACCCTGCGATACGACAACCAACCCAGCGTTTATGCTCCTCTACCTGAGCTCAGTTTGAACGAGGAAAGATAAGGCTTTAATAAACACACTTAGGGAGGGAACTGCGAGCCAAGAAGTTCGCGCAGGGCTGTAGGGCAGACCCCAGATCAGATCAGTGTGGCGTTTACCCAACTTCTCCCTTTTGCTAGGCGACTTCCGTCTGCACAGGCGCCAGAACTACCAAGCTAGACTTTAACACGGGCCCGCGAACCTCACAGGCCAACGGATACCTCGTCCCACTTCGCCCTCATCTTAGGAACCGGCCGCTTGAACACACAGAGGGTTTTTTTTTGGTTGAAGAATCGGTGGGGTTCTTGCCCTTCTCTTTCCCTGGGGCATAAGCGGGGCATAAGCGGTGACTAGGGTAGCCAGCCTCCAAGTGGTGAAATTAACACCGAACGGCACAAATGCTGTAATTGACGATAACCAATCCCAACTTAATATACAAACAACGTCAAATGTCCACATCCAATTGTTTGTTTGTTGAACTGAGCTCTGGATTCTTGCGTAGGATATGGACTTGGAGCTATACACATTGATATGGATATTTGACTTTGTTTGTATACTAAGCCAGCTTTACTAGGTTGATACCTGCACACATAGTATATGAGAGAGATATACTAACCAGTATTACAACTAGAACCTATTATACCAGATGTTTGAGTAATTGGGAATAGATTTTACAACATATATACATGCCTGGTTGAGTTTGAACTGTTCATATTTATTAATGTATTTCTGTAAATGTGTGCAGGCTTAACAAGGGTTTTAAATTAACCACTTCTGAAGGTCCCAGAGGCCGAAATGCGCTTGGTATGTGGTTACAGTTATCAACCTCAGGAAATGCCATTGTGCTATGTTAATGCTTTTAAATAATTTTAACTTTTACATAGCGCTTCCAATAAATTATACTTTCAGTATTTATACATAGACTTATATATTTTCTTTTCACCCAACCTTCGGTACCCAGTTGTTTTTTGTACATCACAACCTCCAAGTGGTGGCTGGCGATCTCCCGCTATTACAACTGCTCTCCAGGCGAACGTGATCAGTCCCCCTGGAGCAACCCTGCCAATGTCCAGAGGGACAGGCAGTGTAGTGGTTAGAGCATTAGACAGATCTTCAGTGACGCACAATGGCGAAAGTGTGAACACACACGTCACTGTTATACTAGGCAGTCTTCAAAAAAAGATATTACGCGGCTTTTGCTAAAGTCCAACATGGTGGTCTACATCTTTTGTAAACAAACCACACCTTGAGTTTTGCATGGACACTCACCACCAGCAAAAGGACCTTCCGTGCGTCACTGCGTCCACCTTCCCTATGTGGAGAGAGCCAGTGTGGTTAAAAGCATCAGATTAGTATCTGGAAGACCCAGGTTCGAATCCCGACGCGGGTCACGGAAGCTCGCTGGGTGACCTCGGGCCAGCCACAGTCCCTCCGCCTGACCGACCTCCCAGGACCGTTGTGAGGATGAAATGGACGAGAGGGAAATGGTGTAAGCGGCGCTGGGTCCCCAAGCCGTTTGGGGGGGGTGTCTCCCAACGAGAGAGAAATGCAAGGTATAAAATATCTAAATAAATTAAATAGATATATAGGTGCAAAAAAGTCAACCCCCTTCCTGACCACTAGAGAATCTGGTGGTAGAAAGGGCCGTCAAGTCGCAGACGGCTTATGGCAACCCCACGGGTTTTCAAGGCAAGAGATGAACAGAGGTGGTTTGCCATTGCCTGCCTCCGCATAGCAACCCCGGACTTCCTCGGTGGTCTCCCATCCAAATACTAACCAGGGCCCACCCTGCTTAGCTTCCGAGATCCGGCAAGATGAGGCCAGCTTGGCCGGTCCAGTTCTCATCCCGAATTGTCAACGTGGTTCCCCTTGTTGAACACACGAAGCTGCCTTATACTGAATCAGACCCTCGATCCATCAGAGTCAGTATTGTCTACTCAGACCGACAGCGGCTCTCCAGGGTCTCAGGCTGAGGTCTTTCACATCACCTACATGCCTAGTCCCTTTAACTGGAGATGCCGGGGATTGAACCTGGGACCTTCTGCATGCCAAGCAGATGCTCTACTACTGGGCCACAGCCTCTCCCCTTTAGAAAACAGACTTGCCTACTGTCACACATGAACACATGAAGCTGCTTTCTACTGAATCAGACCCTTGGTCCATCAAAGACAGTGTTGTCTACTCAGACTGGCAGCGGCTCTCCGGGATCTCGGGCAGGGGTCTTCCATATCACCTACTTGCCTAGGCCCTTGAACTGGAGATGCCGGGGATTGAACCTGGGACCTTCTACATGCCAAGCAGAGGCTCTACCACTGAGCCACAGCCAGAACCAACTACCAAAGACGTTTTCAGTTCCCGATTTGCCCTTCTGGATCAGCGCTCGGGACAAAAGCCTCGATTCCTTTCCCCGCCAAAATAAATAAATAAGCGCAGTATGGACGTGAAAAGAGGCACTTTCTTCGTTCAGCAGGGAACAGCTGCTCTTCTGAGAGCTCCTTTGAGTCCAGATTCAGAGAGAGAAAGAGAGAGAAGAGATCACACGGGCGCAAACCAAGAGATGGTTTTAATCAGCCCGCCGCCAAACCTTCAAATTAGCGGCGCTCACTTTGAGCGCCACGTCCCTGGGCTTCTCTTAAACCCTTCATCCCATCAAACGGCTACCCGCAGCTTCCCGAGGGCAGCAAACCTCCCCGCCTTTCCCCCCACCAGGGTGGCATGCGCGCCAACCGGCAGCTGTTCGACAGCCGAAGGCGCAGATCCGCTGCCCGCCTGCCCAGCAGCCGCCGCGCTTCAACATGACTCATGGATGGCGGCGAAGGGAGAAAAGGAAAGATCCCGACCGGCGGCCATCAATAGCTGTGTTGTGTTCCCCCCCGGCCTTGTGACTCCGAAAGGGTCTGGCGCACGCTGTAGAGCCGCTGCCGGTCCCACAGCAAAAGTGATATGTGTTTTTAAAAGCATGGAAGGTAGCAGAATATCAGCCATGCTAATTCCCCAACCTGCCTGTCATTTTGAGGAGGAGGAGGAGGAGGAGGAGAGTTGGTTTTTATAGGCCAACTTTATCACTTAAGGCAGAATCACTTTATCACCTAAGGCTTACAATCACCTTCCCTTCCTCTCCCCACAACAGACACCCTGTGAGGTAGGTGGGGCTGAGAGAGCTGTGACTAGCCCAAGGTCGCCCAGCTGGCTTCATGTGGAGGTGTGGGGAAACCAACCTGGTTCACCAGAATAGAGTCTGCCGCTCATCATTCTCGTCTCTTCCATTTTATCCTCACAACAACCCTGTGAGCTAGGTTAGGAAGAGAGAGAAGAAGGAGTTGGTTGTTATACACCGACTTTCTCCACCACTTAAGGGAGACTCAAACCGGCTTACAATCGCCTTCCCTTCCTCTCCCCCAAAACAGAAACCCTGTGAGGTAGGCAGGGCTGAGAGAGCTCTAAGAGAGCTGTGACTAGCCCAAGGTCACCCAGCTGGCTTCATGCGGAGGAGTAGGGAAACCAACCCGGTTCACCAGATTAGCCTCCGCCGCTCATGTGGAGGGGTGGGGAATCGAGCCCGGTTCTCCAGATCAGAGCCCGCAGCTCCAAACCACTGCTCTTAACCACTACACCATGCTGAGACAAAGAGCCTCCCCATCCCAACTTGATTCGGGACCATGGGTCAGGGAGGGTGAGCATCACGCCAACGACCAACCTTATGAGCTTGATGCGAAAGATGTGGGCAGAAAACAGTGGCCCAGGAGGCCTCACTCCCCCCACCCCTTAGTTTAATTTGGGGCTCTGCCTACATCCTGTAAAGAAAGCCAAAGGATCCAAACCGAGTTATCCGGGACCGCCTGGGAGAAAGGGACGTTGGGTGGATTTGCAAAGGTAACAACCAAAACGGACATCCCGTCATTCAGCACACCAGGTAAGAGCGATCCTCACCTGTGCACGACATAAGCGAAGGCAAACCCACTGTCAAGTCCCAAGGCAACCAACCCTACCACCAGCCCGCCCTTCCTTGGTCTTTACAACCAGGTAACAACAAAACAACACCTTTTTGCATTTGGACACCTGGTTATACCACCCAAAGGAGATCAGGGGGCACCCAAAAGAAGCGAGGCGTCCTATTTCTCCAGCCCCCACCCCTCCGCACCAAATAAAATGCCACCTATTTTGTCTCTGTCCCCCCCCCACGGAAGAAAGGGGGCAGAGAAAGGAAATGACAGGGCCCGACTCGAAGCAGGAGGGAGCTCGTCTTGCAAAGGCGCCCCATGCAAAAATAAAATTAGCCGCTGTGGGGTGGGGGAAGGCGGCCTCAGGACGGGGGGGCATCTGGGCTGCCCCCAACCCAAAGGGAAGCCTCCGCCATCCCTGTGCATTGGATGGGTGCGAGGTCCCCTCTCCTCCCCCCACCCCACCCCCATCCTCCCTAGGGACTAGCCGCTTAAGCGACCGTCCTGGCCCCACCAGGGCTGAAAACGCACCAGGTGGGCGAGCATCTCTGCGCAATAATTGGGGCGGGGGTCTCTCTCTGGGATCCTGTGCATGGAATACGGTGGGGTGTATCTCACTCTCTCTCTCTCTCTCCCCCTCCCTCTCTGCCCCCCCCTCCAGCCCCCCCTCCAGCCACTCACCTCTGCCTCCAATTCCCAAGGGGGGGGGCTTCTTCTTTGGAGACCCGGCTTCTCGGGGCGGGGAGGAGTCTTCAGCCAGACGTCGGGTAGTCCATGCGGAGGGGGTCGGTGGGTGGGTGGGGCGGGTCGAGGATGGAGGGTCGGAGGGGGTCCCGGGGGGCGGGGTGGGGTCAGAGGGAGGGAGGAGGGGGCGATCGGGGGAGGCGGGGGAGGGAGAGAGGGGGGGAGGGGCGGGGAGGAGGAAACAATGTCGCCGCCGCCGCCGCGGGCGTTCCAATTTCGAACGTTGCCGGTCCCCCCCTTTGGAACGTTGGAGCGGCGAACGTTCCAAAGGAAACAGTGTCGCCGCCGCGGGCGTTCCAATTTCGAACGTCGCCGGTCTCCCCCCCCACCTTTGGAACGTTGGCGCGGCGAACGTTCCAAAGCGCGCCGCCGCCGCCCCCAATGCAAAGGGGCTCTGTTAGATGGGTGGGTTGGGGAGGGGGCGGGGGTCCTCCGCGCGATCCCTGGCCGCGGGGGCGGCGCCGGCCCCTTTCTCTCTCTCTCTCCCCCCCTCCCTCTCTGCCCCCCCTCCCAGCCCCACCGCCGCCCTCCGCTGCAGGGCCTGGTGGCAGCAGGGAAGCGGAGCCCGGGCCAGTCCGCCTGCAGCCACCGCGCCTGCGCCGCCCTGCCTTTTTTTCCACCCCCCCCCCCGCGCTCCATTCCCCTGCCTTTGCATTCCCTCCCCGAGGTTGGGGACTCAGACCGAGAGGCGACGGCGCCACCTGCTGGCCGTCCCCTCCGCTGGCGGGGATGGGGGGAAGCCCGGGCGGAGGGTCCCCGCCGCTCCCACGCGCCGAGATTGAGTCCACGCTGAACACATGAACACACATGATGCTGCTTTATACTGAATCAGACCATCCAAGTCAGTATTGTCTACTCTGACTGGCAGCGGCTCTCCAGGGTCTCAGGCAGGGGTCTTTCACATCACTCTGCCTATTCCTTTAAACCGGAGATGCCGGGGATTGAACTGGGGACCTTCTGCGTGCCAAGCAGATGCTCTACCGCTGAGCCACGGCCCCTCTCCATGGGTCTCCAGGGTCTCAGGCAGGGGTCTTTCACTTCACTCTGCCTATTCCTTTAAACTGGAGATGCCAGGGATTGAACCTGGGACCTTCTGCGTGCCAAGCAGATGCTCTCCCACTGAGCCACGGCCCCTCCCCTTTAGAAAGTAGACTTGGCTACTGTCACGCATGAACACATGGAGCTGCTTTCTACTGAATCAGACCCTTGGCACGCAGAAGGTCCCAGATTCATTCCCCGGCATCTCCAGTGAAAGGGAACCAGGCAAGTCAGTATTGTCTACTCAGGCCGACAGCGTCTCTCCAGGGTCTCAGGCAGAGGTCTCTCCCATCACCTACTGGCCTAGTCCCTTTAACTGGAGATGCTGGAGATTGAACCTGAGACCTTCTGCAGGCCAAGCAGAGGCTCTGCCACCTGAGCCACGGCCCCTCCCCAGTCTAAGCCCAGGAGGAGGGCCCCCGCTACTCCCACACTCCGCGATTGAGTCCTCGCTGAAACAGAACAGGACTTGTGTTCAAATCAAGCGCATCTTTGTCCCTGCCCGGAAGGAAGCAGGATTCCAGCGGCCCCTAGGAGAGTAGCTAGGGGGTGGAGATCTCCCAGAATAGGGGAGGGGCCGTGGCTCAGTGACAGAGCCTCTGCTTGGCATGCGGAAGGTCCCAGGTTCAATCCTTGGCATCTCCAGTTATAGGGACTGGGCAGGTAGGTGATGTGAAAGACCTCTGCCTGAGACCCTGGAGAGCCGCTGCCGGTCTGAGCAGACAATACTGACTTTGATAGACCAAGGGTCTGATTCTGTATAAGGCAGCTTCATGTGATCAGTTAGAGTCCAGACTACAGAGATCAGTTACCCTGGAGCAGATAGCAACTTTGGAGGGTGGTCTCTAAGGCCCTTCCTCTCCCAGGCTCCACCCCCTCTAGGGTTGCCAATCTCCAGGTAGTAGCTGGAGAGCTCCCAGAATTACAACTGATCTCCAGCTTAGAGAGATCAGGTTCCCTTGGAGAAAATGACTGCTTTGGAGGGTGGACTGTATGGCGTTGTACCCCTCTGGGGTCCCTTCCCTCCCCAAATTTCACCCTCCCCGGGCTCCAACCCAAACTGTCTAGGGTTTTCCCAACCCGGAGATGGCAACCCTACTTATGAGGGCAGAAAGGTTGGAGATGTGGCTTCCTGGAGGCACCTGGTTGGCCTCTGTGTGAACAGACTGCTGGACTTGATGGACCTTGGTCTGATCCAGCAGGGCCTTTCTTATGTTCTTATAATTTATTTAAAAAAATAAATGCATAAATTTATTCCATATGATGTTTTCCTGTAGGGTTGCCAACCTCCATTAGGGGCCTGATCGCTAGATGACAAAAATCAGCTCCCCTGGAGAAAACGGAGGGTAGATTCTATGGCCCTGTGCCCCACTGAGGTCCCTCCCCTCCCCAAACCCTGCCTTCCCCGTGCTCCACCCCCCAAATCTACAGAAAGAACCCAACACAGAGGAAATTTCCCAACGGAGAAGGGCCTGTGGCTCAGATAGGCAGCTCCTGAACAGGGAGCTCGCAAGGATACATATTGGCGATGGACCCCCCCTCCCGAATACGTCTTTGCTTATGGAAAGCGTCACAGTGGTCGTTCAGAGGAGGGAAGGGGAGAAAAGAACATGGCATCCTCCCAAAGGGAGAGAGAGAAAGCCTTTTGAAGCCGCTGGTGGAAATAGAATCAGAAAAACCACATTTCAAGCGACAGGCTTTCTGTTTTGTGCCTACGTGGGCGTGGGGTTGGTGGTTATCTCTCAAGCAAATGGGTACTCGGGAGGGGAAAACACCCCGCTGAGAAAACTGATGCAGTGAGCGGGTTTTGCATATGAAAATAATGCCTCTGCCCGCAACGGGGTGGGGGAGAGAATTACAAGCAGAAGAAAGGGGGGAAACAAACAGAAGAGAAAAGAGGCGAACATCTGACATGTCTAGCAAGGTTATTGTGCTCATTTACAACCAGATTTTAACCTATTAATATTAACATCCTCCCCCCCACCCCACACACAGAAAACGTTCTTTTTCATGTAAATGGTATATAACAGAAAGGGGGCTTTTCCAGGAAGAAGGAAAGGCCAGGTATAAATGTTTTCACGAATAAATTGATTAATGACACCGTCGTCCACAGGACAGGAAGGCGATGGAGGGATAATCGACAGCCATGGAACCCCCCTGGCGACCTACAAAATCCAAACGGTCCAGGAAATGCCACATCGACTCCTCCTGATTTAGATGACAGCCTTCTTGCAAGTCACAAATCTGTATGAAGTGAACCAAAGTCTATACCCCAAGAGTTTCAGACGTCACGTTCAGAGGGAGAAAGTCCCATGTGGAGTCTGATGTTCTCTAAACTCATTACAGTGAGTTAGGAGCCGTTGAACCAGGATCTGAAACCGTGGTTTGAAGCTGGTTGGTTAACCGCGGTTGGTCTTAACTATGGTTTGGTGTGACGTACAAGAACGGACGTTCTAGGTGACTCTCACTGGTCTGAGGGAAAGAGCATTTTTCGAGGCGAAATGTGTTAAGGGGAGACATGATAGAAGTCTATAAAATGATGCATGGTGTGGAGAGAGTGGTCAGGGAGAAGATTTTCTCCCTCTCCCATAATACTAGAACACAGGGTCATCTGCTGAAGCGGGAGGGTGAGAGATCCAAAACTGATAAAAGGAAGTATTTCTTCACACAACGCATGGTTAAACTGTGGAACTCCCTGCCCCAGGATGTGGTGATGGCGGCCAACTTGGAAGGCTTGAAGAGGGGAGTGGACATGTTCATGGAGCAGGGGTATTCATGGCTACTAGTTAAATGGGTACTAGTCATGATCCATAGCTATTCTCTCTATGATCAGAGGAGCATGCCGCATATATTAGGTGCTGTGGAACACAGGCAGGATAATGCTGCTGCAATCGTCTTGCTTGTGGGCTTCCTAGAGGCACCTGGTTGGCCACGGTGTGAACGGACTGCTGGACTTGATGGGCCTGGGTCTTTTCCAGCGTGGCTTTTCTGATGTTCTGATGTTCTTAGGATTGGAGAGATTCTGGCTTCAGAAACTAGCCATGGTTAAAATAAAACCATGGTTTCTGTGTTTGGTCTGAACCCGTCCTGTCCCTGCAGGGGTCTGATGTGGGGGGGGGGGGAGACAGAAATTAGTGACCTCACATCCGTGTGGTTCGGACACAAATTTTTTGGGGGGCGACCCAAGACTCTAGCATGCTGTTAAAAAGGCACATAAAAGTGGAAACGGGTTCATGACCATTCTAGGAACTTCCTGTTAATTTCACTGTCAAGCTGTGTTTTTTTTCTTTTCCTGCTCCAGGTGTTGATTTCTTTGTAGAACAAGCTACAGCCGAGGAAGCGAAACTTAGGTTTCTGAATGCTTAGTCTTATGCCTTTTTTAGCCTGGTGCGAACCTAAGAACGCTTTCTCAGAAGCAAACTTTCCTGGGATTTTAACTGCCGGGTTGTGGAAAAGAGAGAGAATATTAACTTAGGCCGTGAACCTAATGCATGTGGGAATATATTCCTTTTGTGGGGGGGGGGAACCAGAGGTGAGGCAGCATCGGCACCTGTAGTTCACTGTGAAAAATGACACCTTTGTCTTCTATCACACCATGACTGATGGAAAAGCAGAACTTCCACGGTGTAACCAAGCTGGGTAATATGCAGAGGATTCACGAACAGCCACTCGACGTCCTTTCCACACTGAAAAGCAGCCTCAAAGGCTAAAAGTACACATGAACACATGAAGCTGCCTTCTACTGGATGAGACCCTTGGTCCATCAAGGTCAGTATTGTCTGCTCAGACCGGCAGCGGCTCTCCAGGGTCTCAGGTGGAGGTCTTTCGCATCACCTACTTGCCTGGTCTCTTTAGCTGGAGATGCCGGAGATTGAACCTGGGACCTTCAGCATGCCAAGCAGATGCTCTACCACTGAGCCACGGCCCCTCCCCAGTGGTAAAGCATCTGCTCGGGATGCAGAAAGTCCCAGGTTCAATCCCCAGCATCTCCAGTTAAAGGGACCAGGCAAGTAGGTGATGGGAAAGACCCCTGCCTGAGACCTTGGAGAGCTGCTGCCGGTTTGAGCAGACAATACTGACTTGGATGGACCAAGGGTCTGATTCGGTAGAAGGCAGCTTCATGTGTTCATGTATTAGCAAGTGACTTATGGTGACCCTGTAGGGTTTTCAAGGCAAGTGAGAAGCAGAGGTGGTTTGCCATTGCAGAGCCTTTCTTGGGCGGCTCCCTTCCAAGTACCGACCCAGCTTATCTTCTGAGATCGGACCAGATTGGGCTACGTCATGCCCCCTTCCTTCCCAGTCTTCTTAACATGGTGTCAAAAAAAAAAGGGGGGGCTTACAATCTATTCCCCCCTCTTTTAAACACCTGGCCTGATGAAGAGTTCTGGGGAACCTGAAAGCTTGCACACTCCTATGGTTGCTTGGGTTGATCCTAATAAAAGGGATTGCGTGGATGGGGGTCTTCACTTTTTGGATTTTGCTTTTGTCGACAACTTGGCCTGTGCAGATTGCAAGTGAACAGCAGGGGGCAGCACAACCCCAGTTCGGAAGTTCCTAGGACTGCAATCCCAAAAACGATCACATCATAGAATCATAGCGTTGGAAGGGACCACCAGGGTCATCCAGTCCAACCTTCTGCACAACCCCCTCTCCCAACCCTCCAAAGGCTAAATCCAACACAACGACAACTTAAAGCTGAAAAAACTGCCATAGCAAGGGCTGTGAAGAAAAATTTAGCTGATAAATAGATCAGATTAGATTAGGGCAGTGATGGCGAACCTTTTAGAGACCGAGGGCCCAAACTGCAACCCAAAACCCACTTATTTATCGCCAAGTGCCAATACGGCAATTTAACCTGAATACTGAGGTTTTAGTTTAGAAAAAACAACTCATACATTCACATATTTTGCGTTAAAAGAAAAACACAATAACAGAGCTTTCAATGATACAAACAACTTTTTATTGAAAGGTAAAAGTTTGCATTTGACAGGCATCTCTCCAGGACTCGTCCTCTGCTCAGCCGCCGGACATTATTGTACATAAGTAAACAATTATATTGTGCCTGAACCTCCTCAAGAAGTGCTTGAAACTGTCGACAATTCAGAGCACGAGCCATGATGTAATTCACCATTTTTGTGACATCTTTGAGGACATCGTCAAATTTCTTGAACAATTAATGTGACTTTTGCTGTTGTGTGCATGCCGATAATTTGTCTACCCTTGGCTCATACTTTGTAAGTTTGAGAGCAACACATGCAGCACTCAGGTCACCTGTTAGCCTGTTTCTGGTGTCAGATTTGATATAATTCAAAGCTGAAAACAGCTGCTCACAAGCATAAGATGATCCAAACAAAGTAAGGAAAGCAATCCCAAGTGCTTTCATTGACTTAAAATGATTTGGCAGAGAATTCCACACTTTAAGGATTTCATTTTCAGAACTAACTGGGCTGTCCTTTGGCATCCCTTCTATCTTCTCAAGTGTTTCACGCAGGTCATAGAAATTTTTTTCCAGATAAAGCTTTCTTGAAATTCTATTAGCTCCATTTCCAGATTTTCTAAATCTAACCAGTGTAGGCAGGAAAGATCAAGTTCTTCAAATTTGGCTTTATCTGGAGAAGTAAGAAAACACAGGGTTGTCTCCATCTTACGGAACTGTAAAAATCTGTTACTAAAATTCACCTTTGCAGCTGCTACAATGCTAGAAAATTCCTTGTAGATTTCCTGATGGCTTGTAGGATTGTCTGCAAATGTTGTAGAATTTTCTAAATGCTTTTTTAGATGGACGGGGCCCCAGACAAACTGAAGACGGGCGGGCCCACGCAGCTCAGCTGAGAGGGGGGCATGGTAAGGTGCTCGGCCACAGCCTCCCCTGTCCAAACTGAAGTCGGGCGGGGTCCCCAACAAACAGCTGAGCTGCCCCGCAGCTCAGCTGAGAGGGGGGCACGTGGCAAGGTGCTTGGCCACAGCCTCCCGGTCCAAACTGAAGAGGGCGGGGCCCGACAAACAGCTGAGCTGTGGCGGCAGCTCAGCTGAGAGAGAGGGAGGGCGCCAGCGCAGGCTTGGGGAGCATGGGCTTGGGGAGAAGGACCACCGCCCTCAGCGCCCTCACCATGGCAACACGGCACAGCCCTAGGCAGATGCGACGGGTCCGCGCATGCCCACAGAGAGGGCCTGGCGTGCCGGCTGCAACACACGTGCCATAGGTTCGCCAACACGGGGTTAGGGTGTCAGATTAGGATCTGGGAGCCCCAGTTTTGAATCCCTGAGCAGCCAACGAAGCTCAGCGGGTGTCCTTGGGCCGGTCAAACTGTTTCACCCTAACCTGCCTCACAGGGTTGTTGTGAGGATACAATGGAGGACAGCAGAATGATGTAATCTGCTTTGGGTCACCCTTGGGGAGAAAGGTAGGGTATAAATGAGATAGATAGATAGATAGATAGATAGATAGATAGATAGATAGATAGATAGATAGATAGAGAAGGAAGGAAGGAAGGAAGGAAGGAAGGAAGGAAGGAAGGAAGGAAGGAAGGAAGGAAGACAACTGAATGGAACAAATAAAGGGTGAAGATCATACAATCACAGATCAGAGGAATATATCACACCAATATTCCCCTGAAATTGCATCTCCTTTAACAGAAAGGCACCTAGTTTGGCTGAGGAGAAAGTAGGAGAGATGGGTCCTTCTAAGAGAAATAGAAAGCATAGCGCAGTCGAGAGCCTGCAGAGTTTCTCCGTGTGTGAAAACATCCTTTTCCGCTTCTCGATTCACTCAGCTGGCCTCTTTGGGGAGTGCTTGGTCACTTGGAAGTGTTCGCATCTCTTGAGCTTCATGGTCAGGCCGTAGCGAGGAGTCATGTCCATGCTGACCCCGTCCCGGATGGTGAAGTCGAGCTCCTGCAGCAAAGAGGTCAGGAACAGGAAAACCTGCCATCGGGCAATCGTCTCTCCGACGCATCTCCTCTTGCCCAAACCAAAGACCAGCACCTTCTCACACTCGTCCTTGTTGACTTCCTTGCCTTCGGCGGTCAGGAAACGCTCCGGTTTGAAGGCGGAAGGATCCTTCCATAGGTCCCTGGAAAATAGCGCGTTTTTACATTCTTGCTCCTTCGAAGATATTTGTTTCAAACCCTGGCAATTCTTCAACTATATCAACCCATCACTTTATGTATTGATGCATTTTGTTTTGTTACCTAACCCGAAGGATCTGGGCAGAGAACATGTCCAAAACTAAATCCTCACAAATTCTAAAACTCTTATCACCTAACTGAAAAGTATGAACATTATGAAGCTGCCTTATATTGAATCAGACCCTTGGTCCTGTAACACTGGTCAAGGACCAGAATAAATTAGAATGAATGAATGAATGAATGAATGAATGAATGAATGAATGACCCTTGGTCCATCAGGGTCAGTATTGTCTACTCAGACTGGCAGCGGCTCTCCAGGGTCTCAGGCAGAGGTCTTTCACATCTCCTCCTGCCTGGTTCTTTTTAACTGGAGATGCTGAGGATTGAAATGGCGACCTTCTGCATGCCAATTAATTTATTTATTTCATTGATACCCCAATGGGGACCCAAGGTGGCTTACCACATCCTCCCCATGTTGTCCTCACAACAACCCTGCGAGGTAGGTTAGGCGGAGTGTACGCGACTGGTCCAGGGTCACCCAGCAAGCTTCCCTGGCAGAGTGGGGATTCGAACCAGGATCTTCCCAGATCCTAACCCCCGCACTCTAACCACCACACAACACCGGCCCCTAATTTTGAGCCCTTAATTCCCAAACAAGGTTTGGAAAAGCCGTAGAGTTTCTGGGAAGTGCTCAGATTCTGCCATTTGTAATCCATCTCGAGTCTCTGCAATGACCAAGTGAAATAAATAAAATAAAATTGGAAAGGATGCTTCACAGTTAAGATCGCCAGGGTTCAGATAGATGTGATTCTGGGAATATCACATCTAGAGAGCCAGCGTGGTGCGGTGGTTAAGAGTGGTGGTTTGGAGCAGTGGACTCTGATCTGGTGAACCGGATTTGTTTCCCTGCTCCTACACATAAAGCCAGCAGGGTGACCTTGGGCTAGTCACGCTTTCTCAGCCCCACCCACCTCACAGGGTGTCTGTTGTGGTGAGGGGAAGGGAAGGTGATTGTAAGCTGGTTTGATTCTTCCTTAAGTGGTAGAGAAAGTCGGCGAATAAAAACCAATTCTTCTATTGTGAATAGTGCTCCCAGATTTTTTTCCCGTGAAAGGTTTTTTAGAGCTACTCACTTATCCCGGTTCACCTGCCACTGGTTGACAAACACACACATATCCTTTGGGATGTAGTAACCGTTCAAGGCGGTGTCTCTGGTTGTGCTGGAAATAGAAAGGAAATTCACTCATTTTAAAAGCCTGTGTTATGGCCAGCAGTTAGGTGGGAGCACAGGTTAAAAGCCTGGCAATGCAATCCTAAAAACACTTTCCTGGGAGTAAGCCTTATCAATAGCATTGCCGACTTCCAAGTACTAGCTGGAGATCTCCTGCTATTACAACTGATCTCCAGCCGATAGAGATCGGTTCCCTTGGAGAAAATGGCTGCGTTGGCAATTGGACTCTATGGCATTGACGTCCCTCCCCTCCCCAAACCCCTCCCTCCTCAGGCTCCGCCCCAAAAACCTCCCGTTGGTGGCCAAGAGGGACCTGGCAACCCTAGCCGTCTATAGGCCTGAACTTTCTCTTCACCACTGGCAGGAGGTTTTGGGGGGTGCAGCCTGAGGAGAGCTGGGTTTGGGGAGGGGAGGGACTTCAACGCCATAGAGTCCAATTACCAAAGCAACCCTTTTCTCCAGGGGAACTGATCTCTATCGGTTGGAGATCAGTCGTAGTAGCAGGAGATCTCCAGCTAGTACCTGGAGGTTGGCGACCCTACAGCACGTACCATAGTCAGCTGCCTCTTTCAAATGACCGGGACTTACCAGTGGGGTATTGTGAAAGGTAGAAAAGAGGAATGTCGGAAGACTTCTTGGATAAAGGCTTCCATATAAGGCAGCAGGGGGCGATCAGACAGCTTTGGTTTCCTCTCGCTGCCGATGATTTCATCTGCAGGTTCGAGAAGAGAGAGAGAAATCGGAACCACCGGCTCCCCAGAAAGAGATTTAAGAGCTTGCAAAAAAAAATTAAAATCTGGATTTACCTATTTCTCCCTGAATTTTCTTCTGCACTTCAGGATAAACTACAAGGTACGCGAGACACCAGGATAAGGCCGTGGTCACTGTGTCGAAACCTGTAGAAACACCGAAAGAGCAGCGTTAGGTCGATGCTAAGGCTCAAGGTCGATTCAGCCTTCCATCCTTCTGAGGTTGGTAAAACGAGTACCCCAGCTTGCTGGGGGTAAAGGGGAGACGACTGGGGAAGGCACTGGCAAACCACCCCGTAAAACAAAGTCTGCCTAGTAAACGTCGGGATGTGACGTCACCCCATGGGTCAGGAATGACCCGGTGCTTGCACAGAGGACCTTTACCTTTTAAGGCTTGTGAAAGATTTTCTGCACAATCCTACAAAGTTGTGTCAGACAGAATCAGACCTTTGGTCTCTAGCTCAGAACGGTCTCTGGCCGAATCTCCAATGGTTCCCCACCCACCCCCAACTTGCTACCTGGGATTCTCAAACTAGAGATGGCAGGATCTGAATGTTGTCTGGAAATACCCCAGGATGTATCTGTCAAAAGCATCACTGTATACATGAAGGATCTTAATAGGGATAAGACGGCAAGCGAAAACAAGCCTGTCTCCATTGTCGCAAAGCAATATTGAGGGGGGAGGATTCCTTATCTGCAACTTGTTTCTGATTTTGTTCTAGACATCTCTCTGTCTTTGAACTTTGGAGCACCAAAGTTTAGAGACATACTTACCAGCACCAAAAATGTCATTAACAAGGTTCACTATTTTTCCAGTGGGGAGCTGAATCTTCATATTTTTGTCCTTTTCTTGGCTGAGATCGATGAGGGAGTCCGTGATGTCACGGATGTTGTCCTGAAAAGGAAAGGAAAAGAAAAGAAAAAGGGAGTTTCTTCTACAGGGTCTGTGGCAGTTACAGATTTGTTTTATAGTACTTCACGGTGGCTACTGAGCCCAAGCAGAAAAGCAAGCCAGAAATACACCGTTAACCTGTGGAACTCACTGCTTCAGAGTGAAGCCATGGCTGATTGCTTAAAGGTAAAGGTAGTCCCCGTGCAAACACCAGGTCATTACTGACCCATGGGGGACGTCACATCCCAACGTTTACTAGGCAGACTGTGTTTTACTGGGTGGTTTGCCAGTGCCTTCCCCAGTCGTCTTCCCTTTACCCCCAGCAAGCTGGGTCCTCATTTTACCGACCTCGGAAGGATGGAAGGCTTAGCCAACCTTGAGCCGGCTACCTGAAACTTGACTCCTGTTGGGATCGAACTCAGGTCATGAGCAGAGCTTTTGACTGAAGTACTGTAGTTTAGCACTCTGCGCCACGGGCCTCTTGGCAGATAGCTTAGATGTCTTTAAAAACCGATTAGACAAATTCATGGAGGAGAAGGGAGAAGGGCCGTGACTCAGTGGTAGAGCATCTGCTTGCCTCGCAGAAGGTCCCAGGTTCAATCCCCGGCATCTCCAGTTAAAGGAACCAGGCAAGTAGGTGATGTGAAAGACCCCTGCCTGAGACCCTGGAGAGCCGCTACCGGTCTGAGTAGACAATACTGACTTTGATAGACTAAGTGTCTGATTCAGTATTAGGCAGCTTCATGAGTTCATGAGAGGTTCATAAATGGATTTTAGCCTCAATGTCTAAATACAGCCTCCATGTTGAAAGGTAGAATGAAATTTGTCGAGGGCAGGGGACACACAAAAACAAGGGGAATCTGTCTGTATGACACCTGGTTGGCCACTGTGAGAAACAGGATGTTGGACGAGAAGTTCCTCGGGTCTGATCCTGCAGGGCTGTTTCTCTGTACTTGAAGGGCTGTCATAGAGAGGAGGGTGCCGAGTTGTTTTCTGTTGCCCCAGAAGGTCGGACCAGAACCAACGGGTTGAAATTAAACCAAAAGAGTTTCCGTCTAGACATTAGGAAGAACTTTCCAACAGCTAGAGCGGTTCCTCAGTGGAACAGGCTTCCTCGGGAGGCGGTGGGCTCTCCTTCCCTGGAGGTTTTTAAGCAGAGGCTAGATGGCCATCTGTCAGCAATGCTGATTCCATTACCTTAGGCAAATCATGAGAGGGAGGGCATCTTTGCCATCTTCTGGGCATGGAGTAGGTGGTTACTGAGGGTGTGTGGGGGGAAGTGGTTGTGAATTTCCTGCATTGTGCAGGGGGTTGGACTAGATGACCCTGGTGGTCCCTTCCAATTCTATGATTCTATTATTCTACCTCTTGCTCCTTCAAGGCATACCCAGACAATCCCCAGTTCCTTACCTTACTGAAACTGTCGTAGTGCTGTTTAACAATATTCTCCAGGAAAAGGGAGAACCGTCGATTGAATTCCTTGTACTTCTTTATGTAGTTCCTCTGGAAATGCTCGAGCAGGGGCAGGAAATCAACAGGGTTCGCGGCGGTGGCCACTTCCACAAACTCCTCGTTTTCGTTCACGATGCCGAGCAGCTCCTGGTCGTCGTGGCGGAAGCGTTTGCCGAAGCACATGGCGGACACCACATTGGCCACGGAGACCACGAGGTACCGAAAGGGGTCGAATCCCTGCCGCTCCCGCATCACCCGCCCCAGTTCCGCGACCAGGTGTCCCGCCTCTTTGGAGACGTGCTCTTCCAGCAGGCTGGAGGACAAGGAATCCGGGCTAGGGGAAGAAGCAAAGTTCCTCAAGGCGGTCTGGACCAGCTTCCGGCGGGCCAGCCACACCTCTCCGGAATCGGTGCTGAAAGTCATGCTCTGGCCGTCCGCGACGTGCCGCATGCTGAACAGGTCCGGCCGCCCCACAAAGTCCCCGCCTTGCCTCACCAAGGCCTGCTTGATGGTTTCGAGCCCGCTCAGAACCAGCACGGGTCTCGTACCCATGTAGACCCTCATCACGTCCCCGTATTTCTCGCTCATCCGCGTCAGGCTCAGATGGGGGTTCCTGCCCACCGCCAGGATGCTGCCGATCAACGGGTAGCCCGCCGGCCCCAGGGGTTCCTTTAGTCCCTGGGGTATCCGCTTCCGTGAGGGTTTGATGGTGATGAAGATCAGGCAGAAAATAGCCACGGCGAGGAGGAATTCCGTGGCTGACATGAGGCCCAGGCTTGCGAAGAATAACATTGTGACCTTCGGTACCAAGGCCCGAGAATCCTACTAAAATTGGACACAAGGAAAGGGTTCCAAGAAATATGTTTAGCAAGCAAGTAGGTCGATACTGGCACACATAGAATCATAGAGCTGGAAGGGACCACCAGGGTCATCCAGTCCAACCCCCTGAGCAATGCAGGAAATTCACAACTACCTGCCCCCCACACCCCCAGTGACCCCTACTCCATGCCCAGAAGATGGCCAAGATGCCCTCCCTCTCATCATCTGCCTAACGTCATAGAATCAGCCTTGCTGACAGATGGCCATCTAGCCTCTGCTTGAAAACCTCCAGGGAAGGAGAGCTCGCCACCTCCCGAGGAAGCCTGTTCCACTGAGGAACCGCTCTAACATGAGCAATACCCATTTGCATGGGTATCGAATCAAGAGTTAATACACATGAAACTGCCTTCTACTGAATCTACTGGGGTCCGTCGAGGTCAATCTGGTCTACTCTGGCAATGACTCTCCAAATTCTCAAACAGAGGTCTTCCACATTACCTGGGTCCTTTGAACGTTCGATGCCGGGGACTGAACCGGGGACCTTCTGCATGCCAAGCAGATGCTCCACCACTGAGCCATGCCTGCCTCCCCTCTCAATCACGCCATTGGTCTGTATTGTCAGTAATGTCTACTTGGACCAGCAGCAGCTCTCCAGGGTCTCAAGTCAAGCACTTTCCCATCACCTACAACCTGATCCTTTAACTCGCATGAACACACATGAAGTTGCCCTACACTGAATGAGACCCTTGGTCCATCAAAGTCAGTATTGTCTACTCAGATCGGAAGCGGCTCTCCAGGGTCTCAGGCAGAAGGTCTTTCACATCACCTACTTGCCTGGTCTCTTTAACTGGAGATGCCAGGGATTGAACCTGGGACCTTCTGCATGACAAGCAGATGCTCTACCACTGAGCCACATAGCAGAGAAAAGAACTAATCTGTAAACTCCCTAAGAGCCAAACCAGAGGTGACCTTTCAGCGTCGGTTAATAGCAATCTTCTGTACAGCTCCTAGCGTGTGTTTGGCGCTTTGTCAATCCTGACTAGGAAGCCCAACGAAAGAATAAAATGATACATCGCAGCTCATCCTGACCCCAAGCACATAAATACCTTTGCGTCGCAGACAAAGGAGGAACGGCAAGGTGGTGACTTGGGGGCACCGTGAACAAATCTGGATCTTCTTCTGCTGGTGGACAAGTTGTGCCTTCTCAGCAGGGTGGAGAGGTCGTTTTATAGAGCGCAGCGGGAGGAATAATCCACCTCCCCTTCTGTGGTCGAAGTTTCCCCGTTGCAGCCAAGTCCAGGCTGATAAACGGGTCACAACTGGAAAGACTCCAGCGGCAACACTGGAAGCGCTGGGACTTTGGTAATAGGAGTCCCCAGCAAGGTTGTTGCTCGTCAGATACTCTCCGCACGGTCCCCTGCGATCTTGCGTCATTCCTGGAACCCAGTGGGAACAGTCAGCATTTTAAACACGCCATTACCCAGCGTCAGGGTTGACAAGGAAGGAATTGTTAAAGGTTTTCTATTCCTTGGAGAGCCAGCATGGTGTAGCGGGTAAGAGCAGTGGTTTGGAGCGGTGGACTCTGATTTGGAGAACCGGGTTCGATTCCCCACTCCTCCACGTGAGCGGCGGAGGCTAATCTGGTGGACTGGGTTGGTTTCCCCACTCCTCCACGTGAAGCCAGCCGGGTGACCTTGGGCTAGTCACAGTTCTATTAAGAGCTCTCTCAGCCCCACCTACCTCACAGGGTGTCTGTTGTGGGAGGGGAAGGTGATTGTGAGCCGGTTTGATAATGCCTTAAGTGGTAGAGAAAGTCGGCATATAAAAACCAACTCTTCTTCTCCTCCTCCTCCTCCTCCTCTTCTTCTTCTTCTTGGATCAATCATCCCCCAGAGGGAGACAGCAACCAAGAAATCAGAAAGAGGGTGAGACTTGGACGGGCAGCCGTGAAGGAACTGGCAAAGATCCTTAAGTGTCAGGACCAAGATAAAGACAATTCATACCATAGTGTTCCCTGTTACTATGTTATGGATGTGAAAGTTGGACAATGAAGAGTCCAACAAAATTTGGGGGGGGGGAGTAATAACCTTTCAAGAGTCAAAGCTCCCTTCGTCAGATATGAGCTCCGACCCTTTAAATATTATACCCTCCCCCAAATTTTAATGGTCTCTGAAGTGCTACTGTTATAAAATTAAACAGCATTAAGACCTCCAAGGATTATCAGAATTGTGAAGCGGGGGCAGTCAATGACAAACCGCCCATATGACAGAAATTCTGGTTTAAGGCCCTCTGGGTTCTCGATTCCAACAGCAGATCAAACCCACAAGGTCAGATTGGTAACACCGCTGGCCTCTGGGCACGTAGGTCAGGCTCGGGTTAAAGATTGCCCAGGTTTGCGTGAGAAGCTCTTGGGCTGAATCCCACTGTCCCCTGCAGCCAAACAGGAGAGAACAGGCAGAGATCAGGCTATGAAAAGAAAATGGGGGTCCAAGGGGAAAGGGGCCATGGCTCAGCGGGAGAGCTTCTGTTTTGTGTGCAAAAGGTCCCCGGTTCAATCCCCCATAAAACAAAGGACCTCATAAGTAGCAGGTTTTTCTGGTCCTTGGAGGGCTGCTTCCAATTAGGGTTGCCAACACCGGGTTGGGAAATTCCTGGAGATTTGGGGGTTGAGCCTGGGGAAGGTGGGTTTTAGGGACAAAAGGGGCCTCAGTGGGGTATAATTAAGGGGCGCCAATCTCCAGGTACTAGCTGGAGATCTCCTGCTATTACAACTGATCTCCAGCCGATAGAGATCAGATCACCTGGAGAAAATGGCCGTTTTGGCACTCTACGGCATTGAAGTCCCTCCCCTCCCCAAACCCCACCCTCCTCAGGCTCCGCCCCCAAAACCTCCCACCAGTGGCGAAGAGGGACCTGGAAACCCTAGGTATAATGCAATAGAGTCCCCCCTCCGAAGCAGCCATATTCTCCAGGGGGACTGGTCTTTGTTGCCTGGAGTTCAGTTGTAATCCCAGGGGATCTCCAGGTCCCACCTGGAGGCTGGCAACTCTAACTTCCACTCACAGTGGACATGACTGGGGGATTGAACCAGTGCTGGTTTTGTTTACCAAGGAGTAGGAAGGACTCTTGTATAAGGAAGCATCATAGGTGCAGGAATTTGGGACTTCTGAATAAGAAGGAATCTCGTACAAGGAATCTTTGCATGTTCAGAAATGTGGTGTTGGAGGGAAGTTTTACGGATACCATGTGTGTGTTAAGTGCCGTCAAGTCGCTTCCGACTCATGGTGACCCTATGAATCAAAGTCCTCCAAAATGTCCTATCTTTGACAGCCTTGCTCAGGTCTTGCAAACTGAGGGCCGTGGCTTCCTTGATGGAGTCAATCCATCTCTTGTTGGGTCTTCCTCTTTTCCTGCTGCCCTCCACTTTTCCTAGCATGACTGTCTTTTCTAATGACTCTTGTCTTCTCACAACGTGACCAAAATACGACAGCCTCAGTTTAGTCATTTTAGCTTCTAGGGTCAGTTCAGGCCTGATTTGATCTATATAACCCACAGATTTGTTTTTTGGGCAGTCCAAAAAGACAAGTAATTGGGTTCCAGATCGAATCAAGCCTGAACTGACTCTAGAAACTAAAATGACTTAACTGAGGCTATCGTATTTTGGTCACATTATGAGAAGGCAAGAGTCACTGGAACAAGACAATATATGCCGGGGAAAGCTGAGGGCAGCAGGAAAAGAGGAAGACCCAGCATGAGATGGATTGACTTCATCAAGGAAGCCCTCGGTTTGCAAGACCTGATCAAGGCTGTTAATGACAGGATCTTATGGAGGTCATTATTCATAGGGTCGCCATGAGTCGGAGACAATTGGCCGGCCCATAACAGACACAAACACATGTGAGGACACATTAATGCGAGGATCTCAGCGGAGGGCCGTGGAAATTCCTTTCCAAGCTATTAGAGAGCCAGCGAGGTGTAGTGGTTAAGAGCGGTGGTTTGGAGCGGTGGAGTCTGATCTGGAGAACCGGGTTCGATTCCCCACTCCTCCACATGAGCGTCCGAGGCTAATCTGGTGAACTGGATTGGTTTCCCCACTCCTACACATGAAGCCAGCTGGGTGACCTTGGGCTAGTCACAGCTCTGTTAGAGCTCTCTCAGCCCCACCTACCTCACAGGGTGTCTGCTGTGGGGAGGGGAAGGCAGTTGTAGGCGGGTTTGATTCTGCCTTAAGTGGTAGAGAAAGTCGGCATATAAAAACTCTTCTTCTTCTTCTTCTTCTTCTTCTTCTTCTTCTTCTTCTTCTTCTTCTTCTTCTCTGCAAATGACCCCAGTGGCTTTCTGCCAAGTCGACCTCCTTTCCTTGAGATCCTCTTAGTTGGTAGCTTATGGGTTCCTTGGTCACGTTTCATCCCCACCGACTACATTGCAGGAAGTGATGAATGAATCCCCCGGCCTCTCAGCCTCCTCCCTTCTCCCTGTTTGGCCCGGAGGACGTAGGTGACCACAGTCCAACTTCTGCTCCGCACGCGAACCTGGGCAAATGGTTAACCTGCGCTTGGGGGGCGAAGGCAGAGATCAAAGCTGGCTTCTGCTTGGCTATCGGAGAAGGGTTAACATTCTGGCCAGAGATAGCAGAGGGGCCAGTGTGAAAAGCTTTCCATCCCAGATATTGGCAGGGAGGTAATTCTGAGAACTGTTCACAATTTAGGGTCGCCAGTAGGGTTGCCAACCTCCAGGTACTAGCTGGAGATCTCCTGCTATTACAACTGATCTCCAGCCGTTATAGAACAGTTCCTTAAGCACCAGCTTCATTCAAACAGAGTTTCTTCAAGTTTGCTGGGAAAGGAAGTTTCTACAGTTCAGTTATTATTGTTATTATTTTTATTTTATTGGGTTTCTAGGCTGCTCTTCCAGACTGGATCTGTAGGGTTGCCAGGTCCCTCTTCGCCACTGGCGGGAGGTTTTTGGGGTGGAGCCTGAGTTGGGCAGGGTTTGGGGAGGGGAGGGACTTCAATGCCATAGAATCATAGAATAGAATCATAAGAGTTGGAAGGGACCACCAGGGTCATCTAGTCCAACCCCCTGCACAATGTCATAGAGTCCAATTGCCAAAGCGGCCCTTTTCTCCAGGGGAACTGATCTCTGTCGGCTGGAGATCTGTTGTAATAGCGGGAGATCTCCAGCCACCCCCTGGAGGTTTGCTGGGTAAAAGATAAAAACCTGTGCTGGCAATGAGAACAACTCAATAGAACTGGGAACACGGAGGCTGTAAATCACATCTATTGGTCTATGAACCTAGTTGGAAAAAAATCACGTGATGTAGATAAATCTCAAAGAGATTATTATTATTTACTACTAAGAAATGATCTTATGAGCAGCATTAACAGCATGCCAAATTACATCTGGATCCGTTAGTATAACAAGCCTCGCAGGGCTCAGAACTACGGACTATAAACCAAAGTAATATAATATAAACCTGGGGGTTGGCAACCCTAGTGGACGGGATACAGGCCGCCTGCTCACAGCGACTCGGGAGCAATTCCTCGGTCAGGGAAGCTACTGCGTGAAAAGGTAACTCTTCACACCTCCAATCAAAGCGCCGGCAACGTGGGCACCTGAGTACCTGTGGGCGAAACAATTGCTGGGCTGCGTCCCCACATTTCCCACACAAACCCAGATCAAACGGATCAGCAGCATGTTCGTGACAAGCTCAAATTGGGAGCCAGGCATCTGCCCATGCCAGGCAGGGCACTTCCCAGCTGCCGGGTATCAGAGACTGGCTTTGCGTGCCAGGGGAGGATCGCTCTCAGCCTCCGACACCTGAACACACCCTTGCCGATCTCTCTCTCTCTCTCACGCACGCACACATTCATGCATGCTGCCTCCTCCAAAGATTGCTCCGCTCCGACAAACAGTCCCTGCCGTGGGAAAAGCGCCTGGCTCCAGGCTAGGAGTGAGCAAACAGTCTCAAATGCCTACTTGGGTGTAGAGTGTCTCATTATTTCAGGGAGAAAGGATTCACCTTCTCCCACCCCCCTTCCCAATAGGCACCCACTGCAGTCCACGTGAATCAAGTATACTGTTGCACACTAATAGGGTTGCCAGCCTCCAGGTACTAGCTGGAGATCTCCTGCTATTACAACTGATCTCCAGCCGACAGAGATCGGTTCCCCTGGAGATCACTTTGGCCATTGGACTCTATGGCATTGAAGTCCCTCCCCTCCCCAAACCCCACCCTCCTCAGGCTCCGCCCCAAAAACCTCCCTCCAGTAGCCAAGAGGGACCGGGCAACCCTACATACTAAAGATGGACGGATCTATCCCAGCATCACCTTTTCTGGATTATAGGTAGGGTTGCCGGCTCCCCCTGGAGATTTTGGGGGTGGAGCCTGAGGAGGTGGGGTTTGAGCAGGGGAGGGTCTTCAGTGGGGTATAATGCTATAGAGTTCACCTTCCAAAGTGGCCATTTTCTCCAGCATGGTGTAGCGGTTAAGGGCGGTGGTTTGGAGCAGTGGAGTCTGATCTGGAGAACCAGGTTTGATTCCCCGCTCCTCCACATGAGCAGCGGAGGCTAATCTGGTGAACCAGATTGGTTTCCCCACTCCTGCACATGAAGCCAGCTGGGTGACCTTGGGCAAGTTACAGCTCTTTTAGAGCTCTCTCAGCCCCACCTACCTCACAGGGTGACTGTTGTGGGGAAGGGGATTGCAAGCTGGTTTGAGTCTCCCTTAAGTGGTAGAGAAAGTCGGCATATAAAAACCAACTCTTCTTCTTCTTCTTCTCCAGGCGAACTGATCTCTGTCGACTGGGGATCAGCTCTGAGCTGCGTGCCTCCCTTCGTCACACCAACCCTGTGAGGTAGGTTAGGCTCAGAGAGAGCAGCGAGTCCCAGTGGACGAACAGAGATTTGAACACCATGTAGTCTAAACTGCTAACCACTACATTTCACAGTAAAGGATCAGCCCTTCCTTCCTAGAGTTTGCCCCCCTCCCCTGCAGGGTCATCTCCAAGAAGCCTAGACGGTTTTCCTTTCCCAACAGTTATCCTTACAACAGTCCTGCAGAGCAGGTGAGATGGACTGGCGCAAGGTCTCCCAGGGCTGTGGCTCAGTGGTACAGCATCTGCTCGGCATGCAGAAGGCCCCAGGTTCAATCCCCGGCATCTCCAGTTAAAGGCAAGTAAGGCGATGCAAAGGACCTCTGCCTGAGACCCTGGAGGAGCCGCTGCCGGTCTGAGAAGACAATACTGACTTTGATGGACCACGGGTCTGGTTCAGGATAAGGCAGCTTCGTGCGTTCATGTGTTCAAGCTTTGCAGCCAAATAGAGTCCTCAACCTGGGTCTCCCAGATCCTACTCTAACCACGATGCCACGCTGGCTATTTACACGGCAACAGCCACCATCTGAAATTAAAATCTGCCTATTCAAAAAAGAAGAAAGAATCACAGATCGACATTCTGTTCCGCCCTCTGGAATCTCTCCGGGTAATAAGCCGGTGTAACTTGACAGCTGTTTACAACACACAACGCTACTGTTTCCTGGCTGGGATGTTTCCACCAGCTATTAAATGAGTCGCTGTCAATTGGAAGCATCTGCCAAGCACGCAGGTTGGGTGTCTTTTTAATCTGGTTCCATTAACACCCCGCTCTGCATCTAAGCAGTTCCAGAATGCTTACTTAAGACTCCCTTATGCCGTCGGATAGGTAACCGACAGGTAGGGCCGCCAGCCTCCAGGTGCGGCCTGGAGATCTCCCAGAATTACAACTGATCTCTAGAGGACAGAGGTCAATCCCCCTGGAGAAAATCACGATGGGGAGCCACGTCGAAACGGACAGGTCAGACCGGGAATGAGGGCAGGCTATAAATGTGAATATAAGTAAGTAAATAAATGTTAGTCTATCGTGAGCAGTAGAAAAGAGCAAGAGTCCAGTAGCACCTTAAAGACTAACCAAATTTCTGGCAGGGTAGGAGCTTTCGTGAGCCACAGCTCACTTCTTCAGGTGCCTCCAGGAAGCCCACAAGCAAGACAGCTGCAGCAGCATTGTTTTGCCTGTGTTCCACAGCACCTAATATAATAGGCATGCTCCTCTGATCCTAGAGAGAATGGGTATGCATCATCATGACTAGTAGCCATGAATAGCCTCTCCTCCATGAACATGTCCACTCCCCTCTTAAAGCCTTCTAAGTTGGCACCCATCACCACCTCCTGGGGCAGGGAGTTCCACAATTTAACTATGCAACTATCTTTCAGGTGTGATTCCCTGCATTTGAACCCAGCGTGGTGTCAACAGTGGCATGTGGTTAGAGCGTCAGCCTGAGAGCTGGAAGACCCGGGATCAAATCTCACTCTACCCTGGAAGCTCACTTGGGTGGCCGGGACCAGTCATGCTCCTTTCTGCCTAACCTACCTCACAGGGTTGGTGGGAGGAGACAATGAGGAACAGAGAAACGTGTGCAACCTGAGCTCCGTGGGAGATGAAGCAGCCAGCCAGTCAACTCTGGGTTTTGGAGATCAGCTTCCAAGAATTAAAGGAAAATACAAGAGGGGAAAACACCAAGGAACCGTTGCATACATTCACATTTGCAGTGCAAGCCATCCAAGGTGAAGCACTATGCGCTAGCATTAAACTCAGTGCGTCTCACCCGCAGTGCAATCGCATGCAAGCCAGCGTGCTATAGTGGTTAAGAGCGGTGGTTTGGAGCGGTGGACTCTGATCTGGAGAACTGGCTTTGTTTCCCGGCTCCTCCACACGAAGCCTGCTGGGTGACCTTGGGCTAGTCACATTATCTCAGCCCCACCTACCTCGCAGGGTGTCTGTTGTGGGGAGGGGAAGGTGAGTCTCCTTTAAGTGGTAGAGAAAGTCGGCATATAAAAACCAACCTTCTTCTACTACTCAGAAGAAAGCACCACTTTCTTCAACAGTGCGGCGTTTGGATCAGCCCCACGTTGCTCCGCACTCTGTTTCCACGACTCGATCTCCGCAGGCTGCAGACAGCGCTAACAAACCAGAGTGACTCTGGTTTAAACTGATGTCAATGCCGCCCTGCAAAGCAATTGACTTCTTGGCCCTTGGGAAGCGTGCTGAGAGGCGCCGCTGAAAAGATTGTTTTAAGAAAGTTGCTCCCGCCGGAGGGATTTGGGAGGGGGGGGTGACTGCTCATTGTCCTCCTTGGTTTCCCCCAAGGACCAGCCCCTCCCTGCCTCCTGCCCTCTCCCAGCCTCGCTTTGTTCTCACGCGACGTCCCTGAAAGTGACCCCGCTGCCCCCCCCCAGTCCCTTTTGCATTTGCACGGGAAACCGTGAAATGCAGCCAAGTGCCTTCTCTCACGCAAACCGGGGCAATCTTTAACCTGCAGGGGGGGGGGGACAGGGACCGGTGGAAAGTGCTGCTTGGAAACTGGCCTGATAAAACTTTCACCGGACCTTGCCCTGGCTGGCCTGGCGGTTGCCAACCTCCAGGTGGGGCCTGGGGGATCTCCGGGACTTTTCAACTGATAGGCAGACTACAGAGGTCAGTTCCCCCTGGAGCAAAGGGCAGCTTTGGGGGAAGAAGAAGAAGAAGAAGAAGAAGAGTTGGTTTTTATATGCAAACTTTCTCTACCACTTAAGTGAGACTCAAACTGGCTTACAATCACCTTCCCCTCCCCCCAACAGACATCCTGGGAGGTAGGTGGGGAAGAGAGAGCTCTAACAGAGCTGTGACTAGCCCAAGGTCATCCAGCTGGCTTCCTGTGTAGGAGCGGGAAACAAGTCCAGTTCACCAGATTAGCCTCTGCTGCTCATGTGGAGGAGGGAGGAATCAAACCTGGTTCTCCAGATCAGACTCCACCGCTCCAAACACCGCTCTTAACCACTACGCCACGCTGGCTCTATGGCATTGCTCCCTGCCCAAGTCTACAGCCTATAAAGGAAGTAACTGGATTCAGAAGTCTTAATCGTTTTCCAAGAGTCTTCAAAGAGAAGGACTGAAGAAGAAGCTCTGCTCGAATCAGGAAGATAACCAGACTCCTACTTCAACAGTGGGACCCAAATAAAAGCCAATTAGGTGTTAAGGGGAGGGGCTGTGGCTCAGTGGTAGAGCCTCTGCTTGGCGTGCAGAAGGTCCCAGGTTCAATCCCCGGCATCTCCAGTTAAAGGGTCTCAGGCAAGTAGGTGATGTAAAGACCTCTGCCTGAGACCCTGGAGAGCCGCCGTCAATCATAGACAATGCTGATTGGGAGGGACCATGGCTCAGTGGTAGAGCCTCTGCTTGGCGTGCAGAAGGTCCCTGGTTCAATCCCCGGCATCTCCAGTTAAAGGGACCAGGCAAGTAGGTGATGTGAAAGACCCCTGCCTGAGACCCTGGAGAGCTGCTGCCGGTCTGAGTAGACAATACTGACTTTGATGGACCAAGGGTCTGGTTCAGTATAAGGCAGCTTCATGTGTTCAAGTGCAGACACGATCAGAGACGGATGGCAAAATCCAGCCCGGCTCTGCTCCCTTCTGCTGCCAACCTTGAGCACTGTGCTCCCTTTGAGACCAGAGCGATCCTATATGCGCGCACAGGATCGCACCATGGGAGCACCATGCGTCGGGTCGGCCTGTGTAAGTCAGGCAGGCCCTTGGTGTGCGTCGTGTCTCCCGATCTCTGCCAACGCCAGAGAGACTGGTTGCCCCTGAGGCGCACGAGGTCAGGAAGCCGGCTTGCGTGCCAGGCTACTGCTCAGTCTCACGCAACTGAACACACCCAGCCGAACACACCCAGCTTCCTTCCTTCCTTCAGCCACGCATGGGATGGGAAGACTCAGCATCCCTTTCAGCAGGCCACAGAGGTCAACAGGGCGCCTGCGTCGCCGCCTGACTTCTTCGGCAGGGATGCCAACCAAAGGAGGATGTAGAAACTCACCGAGGAGGGGAACTGTCCAACCTCGCAAGGTTGTTGTGAGGATAATGTAGGGGGAGGGGGAAACATCTAGGCTACCCTAGAGGTGTAATTCCAGAGGATCCTTGGAAGTATTTCTTCACACAATGCATAGTTAACTTGTGGAACTCCCTGCCCCAGGATGTGGTGATGGCTGCCAACTTGGAAGGCTTGAAGGGGGAAGTGGACATGTTCATGGAGGAGAAGGCTATGCATGGCTACTAGTCCAAATGGCTACTAGTCATGGTGCATCCCTATTCTCTCCAGGATCAGAGGAACATGCCCAATACATTAGGTGTTTTGGAACACAGGCAGGACAATGCTGCTGCAGTCAAAATCTTGTTTGGGGGCTTCCTAGAGGCCCCTGGTTGGCCACCGTGTGAACAGACTGCTGGACTTGACGGGCCTTGGTCTGATCCAGCAGGGTTTTTCTTATGGAGGATGGAGGATGGGGCTATCCATGGCCACTAGTCAAAATGGATACTAGTCATGATGCATCCCTGTTCTCTCCGGGATCAGAGGAGCATGCCGAATATATTAGGTGCTGTGGAACACAGGCAGGATATGTGCTGCTGCAGGCGGGCTCCTTCCTCTGGATACTTGTCATGATGCATCCCTATTCTCTCCAGGATCAGAGGAGCAGGCCTATTATGTGAGGTGCTAAGGAACGCAGGTAGGATAATGCTGCTGTAGTCGTCTTTGGGGGCTTCCTAGAGGCCCCTGGTTGGCCCCTGTGTGAACAGACTGCTGGACTTGATGGGCCTGGGTCTGATCCAGCAGGGCTTTTCTCATGTTCTTATGCGTGGGGCTATCCATGGCTACTAGTCAAAAGGGATACTAGTCATGATGCATCCCTATTCTCTCCAGGATCAGAGGTGCATGCCTGTTATATGAGGTGCTGTGGGACACAGGCAGGATAAATGCTGCTGCAGTCGTCTTGTTTGGGGGCTTCCGAGAGGCGCCTGGCTGGCCACTGTGGGAACAGAATTGCCTGCCTTGTGCAGGGGGTTGGACTGGATGACCCTGGTGGTCCCTTCCAACTCTCGGAGGCTGCGATCCTACGACCGCTGGACTTGCTGTGCCGGGGTCCGATGCAGCAGGGCCTTCCACCCTGACGTCCCACCTGGAGGCTGGCATCCCTCTTTCCAGGCGCCCAGCTCCTGCCCTGGGGCTGGGGAGCCGGTCTCCCCGGGGCAGGCGGGCGGGGGTGCGTGCGAAGGAGGCGGCGGGGCGGGCGCGGCCCGGACCGGAGCCACACGCCCGGGAGGGCGCTGCCAGGCTGCGTGCGAAGGCGATGCCCATCGCGTGCCTGCAGAGGGGACCGGGCGCCTGGCAGGGTTTTGGGTGCCGAGATGCCGGCCGGGCCGGGCTGCCGCTTCTCACGCAAACCTCAACCCCCGCCCCGGTGCCTTATGCAACAGCGGGAGAGGGAGGATCGGAAAGGCGCGGGGTGGAAGTCCTTCTACCCCGGGAGGGTTCCTCCACGCATCTTTCCGAGATCCCGGGCACGGGCTTGAACGGGGCGCGTTCGCACGTGCGGGGAAAGGCGGCGTGGGTTGCCCTCCTTTGAGCCTGCCGGTGGACGATCGCCTTTGGAAGGGCTCCCCCCTGGCAACCCCCCCCCCAAAAAAAACTTCCACGCAGCTAGAAATATAGCGTCGAGCCTTTTTCCTTGCGCTAGATTTCGGCTTGCAAGGAGTTGTGTGTGTGTAAACTGCCTTCAAGTCGCAGCCGACTTATGGCGACCCCTTTTTGGGGTTTTCATGGCAAGAGACTAACAGAGGTGGTTTGCCAGGGCCTTCCTCTGCACAGCAACCCTGGTCTTCCTTGGGGGTCTCCCATCCTAATACTAACCAGGGCTGACCCTGCTTAGCTTCTGAGATCTGACGAGATCAGGCTAGCCTGGGCCATCCAGGTCAGGGCTGCAAGGAGTTACGCGAAGGAAATGTGCAGAGTTGGACTCACGCGCGCGCGCACACCTGAAGCCGTGTGGTCCATTCTCCCATCTCAGCACCCCCCACGACTACCTAGATTTCTTGCATGTGTGAACCCGGCCTCGTGATGGGGATCGGCTGGAGGCGTGGTTTCGGTTTACACTGCAGTGGGTCATGCTCAGGACACGTGTTTAGCAGGGCTTAACTTGCAGGATAGAGGAGCGACCCTAGGCAGGCCTGTTCGGAAGTACACATGAACCCATGAAGCTGCCTTGTACTGAATCAGACTCTCAGTCCATCGAAGTCAGTATTGTCTACTCAGACCGGCAGCGGCTCTCCAGGGTCTCAGGCAGGGGTCTTTCTCATCACCTGCTTGTCTGGTCCCTTTAACTGGAGATGCCTGGGATTGAACCTGGGACCTCCTGCATGCCAAGCAGATGCTCTACCACTGAGCCATGGTCCCTCCCAATCAGCATTGTCTAAGACTGACAACGGCTCTCCAGGGTCTCAGGCAGAGGTCTTTCGCATCACCTACTTGCCTGAGACCCTTTTACTGGAGATGGCAGGGACTGAACCTGGGACCTTCTGCATGCCAAGCAGAGGCTCTACCACTGAGCCACAGCCCCTTCCCAGCTGATTTACCCTTAGGGTATGAAAGGGTCTCCAGGGTCTCAGGCAGGGGTCTTTCACATCACCTACTTGCCTGGTCCCTTTTACTGGAGATGCTGGGGATTGAACCTGGCACCTCCTGCATGCCAAGCAGATGCTCTACCACTGAGCCATGGTCCCTCCCAATCAGCATTGTCTAAGACTGACCGCTGCTCCCCAGGGTCTCAGGCAGACATCACCTACTTGCCCGAGACCCTTTTACTGGAGATGCTGGGGATTGAACCTGGGACCTACTGCATGCCAAGGAGATGCTCTCCCACTGAGCCACTGCCCGTCCGTAAGTATGCCCCGCTTTATGCAGCGGGGCTCGCTACCAGGAAAATATTCTTAAGGTTACAACGCAAGGGACTCTGCAGTTCTTGAGCATCGCGTGTCAATCTCTGCCCGGCGCGCAAAGGATGGGTTTGCTTTGCCAAAGTTGCGCCCTTGCGGATTGTCCGGGCTGAAAGTTGCGCGACTCCTCTGCCCCTCCGTGCCAGCCCAGCTCCGCTCCCCTTGGCACGCCACGGATGCCCGGCTCCTCCCCTTGCTCCCTCCCCAAATCGCTACCCGGTTGGCGGCGCCAACCCCAGCCCCAGCGCTTCTCACGCGAAGCCGGGCAATCTTTAACCTGCCGCACGCTCAGGGGCATGAGCGGGTGAACTTTTGCCTTCCCTCCCCTCCGGTTTGGCACTGGGCGATGCCCCACCGCTCCTCCGGCTGACCTGTGCAAACATGGAGTTTGAAAGCTCAGAAAGATGTTGACCCTTCACTTTTCCCCCAACTGTAGGGGCACCCTGCAAGCCAGGAGGGATGCTATCTGTTCTGTTGGCGGAAGATCGATAAGGCGGGTAGAGTTTGCCCGGAAAGGTCACCTGAAGAGATTCACAGGGCAAATGGTGCGCTCCTTGGAGCAGTAGTATGCCCACCTGCGCCTGGTTTCTCTATCTCTTCTCCAGAGACCTGTGGCTCACTAAGAGATTTAAAAAAAAAATCCTGAGGAAGCGGTAGAGTCCTGAAAGGTAGAAAGGACTGTACCAGTTCAGAGTGGAGGTGGTTGGAGGGAGGGATGGATGGATGGATAGATAGAGGCAGAAGAAGAGGAGGAAGAAGAAGAGTTGGTTTTTGTATGCTGACTTTCTCTACCATTTAAGGGAGACTCAAACCGGCTTACAATCACCTTCCCTTCCTCTCCCCACAACAGACACCCGGTGAGGTAGGTGGGGCTGAGAGAGCTCTAAGAGAGCTGTGATTAGCCCAAGGTCACCAAGCTGGCTTCAGCCATTTATGCGTGGGAGGTTTGGCCTTGGATTTGGCACTCTCTAGATGCACATTTTCCCCATCCGAATTCTCAAAACTCAATGATAAGCCCCCACGCAGAGTTTTGAGAGTCTGGACGGGGGAAATGTGCATCTACCGAGTGGCAAATCCAAGGCAAAACTTCCCATGCATAAAGGGCCTTAGTGTGTAGGAGCGGGGAAACAAACTCAGTTCACTGGATTAGCCTCCGCCGCTCATGTGGAGGAGTGGGGAATCGAACCCAGTTTTCCAGTTCAGACTCCACCACTCCAAACCACCGCTCTTGACCACTACACCATGCTGGCTCTCACAGACAAACAGACCTGCTCAGCAAGTGGAAAAAATGAACTTCAGAAAGAAAAGCTCCAACCTAGTTTTCTGCTTTCTCCTGCGTTTCCTTCTGTTTCCTTCTGCGGGGAGTTTGCACATAGGGGAGCATGTGAACAATGTCATTCCCTCCTCCCTGAAGCGTACGATCCCCTGCACCACCTCCAAACCCCACCGCGCCATCCCTATGCATGTGTGGATCACTGTGGGTCAACAAGGGGGAGTTTCTGGGTTTCCACGCCAGCTGGCAGCCGCAGATACTTCTGAAAACGCGTGGCACATTCGGGCCGGGAAACGCTCCGCTTGTCCAAGACAATCCAAAGACCGGTTGATACATGCGCAACTCCACATTGCTTGATTTGCTGGCACTGGGTGATGGTGCGTTTGGGCCTGGTTCACTCAGGTATTTTCCTTCTGCGGGCGCAACAATCCAGTGACACCGTGGGTGGAACAGATCCCAGATCTGATGCAGGAGACACAGTGTTCCAATCCCATTGTCCACGGTTTACAGTTCTGAATAACTGAGACAGGAATACGTTCACACAGAGTTCCTGTCAAACCAATCTGGATTTGGAGTTCCAGAAGAAGGAGAAAACGGGTGCCTTTCCTGAAGGCCCAAAGTATACTGTTCCAATGGACTGAACACATGAACACATGAAGCTGCCCTATATTGAATCAGACCCTTGGTCCATCCAAGTCAGTATTGTCTACTCAGACTGACAGCGGCTCTCCAAGGTCTCAGGCAGAAAAGGGTCTTTCACATCACCTCCTTGCCTGGTCCCTTTAACTGGAGATGCCGGGGATTGAACCTGGGACCTTCAGCATGCCAAGCGGATGCTCTGCCACTGAGCCACGGCCCCTCCCTTTTGCTTATCATAGCAAGTATTGTGCATTCCAAGGGTGTGTTTGTCCATTACAGATGGGCGCAAATGCATGTTCATAAGGTCATGCAAATGCTATTTACTTCTTATTATTACATACAGTGCAGGAACCAAAACCAATGCAAATTAGAGCTGAAACCTGTAATCTGTGCGATGAATAGATGAACCAACAAAAGATTTGTAGGGGAGGGGCCGTGGCTCAGTGGTAGAGCATCTGCTTGGCATGCAGAAGGTGCCAGGTTCAATCCCCGGCATCTCCAGCTAAAGGGACTAGGCAGGTAGGTGATGTGAAACAAAGATGGGAAATGACGGCAAGGGAAACAGCCATGCATAAAAGGCCTAGTCGGTTTCCCTTCTGTGTGTCACTGGTAACTTTTGTGTGTGTGAATCGCCTTCTGGCCGACTTTTGGCGACCCGAGCAAGGGGCTTTCAAAGCAAGTGAGAAGCAGAGGTGGTTTGCCATTGCCTTCCTTGGTGGTCTTCCTTCCAAGTACCCTGCTTAGCTCCCCAGATCTGAGGAGATGGGGCTATACCATGCCGCCTTCCCTCCCTGGTAACTTTGGCCTGTTGCTAAAGTCCAGGATTCTCTGGTGCCATTCTCAATAACTCAGAGAGGTCATTTTCTCTCCCCATCACAGCTGTGGCTCAGAGGCAGAGCATGGGCTTGGCATGCAGAAAGTCCCAGGTTCAATTCCCCGGCATGTCCAATTAAAAGGATCAGGTAAAGACCTCCGCCTGAGACCCTGGAAAGCCTACCATAGTGTCCAAGAAGACACTTCTGACCTTAGTTAGCCGTACAGTGCAACCCTATGCAGAGTTAATAGGGTTGCCAGGTCCTTCTGCCACCAGCGGGAGATTTTTGGGGCGGCGCCTAAGGGTTTTGGGAAAGGGAGGGACTTCAAGGCCATTGGGTCAAATTGCCAAAGCGGCCATTTTCTCCAGGGGAACTGATCTCTTTCGGCTGGAGATCAGTTGTAATAGCAGGAGATCTCCAGCTAGTACCTGGAGGTTGGCAACCCTAAGAGTTCACCTCTTCTTCGGATTACCCTACCAGGGACTTCGGGTAAGGTCCCCCTTTACACAGTGCCAGCAGAAGTCTATCACCCCTGGGGGTTGCAAGGGGTCAAAACCCATCAGTGCTAATGGGGTTTGGATTGGAAACCCCCACACACAGATGCCCCTTGCCAAGGGAATTTTGCCTTTCTGCCCCTGAACCTTTCTGCCCCAAAGCCAGGAAGAGTTGAACTCGCTCCCTGGCGGGACGAAGCTTTCCTCCGTGGTGCATAGCCCGGGGTATAATCCGGATCTGCCAGCAACGACCGCTCCTGGGGCAAAAACGCACGGGAGGTTTTGCTTTGGATTTGCCCCTCTCTAAATGCACATTTTCCCCAGGCAAATTCCCCAAACTCAACAATAAGCCCCCACGCAGAGTTTGGAGAATTCAGATGGGGGAAAATGTGCATCTAGAGAGGGGCAAATCCAAGGCAAAACCTCATCTACTGGAGGAGGGGGGTGTCTTTGCAGAACTCTGACAAGCCCCCACCCCAAACCAAACCCTGGGGTCTTTTCCATGAAAACGATCTGGGGAGGCTAACCAATCTATGATTAGAATCTCTACTGTTTTATGTATACTTTGGAGGATTTTATCCCTTTATTCCAGTTTTTAATCTCCTCTACATCTTTATATTTTGCAGTGTGTGTGTGTGTGTGTGTGTGTGTGTGTGTGTGTGTGTGTGTGTGTGTTAAGTGCCATCAAGTCGCTCCCGACTCATGGCGACCCTATGAATGAAAGTCCTCCAAAAAGTCCTATCTTTGACAGCCTTGTTCAGATCTTGCAAACTGAAGGCTGTGGCTTCCTTTATTGAGTCTTTATTGATAATGCAAATACTATTTTGCATTATCAGTTCATAATCATTTGTGTATGTATTTAATTGCCATTGTTTTGGGGATATTTGATGGTCTAGGACTGCAAATAAAGAAACGCCTCTCCAGGACAGAACGCATCTGCCCCACCAACTGATCTGGGAGGGAAGCAAGAGAGATTGGACCTGGGGGGTGGGGGGAGTTTCTCGGGAATCCGGAGCCACTCCGCTTCGGATCGCCCTCCTGGCTCGTGACCCGAGGCGGCTCGGCCAATCGGGAGGCGAGGAGGTGCATATAAAGCCGGCAGAGAGCGGCAGGGCGAAGATCACGCCGGCAGAAGGGATCTGCTTGGGCATCCCGGGCAAACTCGGCTGGACCGCGGAGGAGTCGGGCGCGCCGCAGGTAACCGGGCTTCTGAGCCCTGGCCGACGCGGGGTTCGCTTGCTTGCACGTGTGCATGCGGGAGCGCGCGTCTGCCGGCGGGGAGGGGCTGTGGCTCAAGTGCTAGCGCCTCTGCTTGGCGTGCAGAGGGTCGATCCCCGGCATCTCCAGTTAAAAGGGAGTAGGTGATGTGAAAGACCCTTGCTGGAGACCCATGGAGAGGGGCTGTGGCTCAGTGGTAGAGCCTCTGCTTGGCATGCAGAAGGTCCCAGGTTCAATCCCCAGCATCTCCAGTTCAAGGGACTGGGCGAGTAGGTGATGTGAAAGACCCTGCCTGAGACCCTTCCATACCCTAAGGGTAAATCAACTGCAAAGGGGCTGTGGCTCAGTGGTAGAGCCTCTGCTTGGCATGCAGAAGGTCCCGGGTTCGACCCCCAGCATCTCCAGTTCAAGGGACTGGGCGAGTAGGTGATGTGAAAGACCCTGCCTGAGACCCTTCCATACCCTAAGGGTAAATCAACTGCGAAGGGGCTGTGGCTCAGTGGTAGAGCCTCTGCTTGGCATGCAGAAGGTCCCGGGTTCGACCCCCAGCATCTCCAGTTCAAGGGACTGGGCGAGTAGGTGATGTGAAAGACCCTGCCTGAGACCCTTCCATACCCTAAGGGTAAATCAATTGCGAAGGGGCTGTGGCTCAGTGGTAGAGCCTCTGCTTGGCATGCAGAAGGTCCCCGGTTCGATCCCCGGCATCTCCAGTTCAAGGGACTGGGTGAGTAGGTGATGTGAAAGACCCTGCCTGAGACCCTTCCATACCCTAAGGGTAAATCAACTGCGAAGGGGCTGTGGCTCAGCGGTAGAGTCTCTGCTTGGCATGCAGAAGGTCCTGGGTTTGACCCCCAGCATCTCCAGTTACTAGGCAGGTAGGTGACATGAAAGGCCCCTGCCTGAGAGCCTGGAGAGCCGCTGCCGGTCTGAGTAGACAATATTGACTTGGATGGACTGAAGGTCTGGTTCAGTAGAAGGCAGCTTCATGTGTTCATGTATGACAGGGCCTCTTAGGTTAGGAGGAAGCCCTTTCCACATGCTGGAGGGGTTCTCCCGAGGCTGACCAAATCGGTTTCATTGGCTTAAATGCTGCTTTATATTCCTAACTAGAATTCAATTTTAATTTGGTCCCCCCCCTTTTCTAGCCAAATTAAAATTTGGAGCGGGTCATGCCAAATGCCTCTGAGCGTGTGCAAAATCCTCTCAGCAGGCTGTGATTTGGGTTCCTCTGTTATAAAAGGCTAATTTTAGGTCCCTTTGTGCCCCCCCCTAAGCCCCCCCAAAAAATTCGGCTGCAGTTTGCAGTTCCCCAGGTAATTTCCAGATGTGTGTGCGCACATGTGCGGTTACCTATTTAACTACCATCCAGATGTTGCAGCCCCGTTTGCACATCTGGTTCTGGGGAAAACTGTCTTTCCCTTCCACTCAAACTGTAGGGAGTTGCAAGAGAAATGCCCCCCCCACACACACAAGCAATTAATGCAGCAATGAGTATCACGCTTATGCTATAATTAAGCACCTACTGGCTAGTGACTGTGTCGCCGTTGAGGGAAAATGCCACTTGTTTCTCTCTGCTGCTTGAAGACTCAAATGCACGGTTGGCAGTCGCTGTCCCTTCTAAGTTTCTGATGTGGAACGAGAAAACCTCAAAAGGCAATTTTGCTGGGACTAGATTCGAGTCCAGCAGCACCTTAAGAGACCAACAATATCCTTTGTATCCTGGCCTCTCTTTTTTTTTTTTTTTTGTATCACCCTTCTCACCTTCTGACTTGGTTCAAGGACTGGAGGGATCTCCGTTCCTAACTTGTATCTGATGAAGGGAGCTTCGCCTTTCAAATGCCCATCTGCTGACAATCTGGTGAGTCTCTTAAGAGGCTGCTGGACTCGAATCTGGCGCTTCTATTGCAGGCCGGCTTGGCTCTCCTCCGCTTCGAGATTCTGTTTGCGTAGCGGCTTTGTGACCGGCTTTGTGTTTTCTGGGCATTCACTTAAAAACAACATAGGCCACTTATGCATGGGAGGTTTTTGCCTTGGGTTTGCTGCTCTCTAGATGCATGTTTCCCCTGTCTGAATTCTCAACACTCAAAAATAAGCCCCCCCCCCCGGTGCAGAGTTTTGAGAATTCGGATGGGGGAAACGTGCACCTAGAGAGTGGCAAACCCAAGGCAAAAACCTCCCGTGCATCAATGGCCATAGAATACAGATCATTTCCACTGTTCTGTCTCTCCCATGGAAATGTGCATCAACTGGGAACTCAGCTGGAGGGAAATGCCAATTTCACAAGAGAGGGACAGTGCCATCTTTAACAGAGTCAGGCCTCTCTAAACCCACTGAAGTCGATGGGTTTAGAAAGGTGTAACTTGGTTTAGGATTGCGGAGTATTCCTCTCTTTTTGCACCTTGAGCTTTCCTGCAAAACAGGCATGTTTGGAAGATTTGGAAATGTTATAATCCTTTTTTTATATATAAATTTTATTAGTTTTTATAAGAAAAACAACATAACATAAAAAGAAAACAAAAAAAATACAAAAGGAGCACTTATACGACAGTTTTATATCATCTATTATAATACTATAGAATAAACAGTGCCCAGTACCCACCACCCACCTTAAATGTGTATCCCACCACCAATGGACTTCCGGAGAAGTAATCTGACAATATTTAAAATTACCTTATACTGTTATTATATAAACAACATTACACTTTATCTATAATTCATGAACTATACTTGTAAAATTCAATTTTGCCATTTCATCCCAAAATGTGATGGCCTTTAGCCAAGTTTTTTTGAACTCTTCCATATCTTTACCATGTAAAGAATCTGTAACTTTGGCCATCTGCATATACATCCACAGTTTCTCTCTCCAGTCCTTAATTGAAGGTTTATTTACTTGTTTCCAATTTTTTTGCTATTGTAATTCTTGCTGCTGCAAAGCTATATAACTCTATCATATTTATCCACATTGTTTTTAGGAATTCCCAATAAACAAAATGCAGGATCTTTTTTTAGTTTTGTACTAATCAAATTATTAGTTTCCTTTATTATTAATCTCCAAAATCTCCTAATTTTCTTACAGTACCACCACGCATGCATAAATGTGCCCTTTTCGATTCCACACTTCCAGCATAAACCCATACCATCCTTCTTCATTTTACTTAACAGTATCGGAGTTATGTACCATCTATAAAAAATCTTATAAGTTTTCTCTTATTTCATTGGTGATTGTAAATTTGTATTTCCTCTTCCACAAGTTTTCCCATATTTCTAAATCTATATTATATCCTAACTCCTTCATCCATTTTACCATAACTGGTTTTATTCTTTCTTGTTCCAGATTCACTTCAATTAATAGCTTATAGATTCTTCCTATCTATTTCCCTTAGTTAATATAATTTCAAATTTAGATTTATTTTGATTAAATCCCCTCACATTATCTTTATTAAATATATCCTTTAATTTATAATACATAAACCAGTCTTTAATTTTAAGCTCTTCTCTAGTCCTTAACGACCAAACCCCTTCCTTACATTCTATATAAATATCAATATCTAAATTTAATTGTACCCCTCTCTTCATAAAGGCTTCTACTGGGTTAATCCAACCCGGGGTTTTACATTCCAAGAATCCTTGATATTTCTTCCAAATTTGGAGTAAACCACCTCTAATAACATGAAAATTAAATTCTTTATTTACTTTCTTTTTCATACCATAAATATACGTGCCACCCAAAACGTAAATTGAATCCCTCTAATTCTAATATTTTAGGATTCTCTAACAGAATCCAGTTTTTTAACCAGGTGAAACAAGCTGCTTGATAGTACATTCTCAAATCTGGTATTCCGAGACCTCCTGTTTCTTTTAATTCAATTAAATTATTATACGCTATCCTATGTCTCTCCTTACCCCATAAAAAATTTAAAATGTTATAATCCTAACGGATAAGTTCTATTTTAGAATATTGTCGAAGGCTTTCACGGTCAGAGTTCATCGGTTCTTGTAGGTTAACTGGGCTGTGTGACCGTGGTCTTGGTATTTTCTTTCCTGACGTTTCGCCAGCAGCTGTGGCAGGCATCTTCAGAGGAGTAACACTGAAGGACAGTGTCTCTCAGTGCCAAGTGTGTAGGAAGAGTAATATATAGTCAGAAGGGGGTTAGGTTTGAGCTGAGTCATTGTCCTGCAAAGTATTAAAGGTAATGTGCTAATCATTGTTCTATAAGTATCAAGATACATATTATCTTGATACTTACTTCTTGTTCAATATGTTTTCCTTCCCTTGTTTTATTTTTCTTGCATCAAGATTCCTCAATTTAGCAAGATGAAGGTTGCCCTGATGGAAAACCAAGGCATCCTACCACTCACAGAACTGCTCATCGCCGGCGCGGTTTCCTGTCTGGTTCTGATGATCGCAAAGTCCTTCTGGAAGCCCGTCCCACAGGGGCTGAAGAGGGTCCCAGGACCGAGGGGCTACCCTTTGATTGGCAACATGCTGGACCTGGGGAAGAACCCCCACCTGGCCTTGACTCAGATGAGTCAGAAGTACGGGGACGTGATGCAGATCCACCTGGGCACCCAGCCCGTGTTGGTGTTGAGTGGGTTGGACACGATCCGGCAAGCACTGGTGAAGCAGGGGGAAGACTTCATGGGGCGCCCTGACCTCTACAGCTTCCGGCACATCGCCGACGGCCAGAGTTTAACTTTCGGCCACGATTCCGGAGAAGTGTGGCGGGCCGGCCGGAAGCTGGCTCAGAATGGCTTGAAGACGTTCTCCGCCTCCCCCAGCCCCACCTCAGCTTCCTGCCTGCTGGAGGAGCACGTCTCCAACGAAGCCGACTACCTGATCGCGAAGTTCCAGGAGCGGATGGAGGAGGAGAAGAGCTTCGACCCTTACCAGTCCCTGGTGGTCTCGGTGGCCAACGTCATCTGCGCCATGTGTTTCGGGAAGCGCTACGGCCACGACGACCAGGAGCTGCTCAGCTTGGTCAACATGAACAACGAGTTTGGGGACGCGGCGGCTTCGGGGAACCCGGCCGACTTCATCCCCATCCTCCAGTATCTTCCCAACCGGACCATGGCGGCCTTCAAGGATATCAATAAGCGCTTCACGGCGTTTGTGCTGAAGATCGTCAGAGATCATTACAACAGCTTTGACAAGGTAAATGTGGGGAGCTCATCCCATGCGGAAGCACCTTTTTACTCTCTCTCGTAATACCAGAACGGGGGGTCATCTGCTGAAGCTGGAGGGTGAGAGATTCAGAACTGATAAAAGGAAGCATTTCTTCACACAACGCATAGTTGAATGGTGGAACTCCCTGCCTCAGGATGGGGTGATGGCTGCCAGCTTGGAAGGCTTGAAGAAGGGAGTGGACATGTTCATGGAGGAGAGGGCTATCCATGGCTACTAGTCAAAATGGATACTAGTCATGATGCATACCTATTCTCTCCAGGATCAGAGGAGCAGGCCTATTATATTAGGTGCTGGGGAACCCAGGCAGGATGGTGCTGCTGCAGTTGTCTTGTTTGTGAGCTTCCTGGTTGCCCACTGTGTGAGCAGACTGCTGGACCTGAGGGGCCTCGGTCTGATCCAGCAGGGCTCTTCTTATGTTCACCTTGGAGATCCCCAAGATTTTTGGGGAGTGAGCTTTCGAGAGTAAAAGCTCTCTTCATCAGAGACCCGGGAAATATTTTTGGCCTCTAAGGTGTTGCTGGGGGAGGGAAGGCAGCATGGTATTGCCTGATCTCGTCAGATCTCAGAAGCTAAGCAGGGTCAGCCCTGGTTAGGATTTGGATGGGAGACCACCGAGGAAGTCCAGGGTTTCTAAGTGCAGAGGCAAGCAATAGCAAACCACCTCTGAATGTCTCTTGCCTTGCAAACCCTCGGGGGTCAGATCTCAAAAGCTAAGCAGGGTCAGCCCTGGTTAGTATTTGGATGGGAGACCGCCAAGGAACAAACGATGCAATTCTCAGTGTTTTGAACCACTGTTCCCTTCTGGTCCCTTGCGTTTTAGGAGCACATCCGAGACATCACCGATTCCCTGATCGATCACTGCCAAGATAAAGTGGACGAGAACGCCAACGTCCAGCCCTCGGATCAAAAGATTGTCAATATTGTCGGTGATCTCTTCGGTGCAGGTAAGAACCTGATAATCAAAAGACCTTCTTCCCCATCATGCTCTCTGCCCAATAATTGTGTCAGTCAGCGGATTCTAGAGATGATGATAAAACAAATTACAGCGGCTGCTTATATGATCTACTGTGCTGGTCGTGCCAATGCACAGAATTTGGTGGCGGTATATCGTCACTTAGAATCATAGAATCACAGAGTTGGAAGGGACCACCAGGGTCATCTAGTCCAACCCCCTGCACAATGCAGGAAATTCACAACTACATCCCCACCACGCCCCCACCGCCTGGAGGATAGGAAAATATCACCAATGCTGCAACGTGTGGGTACTAAACAAAGCAAAACAGCATTAAATCTGACTGTGTTGTGATGCAATTTAAGTGCAATAAACAAGGGTGTAAATACACTCAAATGAACATCTACAAATTGCTCTTACAAAGAATGAGGCCTCGTATAACTTCTTAGAAAGATAATCTGGGCATTTTATGTTCGGCCTTCTGCCTGTCTTGTTGCTGATCGGTCCGCTTCTTTCTGTCTAGGTTTCGACACAGTGACCACAGCTCTGTCGTGGTCCCTCGTGTACCTGGTGACCTATCCGGAAACCCAAAAGAAGATTCAGGATGAGATAGGTAAATCCAGATCCCCCCACCACTCAGAATTAAGAAACCTAGCTTTTTTGGGGGGGGGGGTGCGGGACGCGTACTTTACATAATGTGTGTGAGCTGGCATGGTGTGGCGCTTAGAGCAAGTCCCCCCCCCCAATTTTTTTGAGCCTGTGGGTGCCTTTGAAACTTTGAGGGTTGCAGGAGGGTGGGGTTTGGGGAGGGACTTCAACGCCATAGAGTCCAATTGCCAAAGTGGCCATTTTCTCCAGGGGAACTGATCTCTATTGTCTGGAGATAATTTGTAATAGCAGGAGATCTCCAGCTAGTACCTGGAGGTTGGCAACCCAATTCATGCTGGTCTACCCCCCATGTATAAGTGAAGATTGATACTATTGTGTATCCTATTAAGAAATTGGACTTTCAACTGTCATTTCTGTATCCAGTGTTATTGCATTGATGCAGTTAAAGCAAGTGTTATATAAAAACTCATTTGAAAAATTACTATTTAGATAACAAATTCTTTATTGAACCTTATATAGCTGGTATATTAGAATATTGGACAGCGGACCAACAGTGCTGGTTCTCTGCAGTACCTGGAGGTTGGCAACCCTACTAACCTACCTCGCAGGGTGGTTGTGAGAATAAAATGGAAGAGAATGATGTGGGCTGCTTTGCGTCCTTGTTGGGGAGAAAGGCTGGGTATAAATGCCGTAAATAAAACGACTGTGTGTTTATTTAATCTCTTTTCTCTCGCCTGTCCCGCAGACCAAACCATTGGCAGGGAAAGGAAGCCCCGGCTCTCTGACCGGTCCATGCTGCCGTACACAGAAGCCTTTCTGCTAGAGATGTTCAGACAGTCTTCTTTTTTGCCCTTCACAATCCCTCATTGGTAAGGCTTGTTCAGGACTGGATTATGACATCTCTGTTTGCTAACAACCTGGAGAGAGAGAGAGAGAGGAAAAAGCTCCCATTTCTAGGCTTGCCAACCTCCAGGTGGTGGCTGGAGACTGCCCGCTATTACAACTGATCTCCAGCTAATAGAGATCAGTTCACCTGGAGAAAATGGTCACTTTAGCAATTGGACTCTATGGCACTGAAGTCCCTCCCCTCTCTAAACTTCACCCTCCTCAGGCTCTGCCCCAAAAACCCTCCAGGTATTTCCCAACCCGGAGCTGGCAACTAGAATTGCCAACCTCCAGGTAGTAGCTGGAGATCTCCTGCTATTACTACTGATCTCCAGCTGATGGAGACCACTTCCCCTGGAGAAAATGGCCGCTTTGGCAATTGGACTCTATGGCATTGAAGTCCCTCCCCGCCCTCCTCAGGCTCCATCCCCAAAACCTCCCACTGGTGGCTAAGACCTACTGAGGATCGCACTCTGAAAATCCCAAGTAAAGAATAAGGTGTTTTATCCCCTGCAATATGGTCTCTGCGTTTTGCATTTCAATCAGCCCTAAACCCTTTTAACTGGAAATAAGTTTCTTCAAATGGACTTTCTTCCACGTGAATAAGCTTCGGACCGCAAGCTTCTTCTGTTTAGTTCACGCTATCCTATAAAACAGCTTGTTATCAGATTGCAGTGGCTTACCCTTGAGTAAATCGCAGTGTTTGCTTTTCCTCGTAGCGCCACTCGGGAAACGGCTCTGAACGGCTTCTACGTCCCTAAAAACATCTGCGTGTTTGTCAACCAGTGGCAGGTGAACCACGATGAGTAAGTGCCCCTGGAACCCTCCCGGAAATTCTGCTGAAACCAACTTTGCTCACATTTCTGGGCTATAGGAAGTCTACCTGTGGATCAGTGGTAGAGCATCTACTTGGCATGCAGAAGATCCCAGGTTCAATCCCCGGGATCTCCAGTTAAAGGGACCAGGTGATGTGAAAGACCCCTGCCTGAGACCCTGGAGAGCCGCTGCCAGTCTGAGCAGACAATACTGACTTTGAGGGCCAAGGGTCTGATTCAGTATAAGGCAGCTTCATGTGTTCAGCCCCTTCAGGAATAGTAATACTAGAACTCCGTTGAACAAGTTCTGACGATTTCGATAGTTTCACAAAGTTTTTGGATCCAGGGTTTGAGGTCAACTGGATTTTACATAACGGGAGTCCGGTTTCGTTTATTGGCCAACGAGAAGCCTTTTAACTACCGAAAACCAAACACCTTATGCAATGTAAAACAATAAAATAGAAACCTGATAAAAATCCTCTCCTTGGCAGGCAGTTGCAAACGTCTCCATAAACACCTTCCTGGGTTTCTGGGCTCCAATGGCAAATGTGGCCACCTGGAACAAATCATTTGCAATCATTGGAGTCCAAAGTGGACCTTATCTGTATCGGCAACACCCCTGACCTCCGTTAACCCACCAAGACGTTTCTGCCTTGGCAAGCTGTAAACAGGGCAACATAGCGGCAAACTGCTTGGCGAGGTTTATGCCTGGTGGAGGAAAGCGCCGTCAAGTCACAGCCGGCTTACGGCAACCTCGTAAGGTTTTCAGGGCAAGAGGTGTTCTGTGGTTTTTGGTGGTCTCCCATCCAAGTACTAACCAGGGCCAAACCGGCTTAGTTTCGGAGACCCAATGAGATCGGGTCAGCCTGGGCCATTTCAGTCAAGGGGTAGGGATGCCAGCCTCCAGGTGAGACCTGGGGGATCTCCTGGAATTACAGCTCCTTTCCAGACTGCAGAGATCAGTTCCCCTGCAGAAAATGGATGCTTTGTAAGGTGGACTCTATAGCATTGTACCCCACTGATAGGGTTGCCAGGTCCTTCTTTGCCACCAGTGGGACTTCAATGCCATAGAGTCCAATTGCCAAAGCAGCCATTTTCTCCAGGTGAACTGATCTCTATCGGCTGGAGATCAGTTGTAATAGCAGGAGATCTCCGGCTAGTTCCTGGAGGTTGGCAACCCTACCCACTGAGGTCCCTGTCCACCCTCAAATCTCCAGGGATTTTCAAACCTGGAGCTGGCAACCACCCTCTCCCATTCTCTGCTGGTGGCCAGGTGGGGTTGCCAGGTCCTTTTCCCCCCACCGGTGGGAGGTTTTTAGGGCGAAGCCTGAAGAGAGCGGGGTTTGAGGAGGGGAGGGACTTCAATGCCATAGAGTACAATGACCAAAGTGGCCATTTTCTCCAGGTGAACTGATCTCTATCAGCTGGAGATCAGTAGTAATAGCGGGAGATCTCCAGCTAGTACCTGGAGGTTGGCAACCCTATGGCCAGGGAGGATCAGGCAACCCTATCAGGGGGACATCTCGGGCCGGCCGTCTAGAGCACATGCTGTTCTTTGTTTTTCAGAAAACTTTGGAAGGACCCTTCTTCTTTCCAGCCGGAACGTTTTCTCACCGTCGACGGGGCCGGCATAAATCGAGTGGAGAGCGAGAAGGTTCTGATTTTTGGTCTGGGGAAGAGGAGGTGCATCGGCGAATCCATCGGCAAGGGGGAAGTCTTCCTTTTCTTGACCACCCTGCTCCAGAAACTAGAATTCAGTGTGTGCCCCGGACCGATGGTGGACGTCACTCCTCAGTACGGACTCACGATGAAACCCAAGAAGTGCGCGCGCTACCAGGTCAGGCAGCGTTTCTAAACAGCAAAACCGGAAGCGAACAAAGATTGATGCTTAGGAGTATCTCTTCCGGTCTGTCTCACTCGGCTTTAAATTTTGCCCCGGAGTGGGCTCATCTCCCAGGCTGAAACTGTGGGTTGATGCTAAGGTCAACGCAGATGTGTCCTCCTTTCTCAGTTAAGGAAAGGAGGTGGTCTTTTGGTACCACGTCTAACCGGAAGCGGCGGAAAGTTTGCGCTTCCAAGACTCAAAGCAAGCTCCGGCCCACGCTGGTGTATGTTGTCTAGTATCTCCGATCAGTTGGAGTCATATTATTGTGATGGTGAAACTTAATGGACTGAAAAGAGCATTTTTTTACCACGCTTGCTGCAGAAGCCATAACCCTTTAAGACACTTGAGATGTGCAAATGTGGCCATCAAACACGACTTTAGCCGATTGTTCTCGAAATCTTGACATCTAAATGTTTGTACCATGTTGACAGAGTTCTTAATAGGAGCGAATTCTCGCCAGATTTGGGGATAGGTGGAAGCTCTCACCTGTACATTTTATGTCGCTTAACGTGGAACTTCTTGGATGGGGAAAATCTTGGTAACCCCCCATTTTTGTGTACCAAATACTGCATCTTTAATTAAGCAATAGAGCCATCAGAACAATGTTATATGAATTTATGGAGCATTTCTTGTGGATGAGAAGAAAAAAACCCCACCGCATGCTGTGGAAGCATAACCCTTTATGACACTTGAAATGTGCAAAATGTGGCCATCAAACATGACTGGTGGAAGGTCTTGTGAAATGCTACCAGGATGCCATTTCCGAACACCTTGCCTTTTAATAGCACTGCATGGGTCATACTGGGGGTGTAGTGGTTAAGCATTGGCGTAGGACCAAGGAGACTCGAACTGGGCTCCCCACTCATCTGCCAAGCTCACTGCTTGGGCTGCTAGAGAATGATCTCGGGCCAAACGTACCTACCTCCTAGGGTGGTTGTGAGGATAAAATGGAGGAATGGGGTGGCAACTCTGTTTCTCCCCCCCACCTCCACCCCTAAAGAATCCCCAAGACTCTAAAGAACCAAAAAACAATTTACATTCCAAAATGATGTAGCAGGCTTTCTGTTTTAAAACAATTATTAGACCACAATTCATAAGGCTTGCTCATCTTCCGTTCATTTTGACGGTGTTTCCTCAGGAAGTCTTTAGCTGATTGTTCTCGAAATCTTGACATCTAAATGTCTGTACTAAGTTGACAGAGCTCTTAACAGGAGCGAATTCTTGCCAGATTTGGGGATAGATGGAAGCTCTCTTGCATGTAAATTTTATGTCGCTCGACATGGAACTTTTTGGATGGGGAAAATCTTGCCATAATCCTCCTTTTCAGATGGGGTAAATCTTGGCATTTCCCCCACCCACCCTTTTCCTCCTTTTTTTGTGTACCAAATACTGCATCTTTGATTAAGCAATAGAGCGACCAGAACAATAGGGTTGCCAACCTCCAGGTACTAGCTGGAGATCTCCTGCTATTACAACTGATCTCCAGCCGACAGATCAGTTCCCCTGGAGGAAAACGGCCGCTTTGGCAATTGGACTCTACGGCATCGAAGTCCCTCCCCAAACCCCGCCCCCCTCAGGCCCCAAAAACCTCTCTCTGGTGGCGAAGAGGGACCTGGCAACCCTACAGAACAATGCTATATGAATTTATGGAGCATCATATGCAAGATAATCTCAAATATTTATGTTGGGCAAGAGGGTGGGATGCTACCGAGGAACCATGCTTTTTCTGGGTTAAGGAATGTTCTTGGGGGTGGGGGGGATGCTGGAGAACTAGGAGACGGACAAAATGAACCAGGAATTTAGGGAACTGGGGAAAGGGTATGCAAATAGGACTCGGTGGCCACAAGCACAGAGTTCTAATCCATTGATCAAGCGAAAGCTGGAAAGAGATCCGGAAGTAGCCGTAGATAGTCGCAGTCAGCAGGAGCCAACGAGCGGAACAAAGGGTGGCCACGCTAGCAAAGAAAACTGTCCGCAGACTCGCTTTCAAGGGAAAGATGTGGTGAAAGAGTAGGAAAGAGCATCCCAACCTCAACGTCTCCCCTTCAAGGTAGGCCGCCTGCCACCACCAGACTGAAGAAGGCCCCATGGGACTCTTTTACTGTTCGTCAGTTCCACTTTTCTGAGCTGCTACCTGAGTTGCTGGGAGCAGGAACGTAGAACAGGAGGCTCTCTTGGTTTGTGTGTGTTCTACTTTATATGTGTATAATGCTTTGGTATATCACTGTCATCTGATATTGCAAGAGACATATTAAACACTTCTGTGAGAAGTTCACAATGCATCAGTCTGAGTTTCTACCAGAGGAGAAAGAACGAGTAGGGTCGTCAGCCCCCGTTTGAGAACTATCTGGAGACTTTTGGGGGTGGAGCCTGAGGAGGGATGGGGTTTGGGGAGGGACTTCAGTGGGGTATCATGTCATAGGGGCTGCCCTCCAAAGCTGCCATTTTCCCCAGAAGTACTGAACTTGGTTGTATGGACATCAGTTGTAATCGTGGGAGATCTCCAGGTGCCGCAGGGAGGCTGGTAACCCTAGCAGCTGGGAGTTGCTTTACACTTGCATACAAGCTATGGTTAGGTCCAGTGATCTTTTTTTTTCTTTAGCACTTTGGGGTAAACATGTTAAGCCGCTCACAGCAAAAAAAAAATGAACAGGAGCTTCGCGCCATTCCAGAAGACTAGCAACATTTTACTCTAGCCAAAGTTTTTGGGAACCCTTTTATGTAGGAGGATATTCTCAGTGTTATTTGAAATCATTGACTCATAGAGCTGGAAGGGACCTCAAGGGCCATCTAGTCCAACCCCCTGCACAATGCAGGAAATTCACAGCTACCTCCCCCACCACACACCCCAGTGACCCCTGTTCCATGCCAGAAGAAGGGGGGACCCTCCAGCATCCCTGGGCAATCTGGCCTAGAGGGAATTGCTTCCTGACCCCAAAGTAGGGATCAGCATTGCCCTGGGCATACAAGAAATGGCCAGGAGAGCCACACTGACACAATCCTTCCTGCCCTCCCTCTCACGGTCTGCCGAAGTTCACAGAATCAGCCTTGCTGTCAGATGGCCATTTAGCCCTGGCTTAAAAACCTCCAAGCCCTGACCTGGATGGCCCAGGCTAGCCTGATCTCGTCAGATCTCAGAAGCTAAGCAGGTTAGTATTTGGATGGGAGACCCCCAAGGAAGACCAGGGTTGCTCTGCAGAGGAAGGCACTGGCAAACCACCTCTCTTAGTCTCTTGCCATGAAAATCCCAAAAGGGGGTCGCCATAAGTCGGCTGCGACTTGACGGCACTTTACACACACATACATAAAAACCTCCAAAGGAGAGCCCACCACCTCCCGAGGAAGCCTGTTTCCCCCAGGAACTGCTCTGTCAGGAATGTTAATAAAAGTACTTTAAAAATCAAGGATCGGTGCTCTTCATTTTAACATCAGAAATTAACCAATGTTTATTTTTCAGGAGTTTGGGGGAAAGGGTAACGGGATGGGACGTTCGACATGAACAAAAGCTGAACTGGGTTTTGTTTCAAAAAATGTAACTGTGTTTCTAAGTTAATTTAAACTGAAAATTAAAAACACCACCCATTCGACCACCTCCTTCCCCGCCCAGGTGCCACAGTCCACACAAACCCCTCAAGTTCTTTCTGTGCATGCTTAAGAAAAAGAAGTAGAGAAAAGCAAGAGATCAGTAGCACCTTAAAGACTAACATAATTTCGGGCAGAGTAGGAGCTTTCGTGAGCCACAGCTCACTTCTTCAGATACAGCTTGAATGTGAGTCATAAGAACATAAGAAAGGCCCTGCTGGGTCAGACCAAGGCCCATCAAGTCCAGCAGTCTGTTCACACAGTGGCCGACCAGGTGCCTCCAGGAAGCCCACCAGCAAGACCAGTGCAGCATCATTGTCCTGCCTGCGTTCCACCGCACCTAATATATTCGGCATGGTCCTCTGATCCTGGAGAGAAGAGGTGTGCATCATGACTAGTATCCATTTTGACTAATCCCAGATCTCTGTTCAGTCCAGGAAAAATGCATTGTCTTGAGCTTCATTGGTAATGAGTCGGGAATCCCAGATCTCTGTTCAGTCCAGGAGAATGCATTGTCTTGCGTTTCATTGGTAATGAGTCAGGAATCCCAGATCTCTGTTCAGTCCAGGAGAATGCATTGTCTTGCGCTTCATTGGTAATGAGTCTGGAATCCCAGATCTCTGTTCAGTCCAGGAGAAATGCATTGTCTTGCGCTTCATTGGTAATGAGTCGGGAATCCCAGATCTCTGTTCAGTCCAGGAGAATGCATTGTCTTGCGCTTCATTGGTAATGAGTCAGGAATCCCAGATCTCTGTTCAGTCCAGGAGAATGCATTGTCTTGCGCTTCATTGGTAATGAGTCTGGAATCCCAGATCTCTGTTCAGTCCAGGAGAAATGCATTATCTTGCGCTTCATTGGTAATGAGTGAGGAATCCCAGATCTCTGTTCAGTCCAGGAGAAATGCATTGTCTTGAGCTTCATTATTAGTTGCAATTCAGCAGTCTCTTTTTCTAACCGATTTAATTCGTCTCTGCTTGCATTTTTTTTTCTATTGCTACTGACGGACTAACACGGCTGCCCATCTGGGTCTAAGAAAAAAAGAATTTTTTTAATTTTATTTTTTTAAATTTATTTTATTTTTTTAAAATAATTTGTTATGTTTTCTTTTTTGGTTAAACTTAATAAAAATTTATATAATAAAAATAAAAGAAAAGAAAAAAAGAATCAGCGGCAGGGGGGAGCGGAGAAAAAAACCACCTTTCCTGCAAAGAGCGCCGCGCGCATGCGCAGCTCCTCTATCCGGCCGCGTCCCCCCTCCCCCCGCCCGTGGAACGTCGAAGGGACGGAAGGGGAGGAAGGCGAGGGCGGAAGTGACGTCCGGCTCCCGGGCACTTCCGGTGGGAGAGTGCTGAGGGAGGCGGAGAGGCGAGCGAGTGAGTGGCGGCCCCCCCCTTAGGCCCAGGTCTGGAGGCCGGGGGGGGGGGCGAAGAAGACGGGGAGGGGGTCGTCTCGTGGGGGGGGGCTCCTGCTTCGCTCCCCCTTCTCGGTAGGGCCGCTGGGCTGAGGAGGGGGGCGTGCGAGGGGAGCCGCCCCCTGCCCCTCCCCCCACCCCTCCCCCCTCGAGTCGGGAGGCCAAAGCCTCAGGTTTAAGATTCCCCCCCCCCAAAAAAACACAATATTGTTATTATATCTTTAGTGTTGGTATAGTTAAATGGGTCCTTAGCAGAGCGGAACGGCGGAACTCCCTGCCCCAGGATGTGGCTGGTAGCTTGGAAGGCTTGAAGAGGGGAGTGGGCAGCTTCATGGAGGAGAGGGGTATTCATGGCTACTAGCCATAAATGGATACTAGTCATGATGCATACTTATTCTCTCCAGGATCAGAGGAGCATGTCCATTATATTAGGTGCTGTGGGACACAGGCAGGATGGAGGGTGAGAGATTCAAAACTGATAAAAGGAAGTATTTCTTCACGGAATGCATAGCTAAATTGTGGGACTCCCTGCCCCAGGATGTGGTGATGGCTGCCAACTTGGAAGGCTTGAAGAGGGGAGTAGACATGTTCATGGAGGAGAGGGCTATCCATGGCTACTAGTCAAAATGGATACTAGTCATGATGCAGACCTCTTCTCTCCAGGATCAGAGGAGCAGGCCTGTTATATTAGGTGCTGTGGGACACAGGCAGGATGCTGCTGCTGCAGTCGTCTTGCTTGTGGGCTTCCTAGAGGCACCTGGTTGGCCGCTGTGTGAACAGGCTGCTGGACTTGATGGGCCTGGGTCTGATCCAGCAGGGCCTTTCTTATGGAGGATGGGGCTATCCATGGCTACTAGTCAAAACAGATACCAGTCCATGATGCATATCTATTCAGGAACAGAGGAGCATGTCTATTATATGAGGTGCTGTGGAACACAGGCAGGACAATGCTGCTGCAGTCGTCTTGTTTGTGGGCTTCCTAGAGGCACCTGGTTGGCCACTGTGTGAACAGACTGCTGGACTGGATGGGTTTTGGTCTGATCCAGCAGGGCTGTTCTTATAAAGGATGGGGCTATCTATGACTACTAGTCAAAATGGATACTAGTCATGATGCATACCTGTTCTCTCCGGGATTAGAGGAGCATGGCTATTGTATTAGGTGCCATGGAACACAGGCAGGACAATTCTGCTGCAGTCAGTCTTGTTTGGGGGCTTCCTGGAGGCCCCTGGTTGGCCACTGTGTGAACAGACTGCTGGACTTTGTCTGATCCAGCAGGGCTTTTCTTACGTTCTTATGTTAGTATTTATACTGGTTGTTATCTGTTGTTATTCTGGCCTCTTGCTGCACTGATGGTGGCTTTATTTTGACCAAGTTGTTGCAGTTTCTAGGAATCCCTGATTGTCGTTAATATATTGTTATTGTTATTCCTTGTAGTTTCTGTTTATCCCCCCTCCCAATCTAACTGGGACCCAAGGCGCTTGGCTGTACACCAAACCTAAACTTTTAGTTTAGTTTAGTTTATTAGGCTTGTTTAGTTTAGTTCAGGCTTGTTTAGTTTAGTTTATTAGGCCTCCAGCAATAATAAATATGCAATATAATATTAACATTGTAACATTAAAGCATATAATTTTAAAACCATAGGTCCTATTCTGATATTGCAAGATTTCACATTCTGTATGTCTCTTGGGCCAGTTGCTGTTTCTCAGGCTATCTTGTCACTAGTTGTGGTTGGGAGGCTACAGTGAGAACTCCGCATTGCCCCGAAAGCGATGGAAGAAAGGCAGGGTTATTTCTGTGGCGGTAACCACCGTGTGCAAATATTAACCGTGTCTGTTCCAGTGAAAACAACCAAGGCACGTGCGCTTCTATGGAAGGTTTTCTGTTTGTATGTTGTGAGCCGCTCCAATCCTGGCTCCAGCCAGGGAGTGAGGACAGGGTACAAAACTGATAATAAAACTCATAATAAATAAATGGAGGCTGTCATACTTTGGTCCCACTGTGAGCAGACAAGAGTCACTGGAAAAGACAATCATGCTAGGAAAAAGCTGAAGGCAGCAGAAAGAGGACATCTCAACACAAGATGCAGGAAATTCACAACTACCTCACCCCCCCTTTCCTGACCTTTCATTATAACTTATAATCAGAGAATCATAGAATTAGAAGGGACCACTGGGGTCATCTAGTCCAACCTCCTGCACAGTGCAGGAAATTCACAACTATCTCCCCCCCAGACCCCCAGTGACCCCTGCTCCATGCACAGAAGTTTGGGGGCGGGAACCCTCCAGGATCCCTGGCCAAACTTGTTCCTAGCTTAGGTAAGAGACCCCTTGTTTTTTCTTGACTCCTATGATTCTCTTTGATAGGGGTTGCCTTAGAAGAAACAGATGGGATTGTAGGAAACCAGAGTGGAACTGCTTTGAGCCTTTCCCTCCACCATGTATTGCATTCTAGGGAGGCACACTGTGTCCCCCCCACCAGTTCCTTTGTTACCCCTGCCCTGTTTGCCAGCCACATCGCAATAATTGCTTGAATTTGGGGATGGGCTGTGGCTCAGAGGTAGCGCATCTGCTTGGCATGCAGAAGGTCCCAGGTTCAATCTCCGGCATCTCCAGTTAAAGGGACCAGGCAAGTAGGTGATGTGAAAGACCTCTGCCTGAGACTCTGGAGAGCTGAGTAGACAATACTGACTTTGATGGACCAAGGGTCTGATTCAGTAGAAGGCAGCTTCATGCATTCATGTAATTTCTTTATGTTAACCTGTGGTAGGATGGAGTAAAGATTAAAGACGAAATATTGTAGCTGTTGGAATCTTTGGGTTATAAAACAGAAGTCAATTTAAAACTAGAACATTTGGCAGTGACATTTTACAAATGTCCGGGTCCAACTACTACCCCGTACTGGCGCAATAACTTTGGTCCATGTCTGCGAACCCTTGGCACCTTCCACCCATTCAACTCCACGCCTGACATTTTTCCATACCTGATACAATCTGAAGCGCTGTAGTCATGCTAGCTTTCCAAAGAGCATGACATCCTAGCTCTGATCCTGATTGGCTTTCTTTGTGTTCTAATCATATTAATGAAACCGAGATGACAGAGTTGCATGAAAACACATTGTTTCAGCATGCGCTCGAAGAGAGGGCATTGCATCAGCTTTTTGCTACTGGAATCACTTAGACGTTTCAGGGTTGTTCATGGGGAGGGGCAGTGGCTCAGTGGTAGAGCATCTGCTTGGCATGCAGAAGGTCCCAGGTTCAATCCCCGGCATCTCCAGTTAAAGGGACCAGGCAAGCAGGTGATGTGAAAGACCTCTGTCTGAGACCCTGGAGAACTGCCGCTGGACTGAGCAGACAATGCTGACTTTGATGGACCAAGGGTCTGATTCTGTATAAGGCAGCTTCATGTGTTCTTGTGTTCTCTTTTGGGAGGGGCCATGTCTCAGTGGTAGAGCATCTGCTCAGTGTGCAGAAAGTCCCAGTGTCAATCCCTGGCATCTCCAGTTAAAGGGACCAGGCAGGTGGGTGACATGAAAGACCTCAGCCTGAGACCCTGGAAAGCCACTGCTGGTCTGAGTAGACAATACTGACTTTGATGGACCAAGGGTCTGATTCAGTAGAAAGCAGCTTCATGTGCTCACGTGTTCAAGAAAAATGGGTGTCGGTAGTGGTCTGAAGCCAAGCTTGAAGCGTGTGTGAAATCACTGTAATATATATATTTTTTTAATCTAACTTTTTTTTGCCTTCTCCGTTCTCCCTTTGCTTTGCAGTGATCAGGGAAAACATGGCTACAGATTGGCTTGGAAGCATCGTCTCAATCAACTGTGGAGACAGTTTGGGAGTCTACCAGGGAAGAGTTTCAGCCGTGGACCAAGTCAGCCAGACGATCTCTCTAACGCGGCCTTTTCACAATGGGGTCAAGTGTTTGGTACCCGAGGTCACCTTCAGGTAAGTGTCCACCTGCTCGTACAAATGTCTGGAACATTACAAACCATCTCAGAAAATATGCAGAGACGTACAAGCTGCTCAAAAATGTCAGGCATGGAGCCGAATGGGATATAGATCAAATCAAGCCTGAACTGACCCTAGAAGCTAAAATGACTAAACTGAAGCTGGCATATTTTGGTCACATTATGAGAAGACAAGAGTCACTAGAAAAGACAATAAGGCTAGGAAAAGTTGAAGGCAGCAGGAAAAGAGGAAGACCCATCAAGAGATGAATTGACCCAATAAAGGAAGCCATGGCCCTCAGTTTGCAAGATCTGAGCAAAGGTGTCAAAGATAAGACATTTTGGATTCATAGGGCCGGCATGAGTCGGAAGCTTCTTGATGGCACTTAATACACACACACACACAAGCTGCTATCAGTATGTGCATGTGTTACATGTGAGGAATTCAGAGTTTTTCATTTGCAGGAAGGGGTCGGGCCAAATCGAGGTAACAAGTACGTGGTTTTTCTTTATTTTCTTATGAAGCATTTTAGTCTGAAATGTGTACCTTCCAGATCGGGAAAATAAAGACTCGAGCTGTCTTTTGAACAATTGATACAACCTAGCCAATCTTGAAAGTTTTAAAAAAATTGGGGCTGGAACTTATATGCTTCCTAGCTCACGGTCTTTAGAATTCTGCTATTGGGATTTGTGCCACAAGAAACCTTTAAAAGAAATAATGAACTGAATTTCCCATTCACTTTAACAATAGCCTGTCAAGTTGTGTGTGTGGTTGGCCGGGAAGAAATTACCCTTATTTCCAACTCCTTTTCTAGAAAAAAGTTATTTATTTTTAAAAGGCCTGCCTGTCCATCTATCTGTCCTTTTCTGCTTTTTTACAAAGATGGGAAGCAGCGTCCCGTGATTTCTGCCATTCCATATGTAGGAGGAAAGGACGTGTTTTTCACGGTGCTTTTCTTTCAATTGCACGGGTAATCTGGATCTTCACCGTTGAAACATGATTATGGGAGCTGTCGGTTAGATTGCAGTATGTGGCAGGAACATGTAAGCGGAGGGCGGGGGAAACAGTTTCCAGATAACAGGTTGACAGTTGTTTCCTTACCTTGCTGAAAAGTAGAAGACCGTCCAAAATCAACACACCTACTGCCGTCGAGGGACGATGGCATTTTATGAATGTACCTTTTGCTGCAGTTATTTAACAGGAAGAAAAGGACATGTGATACAGCCCAGTTTGGAAACCGGGATTAAGCAACTCCTTGTTTTTTCTCAAGGACTCTTTTTTTTCCTGTTGAAAACTTGTCAGCTCTGAGAAATAAATTCTCATTCCCTCTGCCCGTGTTTCTGTTTTTAGTGCAGCAGTGGAAATACTTTACACCGCACTTTCAGTGATCAGAGCATTTCACACACAGCTCAGTAGTCTTTACAACAGCACTGTAAGGTAGGCCGGTATTGTCCCCACTTTGGGGAGGGGGGTGGCTAGAGAAAGTGGTATTCTTAACATCTCCTAATGAGCATACGATGGGCGAGAGATTTGTACCAGTGACCTCCTGGGCAGAAGCTTATTCTCTTAGCCACTCTGCAGCGACAGGCTTAATTATGGGAGTTGTTTGCATCTGAAAATCACCTTTCATTTCAAATCTGAAGAATCCCTCAAGTTTTTGAGCCCTGCCTTCTCTCCCCCTCCCCTTTAAATATCTGAGAAACCTCACTGAGTCAAGGCATGCTTTGAGGAATAGTGCATCAAAATTGCTTGGGAGGGGCCGTGGCTCAGTGGCAGAGCATCTGCTTCAATCCCCGGCATCTCCAGTTAATGGGACCAGGCAAGTAGGTGATGGGAAAGACCTCCTCAGCCTGAGACCCTGGAGAGCCTCTGCCAGTCTGAGTAGACAATACTGACCTTGATGGACCACAGGTCTGATTCAGAATAAGGCAGCTTCATGTGTTCGTGTGACCCTAGGGAACAGATCCTTATTTTCCCCCACCTGCTCAACATTTTTCAGTATGGGTAAGAGAATATAACTGGCAGCTCCGTGGAGTCCGCTTGCCTCGTGAAACTTGAAAAACTGGTTCTGGGTCCCTGTTTGCGAATGTGCGTTGATTCATGAAGCTTGGTGCTTTTCTTCGTTTTGCCCTGGTGCGTTTCCCTGCGGTGACATAAACTGTCAACGGAACGACGCCGGCACAAGTCCTTGCCGGTTTTCCCCTCCCAGGTGTAAAAGCCCGCTCACCGGCCTGGCGTTCCTGTAAACGTCAGTAACTTTTTTGCGCAGTCATAAGAACGTAAGAAAAGCCCTGCTGGATCAGACCCAGGCCCATCAAGTCCAGCAGTCTGTTCACACAATAATCAACCAGGGGTCTCTAGGAAGCCCCCAAACAAAGTGACTGCAGCAGCATTATCCTGCCTGGGTCCCAAAGCACCTAATATACTAGGCATGCTCCTCTGATCCTGGAGATAATAGGTATGCATCATGACTAGTATCCATTCTGACTAGTAGCCATGAATACCCCTCTCCTCCATGAACATGTCCACTCCCCTCTTAAAGCCTTCCAGGTTGGCAGCCATCACCACATCCTGAGGCGGGAAGTTCCAAAATTTAACTATGCATTGGGTGAAGAAATACTTCTTTTTATCAGTTTTGAATCTCTCACCCACCAGCTTCAGCAGATGACCCCACATTCTGGCATTATGAGAGGGAGAAAAGCTTCTCTGTCCACTCTCTCCAAACCATGCATAATTGTATAGACCTCTATCATGTCTCCTCTTAACCGCCTTCTTTCCAAGTCACGTTTTGTTTGGCCCTCTTCCTTTGTGCAGAGCGGGGGACATCACCGAGCTGAAGATCCTGGAGATCCCGGGCCCTGGAGACAACGGTCCGTGTGGAGACTTCCAGCAGAACGACCTTGGCGTGCCCGGTGTCGGATGCCAAGGGGGCGTCAGTCAGAACGGCACTGGCAAACTGCCGAAGAAGCCCGGCTCTTCCAGCAGCGCCCCCCAGAACATCCCCAGGAGGGCCGACGGGAGGAGCCAAGACGTGGCTGTCTCCCCCCAGCAGCATCAGTGCTCCAAGAGCTACATGGATCGGCACATGGAGTCCTTGAGTCAGTCGAAGGTCTTCCGCCGGAGGCACAACTCGTGTGAGTGTAGCAGCTGCGGGGGGGCTACCCGTCCTCTTTAGGCTGGTGGCCGTGCCGACGGACAGGCAAAGTTATCATTGTGTGTTGTCAACCCAAATGCCAGAAAGAATCTTAACCCCCTTTACTGGCATTTTTGTGGCCACACTGCTGCCGGCTTCTCTCTCTCGGAAGTCTCGAGGTGGGCTTTGGGCAAGACCCAGCGACTGTGTGCAGAAAGTCCTCAGTTAGAATATAAGAAGAGCCGTGCTGGATCAGACCCAGGCCCATCAAGTCCAGCAGTCTGTTCACACAGTGGCCAACCAGGGGCCTCTAGGAAGCCCCCAAACAAGACGACGGCAGCAGCACCATCCTGCCTGTGTCCCAAAGCACCTAATACAGTAAGCATGCTCCTCTGATCCCGGTTCCGTCCCCGGCATCTCCAGTTAAAAGGCCCCCGTAGTAGGTGGTGGAAGACCTCTTCACTGATACCCTGGAGAGCCACTGCCGGCCAGAGCAGACGGTGCTGATGAGCCAACCGTCTGACTCAGTATAAGGCAGCCCCGTGGGTTCCTTATGGCCAAAGTGGGACGCGGGGTCACCCGGCTGGCTTCATGTGGAGGAGAGGGGAAACACCCTGTTGGCTTTGCGGATGTCCCAGGAGTCATCCCGGCAGGTGTGAGGGGGGGCTTTTGTGACATCATCGGTTTGTCCATAAAGGCTCCCCCGGCCCTTGGCTCGGCTGGCTAGTTTACTCATTTTCAAAGTATTCTTGCTCGCCAGTACTCAAGTCTGCAGCGGTTCAAGCGAGAAATTCCAGGTACGTCATGAAGAACGTAGAGACATGGGGAGGGGGCCCAGAGGGTGATGCACAAGTGACGTCACATCCTGCCCAGGTTGGGTTGGGAACCCTAGGAAGGGTGAACAGTAGACTGAAATGCACTGTTTCTCCCCTTGGTGGAACATCCAGCTTCAAACTGGTTATGCTCACCTTTGGATACTGTCCAAGTAGCCCAGAGCAGCAAGAGAAAGGGGTTGCTTCCATATTCCATCCTCTTAGAATCATAGAGTTGGAAGGGACTACCAGGGTCATCTAGTCCAACCCCCTGCACAATGCAGGAAATTCACAACTACCTCACCCCCCCACACTCACCCAGTGACCCCAACTCCATGCCCAGAAGATGGCCAAGAGGCCCTCCCTCTCATGATCTGCTTGAGGTCATAGAATCAGCATTGCTGACAGATGGCCATCTAGCCTCTTCTTAAAAACCTCCAGGGAAGGAACTGTGCCCACCTTCCAAGGAACTGCTCTGTTAGAAAATTCTTCCTAATGTTTAGATGGAAACTCCTTTAATATAATTTGGTTCTGGTCCGACCTTCTGGGGCAACAGAAAATAACTCGGCACCTTCCTCTATGTGAAAGCCCTTCAAGTACTTGAAGATGGTTCTCATATCCCCTCTCGGTCTTCTCCTCTCCAGGCTAAACATACCCAGCTCCTTCAACCTTTCCTCCCCCCCTCACCATCTTGCTAATCTAGTTTGAGGACTTGGGGTTGGTTCAGACGTTGGCTCAGACATTCCAGGCCTTGAATGAGCTTCCACACACGCACACCCTTTTTTTTGCTCATGCGGAGGGTGCATCATTTCCAGTGACCCCGCGATGACCAATTTTAACTTTTGGAACGCTGAGGAACCCAAGGAGGACAGGGATAAAATGTTCCCATGTTCTTTATTATTCCTCAGAGCTTTGCCCTGCATTGAATGAGCGAGAGCTGACCTTCAGGCGCCCTGCGGCGTGCGTGCGAAGGCAGGGGCAAAGTCGCGACGTACCTTTCTTTCTTTTTAACGCCGGGGCGAAAGGAATCCATAAACAAAAAAGCGGTACAGGCCGTACAACAATGGCTTGCGTGCAGGGCTGGCGCTGGGCTCTTCCACGCGAGGGCTGGCAGCGCGGCATTGAAAGGAGTTTTTTGGAGGCAGGCCCGCCAGGGTGGTTTCACGCCGGTGGCTGAATAATCCCGGGAGCCCTTGTTTACCTTCTTCCAAGGGAGGTTTCTCCTGGCAGGCTGCCAAGCGAACGAGAAGCAGCCGGGCAAAAAAAAAATCTTTGACTTCAGGGCAAACCGCTCTATTTATTTATTTATACCCCGCCTTTTTCCTCGACGGGGAGCCAGAGCGGTTCTCCTTCCCTCCGTTTTCTCTTCACGACAACCCTGTGAGGTAGGTTAGGCTGAGAGTGGGTTACCGGCCTGAGGTCACCCAGCGAGCTTCCGTGGCAGAGTGGGGATTTTAACCTGAAGAAGAAGAGTTGGTTTTTATATGCCGACTTTCTCTACCACTTAAGGAAGAATCAAACTGGCTTACAATCACCTTCCCCTCCCCACAACAGACACCCTGTGATGTAGGTGGGGCTGAGAGAGCTGTGACTGGCCCAAGGACACCCAGCTGGCTTCATGTGGAGGAGTGGGGGATCAAACCCGATTCTCCAAATCAGGGTCCACCCGTTCCAAACCACCACTCTTAACCACTACACCATGCTGGTTCTAGAGCAGTGGTTCTCAACCTTTTTTGCTCCATTCCCCCCTTTCACCATTGTTCAGAATATAATTCCCCCCCCTTCCCAAGATAACTAAAAACAAACAAACTACAATTTTACAGATTGTACATAATCTACAGGACATCTTTGCTGAATAGTGGTCCAAATTCCTCCCTGGAACCCTAAAATTCCCCCCTTGTTGAGAACTTGTTCTAGAGGCAATCTGGTCCATAGACCGGGGGGCAGCAGCCCGTTGTGGGGGGTCGTGGTTAGGAGTGGCGGACGCTAATCTGGTGAACCGAGTTCATTTCCCCACTCCTCCACATGGAGCCAGCTGGGTGACCTTGGGCTAGTCACAGTTCTCTCCAAACTCTCTCATTCCCACCTACCTCACAAGGTGTCTGTTGTGGGGAGGGGAAGGGAAGGTGATTGTAAGCTGGTTTGATTCTTCTTAAAAGGTAGAGAACATCGCATATAAAAACTAACTCTTCTTCTTGGAAGGGACCTCCCTCAGGGGTTAAAATGGACAAGCCCCTAGGAGATCACGCGCGTTTGCATTTTAAAAATGCTGGGCGGATCCCGTCCTCATTTGCCTGGTACCTCATGCATTTGGACCCATAGTGGTTGAGGATTTATGGTTGAGAAGTTCTGATCTCGAGAATAAAATGTACTCTCCCCATTCCTAAAACTGAGAGGTTCTCCCCCCGCCCCCCGTAGTCAGTTTGATGCATCGCTGCAGAAAGCGCCCCCGGCCCCTCTTGACTGGTTTTCATCTCGAACTCTCCCCATGGCCCGGCGGTGCTTTTGAGGACGCCGGCCAACAGGCTTCGGTGGCTGATCTTGACACGTGATGTCACTTTTGGTTCTCCACCGTCTTTATAGCGAAGCCAGCCGCGGAGTCAGCAAGATTCTGAGGCTGGCAAGCCATTCGGGCGGATTAAGCGGCTGACCTCCGTGGCGTGTTTAGCTTTGGTGGGGCCCGAGGTTGGCACTGGTTCAGGGTGTCTGCTGGGAGCTTGCAGGGAGCGTCCCAACTATCGTTTCTTTCTGCTCTGGTGACAGCTCTTCTGTCGGCGTCTAGGGGCCAAGCGTGGTGTAGTGGTTAAGAGCGGTGGTTTGGAGCGGTGGACTCTGATCTGGAGAGCCGGGTTTGATTCCCCGCTCCTCCTCATGGGCGGCGGAGGCCAATCTGGTGAACTGGATTTGTTTCCCCCACTCCTGCACACGAAACCAGCTGGGTGACCTTGGGCTAGTCACAGTTCTCTTAGAGAAAACTGAACTTTTACCGTCTTGTGAACCCATGAAGCTGCCTTATGCTGAATCACACTCTCTGTCCATCAAAGTCAGTATTGTCTACTCAGATCGGCAGCGGCTCTCCAGGGTCTCAGGCAGGGGTCTTTCACATCGCCTACTTGCCTGGGCCCTTGAACTGGAGGTCCCAGGGATTGAACCTGGGACCTTTTGCATGCCATGTGGAGGCTCTACCACTGAGTCACAGCTGACATTGAAGGGCTTTGGTTAGAAGATTAATGATCAAGGATATTAAAAAAAACCTTGATCGGGGACCCTGGCTCATTGGAAGAGCCTCTGCTTTGCATGCAGAAGGTCCCAGGTTCAATCCTTGGCGTCTCTGGTTGTTAAGATCAGTAGAGGGGAAAGGCCTTGACCCGAGGCCCTGGCTCAGTGGTAGAGCAGCTGCTTTGCATGCAGAAGGACCCAGGTTCAGTCCCCTGCATCTCGAATTTCAAAGGACCAAGCAGGAGGTGATGTGAAAGACCTTGATCTGGGACCCTGGCTCAGTGGTAAAGCGTTTGCACGCAGAAGGTCCCAGGTTCAATTCCTAGCATCTCCAGTTAAAAGAACCAGACAGTAGGGGATGTGAAAGACCTTTAAGTGCCTGAGACCCTGGAGAGCCGCTGCCAGTCTAAGTAGACAATACTGACCTTGATGGGTCAACGTTCTGATTCAGCATAAGGCAGTTTCACGTATTCCTAAAATACGTGGACGTCCCGCAGCGAAAGAGCGTTTTGCTAACCCCGAGTCCTTCCTCCTGCGCCTGACCCTCTTTCCCCGCCTCGCTCTTCGATGCAGGGTCCTCCAGCAGCCGCCACCCGAACCAGGCCACCCCGAAGAAGAGCGGTGCGAAGAACGGGCCGATGAAGAACAAGGACGACGAGTGCTTTGGGGACGACATTGAGGAGATCCCGGACACCGACTTCGACTTCGAGGGGAACCTGGCGCTCTTCGACAAGGCAGCCGTGTTCGAGGAGATAGAGACATTTGAGCGGAAGAGCGGGACCCGCTCCAGGGGCACGCCGAACGAGAAGTCCGCCCGCTATCGCCACGACGAGAACATCTTGGAATCCGAGCCCATCGTGTACCGGAGGATCACCGTGCCCCAGGCCAGCAAAGAGTTCTGCACTGGTATGCCAGCTTTTTAGTAAACTTGGCAGCTTTGGGGTATAGCCGGAGAACGATTTGACGAGGGTTGTGTTGTCAGCATAGACCATCTGGGCTAATCAGATTTCATCTCGGCGAAGCCCTTTTGTTAAGTGCAGTGTGATCCTCTTTCCATGTGTTGTGTGGAAAGCTGCACAAGTGTTTGGAGAAGAACAGAAATACAGAATCATAGAGTTGGAAGGGGCCATAGAGGCCATCTAGTCCAACCCCCTGCTCAATGCAGGATCATCTTAGTGCATCCCTGACAAGTGCTTGTCCAGCCTCTGCTTAAAGACCGCCAGTGAGGGGGGAGCTCACCACCTCTCCAGGTAACTGATTCCACTGTCAAACAACTCTTCCTTTAAAAAACTTTTCCCTAATATCCAGCCAGTACTTCTGTAATCTGTAACAAGGCCGGGGGGGGGGGGGTTATATGTACCTACTCTGCAAGGTTGTTGTACGGAGCACTGTGGTTATGTGACACACTCACTACAGAGGTAAATAGCTTTGTTTCTGCCACACGTAGTCACAGGTGTTGAGAAGTGGCGGCAAGCGGGAAGTACGAAGAGGGGACGGGATATAGAAGCAGAGTTTGTTCTGCGTTTGTTTGGGGTTTTTTTCCCCATCAAGTCGCAACCGACTTATGGCGACCCTGTATGGTTTTCAAGGCAAGAGATGGTGGTTTGCCACTGCCTGCGTCTGCATAGCTACCCTGGACTTTCTTGGTGTAGTGGTTAAGAGCGGTGGTTTGGAGCAGTGGAGTCTGATCTGGAGAACCGGGTTTGATTCCCCACTCCTCCACACGAGCAGCGGTGGAGGTTAATCTGGAGAACCGGGTTGGTTTCCCCACTCCTCCACACAAAGCCAGCTGGGTGACCTTGGGCTAGTCACAGCTCTCTCATACCCACCTGCCTCACTGGGTGTCTGTTGTGGGGAGGGGAAGGGAAGGTGATTGTAAGCTGGTTTGAGTTTCCCTTAAGTAGCAGAGAAAGTCGGCATAGAAAAACCAACTCTTCTTCTTCTTGTCGGTCTCCCATCCAAACGCGAACCAGGGCTGATCCCGCTTAGCTTCCAAGATTGACACCTGGTTGGCCACTGTGTGAATAGACCTTGGTCTGATCCAGCAGGGCCTTTCTTACGTTCTGATGTTCTTATGAGATTGGATGAGACTGAGCTAGCCAGGGCCATCCAGGTCAGGGGCAGAGCACAGTTGGGGTGTGTGTGGCAAATGCCCCCTCCCAGCATTTCTCCAGTATCTGCCTTTGTGGTGTCTTCAGCGGCTGTGAAAGAGATCAAGGCCTGAACGGATCTGTTTTTATTACCTCTTAATTAGGGAACAATACAACCCCCCCTCCCTCTGTCTCCCGGCCCGAGCACAACCCAGCCTGGCCCCCGTCCAGCTCTCCTCTGTGGCCGCCCGTGTTGTTCTTCAGGTTTCCACGCCGCCGCCTCCTCCCGATCGGCTTTCCCCTCTGAGTTTATTTAGTGCAGTCTGGCTCCGATAAGCCGGTCGGACCGGTCGGGCCTTGCGTGAGTGAGAAGAAGGGAAGTCGCCTGGGAGCTCGCACGCTTCCACTGGAGAGGCAATCAGGGCCGAGCGTCAATGCCGCTCGGGGCCACGGCGTCCTCGCGTGCAAGAGCGCGGTGTAATCTCCCTCCTTTATCTACCTCTCCCGCTGCAAACTATGTCCCTGGAGCAGCCTTGGGACTGGAGAGCTCCCAGAAACTGAACCGGGGTGTGTGTGTGTGTAATTTATAGAACCATAGAGTTGGAAGGGACCACCTGAGTCATCTAGTCCAATCCCCCGCACAATACAGGAATTTCACAACCACCTCCCCCCCACACACACACCCAGTGACCCCTACTCCACGCCCAGACGATGGCCAAGGTGCCCTCCCTCTCATGATCTGCCTAAGATCATACCTGTCTAAGGTCATATCATTCTCTGGGGGAGGGCTTACAATCCAAAACCCCTGTAGGTGTCGAACCAATGGAGCTGAAGCGCATGTCAAATTGGGCACGATCTTCCCCGTGGAGGTTCTCTTTCCCCTTGCACAGCTCCCGTTTATTTCAGCGGGGCTCGCTGTGGAGAGATGCGAGCTTTTACGGTCCTTTACTGCCACATGACCCTCGGTCCATCAAAATCGGTATTGTCTACTCAGACCAGCAGCGGCTCTCTAGGGTCTCAGGCGGGGGTCTTTCACGCTGAGAGCCAGTGTGGCGTAGTGGCTAAGAGCGGTGGACTCTGATCTGGAGAACCGGGTTTGACTCCCCACGCCTCCACATGAACCGCGGAAGCTAATCTGGTGAACCGGATTGGTTTCCCCGCTCCTACACATGAAGCCAGCTGGATGACCTTGGGCAAGTCACAGCTCTCTTAGAGCTCTCTCAGCCTCACCTATCTTACAGGGTGTCTGTTGTGGGGAGGGGAAGGGAAGGTGATTGGAAGCTGATTTGTGTTTCCTTTAAGCGGTAGAGAAAGTCGGCATATAAAAACCAACTCTTCTTCTTCTCCTTTGTTCACATCACCTACCTGCCTAGTCCCGTTAACTGGAGATGCCGGGGATTGAACCTGGGACTTTCTGCCTAAGCTTGGCCTAAGCTTCTGGACAGAATGTAACTGAGGAGGGTTGGGGGACTTGCAGGACCACATAGGCAGTTCAGCAAGCTTCTTCCCTGTTGATCTGGGGGGGCGGGCGGGGAGAGGGGTGCTAGGGAATGTATCCAAGCCAGGGGTCGGAAGCTGCTTGATTAGGAGCCCCGGTGCGCGGAGATTACAGCGGATCTTGGCTGGCGTGGCATTTTTCTTGGCTCTCCGACTCTGCCTCTGGTCTGTTTTCCTTTCTGGCTTTTGTGTGCAGGACGGGGCATGTCTTGCTTCGTGCTCTGCCAAGCGTCGCAGCCTGAATCTGGGCATCTTGTTGGCAACACAGGTCGGGCCCACTGTGATACTGGGACCTGCTTCTGAGTCAGCTGCCCTCGGATTAGAATGGCATTTGCCTAGGATACGGATTTCGAATGTTGGCTGGGAGGCCACATTTGCCCTGACCTGGATAGGCCAAGCTAGCCCTGTCTTGTCCAGTCTCAGAAGCTAAGCGGGGTCAGTCCTGGCTCATACCTGGATGGGAGACCACCAAGGAAGTCCAGGGTTGCTACACAGAGGCAGGCAATGGCAAACTACCTCTGTCCGTCTCTTGCCCTTATCTGGCTGGCCCAATCTTGTCAGATCTGGGAAGCTAAGCAGGGTCGGCCCTGGTTAGAAGAAGAGGAAGAAGAAGAGTTGGTTTTTATATGCCGACTTTCTCTACCACTTAAGGGAGACTCAAACCCGCTTCCTATCGCCTTCTCTTCCCCTCCCCACAACAGACAGACACCCTGTGAAGTAGGTGGGGCTGAGAGAGCTCTAAAAGAGCTGAAACGTGCCCAAGGTCACCCAGCTGGCTTCGTGTGGAGGAGTGGGGAAACCAACCCAGTTCACCAGATTAGTCTCCGCCGCTCATGCAGAGGAGTGGGGAATCAAACCCAATTCTCCAGATCGGAGTCCACCGCCCCAAACTACCATTCTTAACCACTACACCATGCTAGCTCTTAGTGCTTGGATGGGAAACCATCAGGGAAGTCCGGGGTTGCTATGCAGAGGCAGGCAATGACAAACCACCTCTGTTTGTCTCTCGCCTTGAAAACCCCATGAAGGGTCGCCATAAGTGAGCTGCTACTTGACAGCATTTTTTTTTAATGACCATATCCTGGAATATTTATGGACCCCTCTCGTCCACATGCACTATTTTTCAAAGCTAAGCCCTCCTCTCCCATCTTGACAGGTACCAACTTGGTTAGGGGCCGCTGCAAAGTCACTCGTAAAAAAAAGGTAAAGGTCCTCTGTGCAAGCACCGGGTCACTCCTGACCCATGGGGTGATGTCACATCCCGATGTTTCCTAGGCAGACTTTGTTTAGGGGATGGTTTGCCAGTCCTCTTCCCTTTACCCCCAGCAAGCTGGGTCCTCATTTGACCGACCTCGGAAGGATGGAAGGCTGAGTTGACCTTGAGCTGGCTACCCGAAACCGACTTCCGTCGGGATTGAACTCAGGTCGTGGGCAGAGCTTGGACTGCAGTACTGCAGCTTCCCACTCTGCACCACGGGGCTTGTAGGCTCGGGTTATTTCCTGCTGAGACTTTTGGGGAACCGTGTCCCATCCCAAGTTCCCAAATGGGAGGAAGGCGAGAGTGTGAACGGAACAAATTTCCCAGAACATGAAAAGATGAAAAAAAACCAGCTGCGCCTACGAAGGCCTGTGGTGGTGGTTGCTCCTGTGGGACGCCGTCGCAAGACAGCAAAAGGATGTGGGTTGGCAGGGAGCACAGCTCCGCCGTCCACCTCGGCCCCTGAATTTCCCTCCAGCTCTCGATGCCGGGAGCTTGGATCCAAGGCAGGCGGGAGCAGGCAGCGGTTGACCCTTGCATGACTCTAGAAGGCGCGCCGTGAATGCCGTGTGACAAGTTCAGAAGTGTGTGTGTGTGTGGGGGGGGCTTGTGACTTTGAACGTTCGGGTTTTGTTTTGTGGGGTTTTTTCCCCCTCCCGAGCTTCTGCTATCAAGTGTTTTTGAGAACAACTTAGCGTTAACCTGGGCGATGCACGCAATAAAACTGATTAAGGGAAGGCAATTATCTTAATTGGCTGTTAACATGCGAGGTCAGGTGTATAAGCAATTCACCTTTCCCACGCTTGCCATAAGGCCTTTTTGCACATGAAGCTGCTTTATACTGAATCCAACCATCAAGGTCCATCAAAGTTGGTATTGTCTACTCAGACTGGCAGCGGCTCTCCAGGGTCTCGGGCTGAGGTCGTTCACATCACCTACTTGCCTGGAGATGGCAGGGATTGAACCTGGGACCTTCTGCATGCCAAGCTGATGCTCTACCACTGAGCCACAGTCCCTCCCAATTAACAGTTCTTTACCTTTTAAGGAGTCTCAAAATGGCCTACAATTAAATTAACAATTGGGGTGTGTAGATGGGAGGGGGGTTGCGTCTCCAGCCAGCTCCCCACGCTCCTGGACCTTTCCTAGTGGCTCTCCGTCCCTTTTTAGATCTTTTTAGATCAGTTGGTTAACTCTTAGCGCAGCTGACCTAACAACTCTTACCCCGAAAGCTGCTTGCTGTCCTGCAAGTTAACGTACCTCTGTGGGCGGCTGCATGGCAAGCACAAGGGCTACATGTACACAGGTGTTCACAGCCAGGTGAACGACCAACACCCGTGTGTGTGGACATCCTGAAAGGACATGGTTGTTAGGCGAAAACACTCATGAACGACACATGGTGCCTTACGCTGAGCCAAACCCAGGTCTATTCCGACCGGCATGTGCTTCACACCCAGAAGGTCCCTGGCTTCTTTTAAGATCTGCCATAAAACCCTTTGAAGAAGAAAAGGAGCTGGTTTTTATAGGCCAACTTTCTCTATCACTATCAAACCGTCTTCCAAACCCCTTCCCTCCCCCTCCCCACAGCAGACACCCTGTGAGGTAGGTGGGGCAGAGAGAGCTCTAACAGAGCTGTAACTTGCCCAAGGTCACCCAGCTAGCTTCGTGTGGAGGAGTGGGGAAACAAATCCAGTTCACCAGATTAGCCTCTGCCGCTCATGTGGAGGAGTGGGGGAATCGAACCCGGTTCTCCAGATGAGAGCCCACCGCTCCAAACCACTGCTCTTACCCACTACACCATGCTGAAGAGCAACTAACTGCCAATCAGAGTAGACGTTACCGAGCTAGATGGGCGGTTGGTCTGATTCTGTACGAGGTGATTGCGTTCAGTGCTGCATCGGTTACTTTGATTCTAGTATGTAAACTAGGCTCCGAGACCTAGTTGTTCTTTTCCTTCTTCTTATCCCCCCAAGGCTGCATCGGCCGGTTCTAGTCTTGATGTACTCATCAAGGCCCAGTTTGGAATAGGTTAGAACTGATCCAGAAGGTCGGACCAGAACCAACGGGTTGAAATTAAATCAAAATAGTTTCCGTCTAGACATTAGGAAGAATTTTCTGACAGAGTGGTTCCTCAGTGGAACAGGCTTCCTCGGGAGGTGGTGAGCTCCTTCCCTGGAGGTTTTTAAGCAGATGCTAGATGGCCATCTGTCAGCAAGGCTGATTCTATGACCTTAGGCAGATGGTGAGAGGGAGGGCATCTTGGCCATCTTCTGGGCATGGAGTAGGGGTCACTGGGGGTGTGTGGGGGAGGTAGTTGTGAATTTCCTGCATTGAGCAGGGGGTTGGACTAGATGACCCTGGTGGTCCCTTTCAACTATAATTGTTTACTGTGTTTAATTCTGTGTGAAATGCGCAGCTACTTGTCTGCATTTGTGTGCCTTTGGTGGTCAAGAAAAGACAACACCGGTACGAAAGCAGAACCGTTTTGCGCGTGCGTGAGAGCTAGCTGCTTTTTTGGGGGGAAGAGGAGTTGGGATTGCCTAATCGTGTCCTTCCGTTCCGCCTTTCAGATTCTGGGCTGGTCGTCCCGAGCGTCTCTTACGAACTGCACAAGAAGCTGCTCTCAGTGGCTGAAAAACACGGGCTGACCCTGGAGCGGAGGCTGGAAATGACTGGGGTTTGTGCCAGTCAGATGGCGTTGAGTCTGCTCGGAGGACCCAACAGGTAAGAAGAGTTGGTTTTTATATGCTGGCTTTCTCTACCTTTTTAAGGAGAACCAAACCGGTTTGCAATCATCTCTCCTTCCTCTTCCCACAACAGACCCGCCTGTGAGGTAGACAGGGCTGAGAGAGCTCGGAGAGAACTGTGACTAGCCCAAAGTCACCCAGCTGGCTTCATGTGTAGGAGTGGAGAAACCAACCAGTTCACCAGATTAGTGTCTGCCACTCATGGTGGAGCGGAGAATCAAACCTGAGTGTCCAGATTAGAGTCCTAACCGCTACACCACACTGGGAAGCAGGCACGCAGCCCTGTTTACTTTCCCAGGGACCTATGAAGAGTAGTTGATTTTTACACCCTGCTTTTCTCTACCTTTTACGGAATATCAAAACGGCTTACAGTCGCCTCCCCTTCCCACAGCAGACACCTTGTGAGATAGGTGGGGCTGAGAGAGTTTGGAGAGAGCCGTGACTAGCCCAAGGTCACCCAGCGGGCTTCGTGTGGAGGAGCGGGGACTCGAACCCGGTTCTCCAGATTAGAGTCTGCCGCTCCTAACCACTACACCCCACTAGCTCTCTCTTGGGAGTCTGCAGCAGGAGGGGTTGAACCATGTTAAAATTGCCTCCCCTTTTTGTCTGTAGGAATCCTTCAGTGGATCCAAGCAACTCTGGGGTTCTCCTTCCCAGCAAGGAACACAAGCCATAGTTCAGACTAAAGGGCAGCAGAGTTGGGGCTATTAGCATGGCTTAAAAAAAAAAAATCTCGTTTGCTCAGTGGAAGTTAAAACGTGCTTCAGGGGATCTCCCCAGAGACCCCCGTTACCTCTTTTGAGCCTGCAGCCCTCTTGTTTTACACAAAGGGCCCTTGCCTGTGAGCTGCAAGGAAATCCCACAAGCCAACCACCTGAAGACTTTGGAACCTCCGCTTCTCCTTCCTTTGTCAAGCCATCGGCTTCATTACTCCACGAAGGGCTTGTTTACATTCCTGCACGCCAGCGGAATGTGTCGGCGCAGTCTGACCCGGGGAATTCACCTGGCAGCACCGCCGGCTGGTGCAATCAAACGCAGGAGAAGGAACGGCATGTTCCGAAGATTCGGTCGGTTGCCAAGATTGAGGAGATCTAAGCGTTTGATTCTCTGGTTCATTACAGGCGGCGCGGCTTGCTTAAATTAACTGTGGATAATGGGGATTGTCTGTTTGCACGCAGGCCGCGCTAGCAGTTAATGGGTCTGAAAGAGGGAAGTTGGTTTGTTAACAGTCCCCAATTAGTCAGCTACGGTTTTGTGTGGTGTATGAATTCAGACATGCTGGCTTGTTTCCTGGCTGTGTCCTCCCAGACAACGAAGAGATGGCAGCGGAGCCAGCATTTGTTGAGGCAAACCGGGGTTTGAAACCATAAAGCGAATCTTGGCTTCGCAAGCTAACTACTGTAGTGAAATTGTAGTTTTGCGTGAGATATCAACTGCGAACCTTTCGTTTGTGCCAGCGAGACAACAGAATTGTTCCGGCACTTTTAGAAAGCAGCCTTGAGAGCCAGCATGCTGTAGTGGTTAAGAGTGTTGGACTAGGGTTTGGGAGACCCGCGTTCGAATTCCCCACTCTGCCTTGGGAGCTGGCTGGGTGACCTTGGGACTCTCAACAGGGTGATGGTTGTGAGGATAAAATGGAGAATGATGTAAGCGGCTTTGAGACCCCATTTCTATCAGAACAGTCAATGGGACGGGCTTCCTCGGGAGGTGGTGAACTCTCCTTCCCTGGAGGTTTTTAAGCAGAGGTTAGATGGCCATCTGTCAGCAGTGCTGATTCTATGACCTTAAGCAGATCATGAGAAGGAGGCCATCTTCTGGGCATGGAGTAGGGGTCACGTGCGGTGGGGGAGGTAGTTGTTAATTTCCTGCATTGTGCCAGGGTTTGGACTAGATCACCCTGGTGGTTCCTTCCAACTCTATGATTGGGGAGAAAGGGGGAGTATAAATGAATTAAATAAAATAACAAATAAATAACCTTTGAGGAACTAGATTTTCATGCCCTTCTCATTCCCGGGGTCTTGAAGAGTTACGATCACAGCAGTTTCACCGTCTGAACCACTGTGATTTTCAAAGCCCCCCTTTTGGAAAGGCCAGGGTTCTTAGCCTGAACGCCGCGAGTATAGATGACAAAGGCACTCTGGGAAACCAGCTGACCTTCCGCACCTCTCAACTTCCAGGCTGAACCCGAAGAACATACACCAGCGCCCCACGGTGGCCTTGCTGTGCGGCCCCCACGTGAAGGGGGCCCAGGGGATCAGCTGCGGTCGGCACCTTTCCAACCACGACGTCCAGGTCATCCTCTTCCTTCCCAACTTCGTCAAGATGCTGGAGTCGATCACCAACGAGCTGACGCTCTTCGGGAAGACTCATGGGCAGCAAGTGTCCAGCGTCAAAGGTAAGGCGAGCATCTCTCAGAGCATGGCGCTGAAGAGCCCGGGTCCGTCTTTTTTTTTTTTTAGGGCAGCCTTGCGCACGCCTTTAATCAGTTAAACGCCGAGGTGTGATATGCGTGCCGGTCAAGAGGCCAGTTTAGGCTGCGCAGCACAGGCTTCTGATGGAGGAGCTCCATCTAGTGGCAAAAGTCCTGGTGTGTTTCTAACATCCCTGTGGGTCTACCGAAGGACGCGTAATCCGAAAGGGGCGACGTGGCATACCCTGCCGCTCAGCTCAGCCAAAGTTCTCGGGGGGGGGGGGCTTCTTTCGGAGTGAAGGCTTCAGACTTGGCTGATGCAGAGGGAGGAAACGTGCAACTGGCATCTCCCAGTTATAGGGATCAGAGTAGGAGATTGGAGAGCTGCTGCTTATCTGAGTGGACTTTGGTGGTGTAAAGTGCCGTCAAGTCACAGCCGACTCATGGTGACCCCGTTGGGTTTTAAAGGCAAGAGAGGTATGGAGGTGGTTTGCTATTGCCTGCCTCTGCATAGCAGCCCTGGACTGCTATGAAAAGCCCTGCTGGATCAGACCCAGGCCCATCAAGTCCAGCAGTCTATTCCCACAGCGACCAACCAGGTGCCTCTAGGAAGCCCCCAAACAAGACAACTGCAACAGCATTGTCCTGCCTGTGTTCCACAGCACCTAATATAATAGGCATGCTCCTCTGATCCTGGAGAGAAGAGGTATGCATCATGACTAGTAGCCATGGATAGCCCTCTCTTTCATGAACATGTCCACTCCCCTCTTCAAGTCTTCCAAGTTGGTATCCATCACCACATCCTGGGACAGGGAGTTCCACAATTTAACTATTAGTTAACTTCCTTGGAGGCGTCCCATCCAAGCATTAACCAGGGCCGTCCCTGCTTAGCTTCCGAGATCTGATGGGATCGGGCTAGCCTGGGCCCATCCACAGGCACAGGCCTTGATAGACTGAGAGTTTGATTCGGTACAAGGCAGCTTCATGTGGGATTTTTTAGCACTTGTTGTTCTGTTTGTGGACTGCTCGGAAACTTGCCAAAGCGGTGTGTCAGCGAGCCCTTTCTTTCTCTCACCAGATCTTCCAGCCACGCCCGTCGACTTAGTGATAAACTGCTTGGATTGCCACGAAAATGCCTTCCTGCGGGACCAGCCATGGTACAAGGCCGTGGTGGACTGGGCCAACCAGAACCGCGCCCCGGTCCTCAGCATCGACCCCCCCGTGAGCGAGGCGGAGCAGGGCATCGACGCCAAGTGGTCGCTGGCCCTGGGGCTGCCCCTGCCGCTGGGCGAGAGGGCCGGGCGGGTGTACCTGTGCGACATCGGCATCCCGCAGCAGGTCTTCCGGGAGGTGGGCATCAACTACCACTCGCCTTTCGGCTGCAAGTTCGTCATCCCCCTGCACTCGACCTAGGGCCGGCCGCAGACTCTGGGGAGGCGGGAGGGGGCCGAGTCGCCCCCCGCCCCCTTCACAAAAGGAATCCTGACCTTATTAAAACTGTGACGCCTTAAGGAAGCAAAAAAAGAGAAAAAAAGCCCTGGGTTTGTTGTTTCCTTCCAGGAGAAACCCGAAGTGTTAGAGAGAACGAAGAAGGGACTTGGTGTGTTACCGCAGAGCCTTGGTTGCTCCAGTGCCATTCGTTGTCTGAACGAACACCCCGGAGAGCCGCTGGCTTCAACCGGTTAAGAAAGTTGTCGGTGGTGGGGAAATGTGTCCATTCACACATGCAAGTGCCCCTGCCCAGTTGTGTACTGGATGATGGGATTTCTGTGGGGGTTTTTTTCCCCTGTAGTGGGAGGAGGGGTTTCTCGGGTGCAGCCCCCCACTCCTTCATCACACGGGAACTCTTGCACCCCTTTTACTGTGCGCCCCCTTCCTGTGCAGCTAAAGCTCATCTCTCAATCCACACCTCAACCCACCCTTTGGGACCTTGGACTATTCTGCCTGGTGTCCTCGCTGGCAGCTGGGAAGACGCCGAACCAGCTAGCTAGCGGTCGCTTCCCTTTTTGGGGTTTTGTTTCTTTCTTCGCTGGTTGAGCAAGTGGCTTAAAGCTGAGAGGGAGCGGGCGAAACGGTGCTGATACTTGTGCTGGCCACTCACAAGTAGTCGTCCTGCGATGTTACTGTAGAATCCACATTGCTGGTGGTTCTCTCCCCCCCCCCCCCCACAATTCCTTCTTCATCTAGGTTCTGGGAACAAATGCGGGCGGAGGAAGGCACTTCAGCCCCCCGCGGCTCAAAAGCCGAAGGAAGATTTGTATGCGCAACCGCGGCATCTTGTTTCACGCCGTTGTCGGTATGTCTCGGTCAGGAACACGAGGGTGCAGCATCGCAGAAGATGGCGTTCTCCAAGGCCGGCCTGCATACTCACTTCTGTCCCCGCATGTGCCGTTGCACTGATCCAACCTGGCTCTTGCGCTTCGAGCATGAGTTCTGTATAAACACTGCCAGCGAGTCGTGCGTTGCCGCTGTCTCCCCTTCCCACTCAGGAGACTAGCCCCTTGCTGGCAGCCGCTTGCTGTTCCCCCAGGGTGCTGTGTGGCCCAGCACTGTCTAGGCTTCGGGGACGAAAAGCGCTGCGAAGCGACCAAGCTTGAATGCCTCCCGAGCAATCGACCGCGCTCGACACCCCGTGTCCGTGTCTCTACAGGTGCCATACTGAAACTCTCTTGCCCAGCCGTGACAGTGATTAAAACATACAGTTAAAAGCAGGAAACCTTTTCGTGTGTTGTCATTTGTCTCGAAGGAGCCGTTTTTCTCCTGCTGGAGTTACCTTAAAAGGTAAAGGATCCCTTCATTCCTGACCCATGGGGTGACGTCACATCCCAACGTTTCCCAGGCAACTTTGTTTGCGGGGTGGTTTGCCAGTGCCTTCCTCAGTCTTCCCTTTACCCCCAGCAAGCTGGGTACTCATTTGACCGACCTCGGAAGGATGGAAGGCTGAGTCAACCTTGAGTTGGCTACCTGAACCCGACTTCTGTTGGGATCCATTGGGAGTTACCCTAAGGGGGAAATAAAAAACAGATTTAGAACAAACCTCCTTTAAGGAGGGCGGCTTGTTGTTTTTAAAAAGAAACTTCATTGGATTGGAGGGGTGGGTGACGGGAAAGACCCTAGAGAGCTGCCGGCAACGTAGACATTCCTGCCGTCAATAGACAAGAGGCGCTGCACATAGTATGAGGGCAGCTTTGATGCGCATCACTGGCACTGTTGAAATTTCAGGAGGGTCATACATGTTTAAATTGGCTGCTAATTTAACTGTCGTTCCAGAGGGTAGCCGTGTTGGTCTGCAACGGAACAGCCAGATTCGAGACTAACAAGCTTTTGGGGGGGTATGAGCTTGACTTGTCAAAAGCTGGCCCCCCGGAAATATTGGCAGCCGTTAAGGTGCTACTGGAATCTAGCAATGTCACTGCGGTTATGCATTCTCAAGGAAGGCTTCCGTCAGCGCTCAAGTTAAATGGTTTCTCAGAGGTCATCTGCTAAAGCCGGAGGGCGGGAGACGCAACACATAAAAGGAAGTATTTCTTCACACAATGCATAAATTGTGGAACTCCCTGCCCCAGGATGTGATGGCTGCCAACTTGGAAGGCTTGAAGAGGGGAGTGGACATGTTCATGGAGGAGAGGGGTATTCATGGCTTCTAGTCATGATGCACACCTCTTCTCTCCAGAATGAGAGGAGTATGCCTATTATAGTAGGTGCTGTGGAACACAGCCGGGATAATGCTGCCGCAGTCATCTTGTTTGTGGGCTTCCTGGAAGCCCCTATAACCCTTTTTTTTTTTGGCCGTCCACGGTATCCGTAACACTCTCCTCCAACACCCCATTTCAAAAGAATCTACTTGCTTTCTTCAATATCCAGCTTTCACACCCATACATAGTAATAGGGAATACGATGGCATGAATTAACTTGATCTTGGTGGCCAGTGACACATCCTTCCCAGTCTCAATCTCCTTATGATTTCTTGGCTGCAGTCTCCCTTTTGGCTGGTGATGGAACCAAGGCATGGATTAGCTGCACAAAAATCATACTCCCATTCCCGCTTCCTACATCTTACACTGGCTCCTTTGCACACACAAAAAAAGAAAGTTAAGGGCTGACTGGTACACAGCAAGGTAAGAAACTACTTTGTAAACTCCTGGTTAAAGTTCGTGGCAAGATACAAAACCACTGTTTTTATTGTTAAACCAAAAGAAAAAAAAAAGGTCCGTAAACCTGGGGAGAAAAAACAGCGGGACGCAATCATACAAGTAAATTATCAAACAATATGAAACACTTTATTTCAACTTTACAACATATAAATATGAGACAAATCTGTGCTTCTCAGGAGCTGTCTCTTCCCCTCCCATGACCAGGGTCCGTTTGACATTGCACCGATGCCTCGAAATGCCGCGCCGCGCCAGGCTCTCCGGAGCCCCCGACGCACAGGCCAGGCCAGTCTTGCACTATGTACACTTCCCCGCGGGATCCCCCGCCTCCGCCCGCCAGTCATCTGCTCAGGTCCCGGCTCGAGTCTCGGCAGGTCAGACGCCTCTCCTCCGGGGACAGGCTGGCGAAGAACGAGTGCAGCAGGGCTTCGGTGAACGTGATCCGCTGGGAGGGATCAAACGCTAACATCTGCCTCATCAGGCTGAAGAATTGCATGTGCTCGGGGGAATCGTGCAGCATGTAGGTCTGGGGGGGGGAAGGGAAGAAAAGTCAGAGGGGGAATGAGGAGAAGAAGCTTTTCTCCCTCTCTCGTAATACCAGGACGTGGAGTCATCTGCTGAAGCCGGAGGGCGAGATTCAAAACTGATAAAATGAAGTAGTTCTTCACAATGCACAGCTAAACTGTGGAACTCCCTGCCCCAGGATGTGGCGAGAGAAGGAAAGGGCTCGCTGACACACTGCTTCGGCAAGTTTCCGAGCAGTCCACAAACAGAAGCACAAAAAGTGCTAAAAAATCCTACATGAAGCTGCCTTGTACCGAATCAAACTCTCAGTCTATCAAGGCCTGTGGATGGGCCCAGGCTCGCCCGATCCCATCAGATCTCGGAAGCTAAGCAGGGACGGCCCTGGTTAATACTTGGATGGGACGCCTCCAAGGAAGTTAACGCATAGTTAAATTGTGGAACTCCCTGCCCCAGGATGTGGTGATGGATACCAACTTGGAAGGCTTGAAGACGGAAGTGGACATGTTCATAGAGGAGAGGGCTATCCATGGCTACTAGTCAAAATGGCTACTAGTCATGATGCATACCTCTTCTCTCCAGGATGAGAGAAGCATGCCTATTATTGTAGGTGCTGTGGAACACAGGCAGGACAATGCTGCTGCAGTCGTCTTGCTTGTGGGCTTCCTAGAGGCACCTGGTTGGCCACTGTGTGGACAGACTGCTGGACTTGATGGGCCTTAGTCTGATCCAGCAGGGCTTTTCTTATGTTCTTAAGAAGGAGTTGGTTTTTATATGCTGATTTTCTCCACCTTTTAAGTAGAATCAAACTGGCTTACAATTGCCTTCCCTTCCTCTCCCCACAACAGGTACCTTGGGAGGTAGGTGATGCTGAGAGAGCTCAGGGAGAACTGGGACTGGCCCAAGGTCACCCAAGAGGCTTCGCCTGGAGGAGTGGGGAAACCAACCCAGTTCTCCAGATCAGAGTCCGCCACTCTTCACCACCACACTGTGCTAGCTCAGTGAGACCCAGGTTCAAATCCTCGCTCTGCCATAGAAGCTCCCTGGGTGACCTTGGGCCGGTCACACACTCCTAGCCTAACCTACCTCATAGGGTTATTGTGAGGATAAAATGGAGAGAAGAATGATGTAAGAGAATCTTGCAGGCACCGAGTAGACCATCTGCCTATGCTCCATCACTGACGGAGCCCTGTGAGGTCAGAACACACTTATTTTGAACCTGCTCGCTATTTCTCAACGTCGCCCGCTCTCACCTGTAGTGGTTTACAGTTCTCCTGGACGTATCTCCCGTCAGAGGTGTTCTCGTCCCACACCAAGCCTCCCTTGTGAAAGTACTTTTGCTTCCTGGGTGGGAAGAGACAGAAGCGGTTAAGAGAACAGAGTTACCAACGTCTAAAGCAGGACCCTTTCCTTCCCCACGACAACTTCGCCATGGGTTTGTAACACGGGCAACCTCGAAAGCAAAATATACACAACTGGAGTCCAGGGCACACAAGTTTGCTATCTACAGAGAGGGCTTAGTGCCTCCAGAGAAACTGGGAGGAAAGAGTTTTGCTCATATTCATCGAGAAAACAGAGCGGGAGTTCTCTCACTATGTCTTTCTTAGAATCATAGAGTTGGAAGGGACCACCAGGGTCATCTAGTCCAACCCCCTGCACAATGCAGTAAATTCACAAGTACCTGCCCCCCCAAACCCCTAGTGACCCCCTACTCCATGCCCAGAAGATGGCCAAGATGCCCTCCCTTTCATGATCTGCCTAAGGTCACAGAATCAGCATTGCTGACAGATGGCCATCTAGCCTCTGCTTAAAAACCTCCAGGGAAGGAGATTTCACCACCTCCCGAGGAAGGCAGGTCTTTGCTCGACAAAACCAATGGGCTCACCTTGTTTTGCGGATCATGTTCTGTGGGATCGGGCCGAGAATTTTCTCCATCATCACAAGATGCTCTCTATTCTCATGAGTCTGTGGAGTAAAACAAAAGACACATTTTATTATTTTATTTTATTCATTTATACCCTGCCTTTCTCTTCAAGTATTTGAAGGGCTGTCAGAGGAGGGCAGGGAGCTGTTCCTGTTGGCAGCAGAGGATAGGACTCGCAAAAATGGGTTTAAATTGCAGGAGGAAAGGTGCCAGCTGGATATTAGGAACAAATTTTTTTACAGTTAAGAGTTGTTCAACAGTGGAATCGGTTACCTAGGGAGGCGGTGAGCTCCCCCTCACTGGCAGTCTTGAAGCAGAGGCTGGACAAACACTTGTCAGGGATGCTCTAGGCTGATCCTGCATTAAGCAGGGGGTTGGACTAGATGGCCTGTATGGCCCATTCCAACTCTATGATTCTATGTCAACTCTGCCCAATATGCCTTCCTGAGGAAACAACCATCCTCCGTTGCCTCAGAACAGGGCATGAGACAAGGCTGTTTTAACAGCCTTTCTTAGCAGCTCTTACTTCAGGGGTCCCCCAATGTTCTTAAGCCTGTGGTCACCTTTGGAATGATGACGCAGCGTGGTGGGCGCAGCCACAAAATGGCTGCTGCAGCTTACCTACAGCCACATAGTGACGATCCTTGTGCTGTGGTGGCAGGTGCTGCCAAAGCAACGTTGTTTTTTTTTTTAATCTGCACAGCCAATGGCGTTATCAAAGTCTTGCTGGGCAAAAGCCCTACCTGGCCTGCCCTCTTTCTAAAATCACTTGCCTGATCCCTGTCTTAGCTATTCAAAGAACATCACTATGCCTGCATTTTTTGAGAGAGAGATACTGGGCCGTGTGCTACCCTGTCTAATGAACACATGAAGCTGCCTTGTACTAAATCAGACCCTCAGTCCATCAAAGTCAGTATTGTCTACTCAGACTGGCAGCAGCTCTCCAGGGTCTCAGGCAGGGGTCTTTCACATCACCTACTTGCCTGGTCCCTTTAACTGGCGATGCCAGGGATTGAACCAGGGACCTTCTGCATGCCAAGCAGATGCTCTACCGAGCCACAACCCCTCCCCCCAATCCAGCCAAGCCCTGCATTTTTTGAGAGAGATACTGCCCTGTCTAATCCTCAGTCCCCTCCCCAATCCTGTCCAGCCAAGCCCTGCATTTTTTTGAGAGAGACAGAGAGATACTGGGCCATGTGCTGCCCTGTCTAATCCTCAGTCCAGCCCCACTTCCTGCCAAGATGAAGGTGGAAGGAGCCCACTGCCCAGCGGTGGTGCATCAACGTTTGTTTTTCTGCGGCTTCCCAGCACTTACAGAGCGGTCCCTAACCACAGATGAGCATTGAGAAATGCTTGCTAGATCGGTTGAGGGGGAAGTTAAAAAATAATTTCGGCGGGCACATTTGGATTTATCCCAACTGACGTACCTGGAAGAGCGTGAACCCCCGGTAGTACTCAAAGAGGATGCAGCCAATGCTCCACACGTCACACGGTTGTGCCCAGCCCAGCTCTGCAAAGAGGAACACACAATGCTGACTGAAGGCTGGAAACTCGTTTTTCATAGAATCATAGAGTTGGAAGGGACCACCAGGGTCATCTAGTCCAACCCCCTGCACAATGCAGGAAATTCACAACTACCTCCCACACACACACCCCCAGTGACCCCTACTCCATGCCCAGAAGATGGCCAAGATGCCCTCCCTCTCATGAACTGCCTAAGGTCATAGAACCAGCATATGTACCCCCCTGCCCCATAAAAATTTCCTCCTTTGTGTTACTTTCCTAGCTGCTCAAAATCTTGGCAGGCAAAGCCGACTCACCCAAGATCACCTCCGGCGGGCGATAGTGCCGTGTCGCCACGATGGTGGTGTGGTGCTCGTGATCGAACGTGGCGCTCCCAAAATCGGCCACCCGGAGGCTCGTGTTCCTGATCAACCTCTCCTCGCAGCTCTGTAAGACACGAGACAGGGCCCTTTTCAGTTAAGCTTCCAATGATGGGATCTTCTAGCAGATGACCGTCTGCTACAGTCGGAGATTTAAAGCAAAGGCTTTACTGGGGGGCTTGGAGACTGAATTCGGATAGCAAGGAAAAGTCTCTCCTGACTGTTCTGCCAATCAAAGAAGCTGGTCTGGGGAGAACACGAGAGGGCCTTTTTGGGAGCGGCCCCACAGTTATGGAACAACCTTCCCAGAAATGTGCGCCTGGCCCCCTCACATTCATTCTTTAGGAGGCAGTTTCATTCAGGACTGCATTTGACTCATTCAGTTCTTGTTTACTGGCAGTCCGAGTTGGAGATTTTAAATGCGGCCTTTTATGTGTGCGTGCTTCTTTTAAATTGTCGTTTTATTTGCATTGTAAGCCGCCTTGAATTCGGCAAGGGAGAAAGGCGGCTACGGAATGATAGTAAAATGACTTTCTTTCTTTCCCTCCTGTTCTTAGACCAAGGTCTTGAACAACAACACCATAACATTTCAATAAGACCCATCTCTAAAAACACCTCCCTTCGTCTCTTCTCTGCAGCCTCCAAAAAACAAGCAACAAAATAAGTACGCTGAGGGTCAGAGTCCTCTAAGAGGAACTGAACCTTTTGCTCCGAAGTTGCTCGAGAAGATGTGGACCATTTGTTAAAAGATAGTACAATAACAATGAAAGCAAACACTCAGCATGTCAAACAGGCCACACAAAGTGGCAGAAGGTAAGAAGAAGAGGTGGTTTTTATATGCTGACTTTCTCTACCACTTAAGGAAGTCTCAAACAGGCTTACAATCACCTTCCCTTCCCCACAACAGACATCCTGGGAGGTAGGTGAAGATGAGAGAGTGTGACTTGCCCAAGGTCACCCAGCTGGCTTCGTGTGTAGGAGCAGGGAAACCAATCCAGTTCACCAGATTAGCCTCCGCCACTCACGTGGAGGAGTGGGGAATCAAACCCAGTTCTCCAGTTCAGACTCCAACGCTCCAAACCACCGCTCTTAACCACTACACCATGCTGGCTCCCTAAGGTAAGGCAAGCCATGCCCCGAACGACTGCCTAGGAAAGAGCTAAGGGACAGAGAATAAAATCAGTGGGGGAACGCCAGCCTCTTTCTTAGCTGGGACAGAGGGCGGGATAGAAATCCAATAAAGAATAATAACAATAAACAATAAAAAGAGCAACGCAGAGTACAATCAATCACACCCTCAAAGCCCACCTTTTTCTCGTTGTACAAGGTGTCGTAATCTGAATTTACAAACAGGATGTTTTCCGGCTTGAGGTCAGTGTGAGTCAGCTGGTTGTCGTGTAGAACTGCAGAAGACAAGAGAAAAGGTTTGTTTGCTTCTCAAAATTCTTAGGCCCTCCGCACCGGCGTTTGTGGTTGCCGAGGGGCAAAGCTCAAGGCTGTCCATCGACAGGGGCCGTGGCTCAGTGGTAGGGCATCTGCTTGGCATGCAGAAGGTCCCAGGTTCAGTCCCCGGCATCTCCAGTTAAAGGGACCGGGCAAGCAGGGGATGTGAGTCCTCTGCCTGAGACCCTGGAGAGCTGCTGCCAGTCTGAGTAGACAGTATTGACTTTGACGGACCAAGGGGGGTCTGATTCAATATAAGGCAGCTTCATGTATTCATGTGACATTTCTGGTGCTTGTCAAGTGTTTTTAGGAATTTGTGGGGCCGGGTAGGGCCTTTGCCCAGCAAGGTTTCTGACTGACCACTGAAGATTTGATTGGCTGTGCAGATTTTTTTTTTAAAAAATGTTGCTTTGGCAGCAGCTGCCACCACAGCAAAACGATCGACACTGTGTTACCGAACTTAAGCTGTGGCAATAATTCTGCTGCTGCGCCCACCATGTCGCGCCAGAATTCCAAATGTGTCCACAGGCTCAAAAAGGTTGAGGACCCGTGGGCTAAGAAGGCAGCCGAGCTTTTCAACAGGCTGAGAACGAGGAAGGCTTACACTTCAGGGCATGGCAGAGCTGGTAGGCCATGTGCCGGATCTGCAGGAGGGGGTAGGGCTGGAAGTTGTTCTCCTTCAGGAACTCAAACGTGTTCTTGCCCAGGAGCTCAAACGCGATGCACATGTGGCCGTGGAAGTTGAACCAGTCTGACATCAGGACGCACAAGCTGGATCTGAAGGCAAAACAAGAAGCGTTGAGAAGACGGCTTCGAGGTACTGGCTAGACCGTTCCTCCTAAGCAAGCCTTCGAGGACCTTGAAAACACTTCGGGGGTTGCCGTAAGTCGGCTGTGACTTGACGGCAAAATCACACACACTTGACACACCTGCCCGGGAACAACAGCACAGCATTCCTGCTGCCACATTATTTGCGACATTTAGGCTGGGGTGCGGTGGGGTGGGAGGGAATTAGGCTTGATTGAATTGTACAATACTCCTTCGGGAAAACCCAAGTGTTAGGAGAGCCTTCCTTCTCTTAAAGATCAAGCTGTATAATAGAGACAGGACTCCAATTCCTATCGATATCCAAGCAGGGAGAGGCTGTGGCTCAGGGGTAGAGCATCTGCTTGGCATGCAGAAGATCCCAGGTTCAATCCCTGGCATCTCCAGTTAAAGGGACCAGGCAAGTAGGTGATGTGAAAGACCTTCACCTGAGACCCTGGAGAGCTTAGGGGAGGGGCTGTGGCTCAGTGGTAGAGCCTTTGCTTGGCATGCAGAAGGCCCCAGGTTCAATCCCTGGCGTCTCTAGTTAAAGGGACTAGGCAGGTAGGTGATGTGAAAGACCTCTGCCTGAGTCCCTAGAGAGCCGCTGCCGGTCTGAGTAGACTTTGATGGACCAAGGGTCGGATTCAGTATAAGGCAGCTTCATGTGTGTTCAGGTCACTGCTCCTGCCGCTTCTAACAGCTACAGGGATACACGGAATGCTACCACTGTGCTACAGTTCCCAGCTGCCTCTGGCCACCCTCAACAGTTTCTTGTTTCAGTATTCACGAATGGAGAAAGAACTGAAAGGATGGACCCTGAGAGACTCTGTGGTGGCGGTGGACGAGTTGGGAAAAAAACCCCGAAACAGCCAATACGAAAGCTGATCCCAGAGGTGAGACTTACTGCTTGTTCTCCTTGTCCTTCTCTTTAATTTTCTTGAGGACGTTAATTTCCAGCCTGGCCGCCTCCCGATACTTGCCCACGTTTCGGATGATTTTCAAAGCTACCAGAGACTTGCCCCTGCAGAACGGCCAGGGGGCGGGAGAGAAAGGAGCGGCAGAGAGACATGAACAAAGTCAGCGGCAACCGTCTTTGGATGGGGAGGGGAGAAAACGGCCGGAACTAAGTTCAAGCCTTCGCGCTTTCGGCTAGATGAATCCTGAAGCGAGTACTTCCCTTCTGGCCCCCAAATGCGATCTCCGAGGAGACAGATGCCGAAACTTGAAGGGGGGGGGACAGCTAAAAGTTCGCTTTCCTCGACTCCTGTGACTCTTAGTAAGGGTGGTCTAGTAAGGGTGGGTCACGGCTCAGAAAAAAGAAGAAAGCAGTGGCTCAGTGGTAGAGCATCTGCTTGACATGCAGAAGGCCCCAGGTTCAATCCCTGGCATCTCCAGTTAACGGGACTAGGCAAGTAGGTGATGTGAAAGACCTCAGCCTGAGACCCTGAAGAGCTGCAGCCGGTCTGAGTAGACAATATTGACTTTGGTGGACCCAGGGGCTGATTCAGTATAAGACAGCTTCATGTGTTCATGCGACTTGAGCTATTTATCCAGTGCAAAACAATTACCAGTGGATTGGTTCTACCAGCCCAGCTGGGCCCATTATATTCATTTGAGCGATGGGTTGTACTCAAGAGATGTTCCCGTGCCCTTTCCCGAGACCTCCTTCTTGCAAGAATCCACCATGTTCTCCACATATATTTAGAGCTCTTCTAAACAAGAGTTACAGGGAGTGGAGTTTTCCCCCCTGAAATTCACTTTCTTAGATTTATTTATTAAAGCATTTACATACTGCCTCTCCTCACGGTTCAAGGTAGCTTGGAATAATAAAAAACATTTAGCCGCTGATGAATCTATTTCTCTTTCTTCCCTCTATTAAAAGAAGGATTTCTCTCATTTCTGTTTTGCTATGAAGGGAAATCAATGTGCCTTTCTGTAACTCTCGGCCCTTTCAGCAGTTTTATGGTACATCCCACGGAATGGGTGGGGGGTGCCCTAGCAAATGGAACAGGGGTTTGGGAAGACATTGTTTGCCACGGAGGACCCACAGAGTGAAATTTTTGCAGAACCTTCCCCTCTTGGTGTTTCTCTTTGATCAAGATGGGGCGGCTTAGAAACTGACTCCAAATTCCAAAGGGGGAAAAAAAGATTGTTGGGTTTCAGGGAGAACTTGGTTAAGGAGGAATTAAAGAGAATTTCTCTTTAAAAACCCTCTTCTAAACCAACTGCATCCCCTTTCCTAGGCAGAAAGGAACAGGAGAAGGAAGCTCCACATAAGACAGCACCTGCCTCCGCACCAGGTGGGAGGAATCACCTGTGCCACAAGATTGACCTCCCTTGGAGGAGGACGGCAGCAATGTGCCAATAGCCACTGTAGGGTCAGGAAGCAATTTTCCTCCAGGACAGATTGGCCAGAGATCCTGGAGGGGTGGGGGTTGCCATCTTCGGGGCATGGAGAAGGGGTCACTGGGTGTGTGTGTGGGGGGCAGGTAGTTGTGAATTCCCTGCATTGTGCAGGGGGTTGGACTAGATGACCCTGGTGATCCCTTCCGACTCTATGATTCTATAACGTTTTAGCCTTCAGTCAGATCAGTAAATGCCTCATGTTCCTGGTTTCATTTTGGCTCAGGGGTGGGGGGCAGAGGAAACAAGAGGCAGAGGGCCTACCTGGCATGGTCCACGCACTCCATGACTTTCCCAAACGTCCCCTCGCCCAGGCTCCCGACGATTTCATCTAGGAGAAAAAACAGACACCCCAAGTGAGCGCCGGGGAGGCAGAGGGAGCGATGGTCCTGCAATTTCACAGCATACAAAATCTGAAGAAAAAGGCTCTCTCAATTACTATCCTCTTTTCTTTTTTTAAACACACAAGTGGCTACTTCCTGTTTCAGGCAATTTTTTTACTGGTCAGTCCATTTTATAAACGATAAAAAAATAAAACAACAACGCTAGAGACCCCTCCCGTACACTGAGAGCGATCTCGTCTAACATGGGGGGATAGAAAGTAGAGAGGTAAAGTTTTACGAAAGGTGGCTGTACATCGCTCTTGGAGCCAATCGCCGATCCTGCACACCAGGTGACCTTCCTTGTCATCTTCCACGCTCCTGCCGCGTTTACTGCTCTGTTGGCTTCTCTGCACACACCGCCCCCCGAAACGGCCATCCGACCAATCGCGCACAGCGGGCAGTTTCCGATTGGCAGATTGAGTTGTCATTCAAAGGCGGAGAGACGACGATGCGTCCGGTGGTTGGTTGGATTTTCCAGATCCCAGGCATTTCATAAGGCACACAGCATATATAACGATAGGGATATTGCAAGGGGACACGTCAAGACACAAAACCGACTTCAAAACAAAAGTTCTTTTTTTCTTTTCTTTTTCTCTTTAAAAAAAGACAGCTACAGGTACGTAAAAGAAACTCTGAATAGCTACGGGAGGCGGAGGCGGCGGGCAGCGTCTCAGCGGTAAGCGCCGCCAGGTTCTCAAGCAGGGAAGCGGCGGCTCGGACTCTCCCGTGGCTGGACACCCCCCTCCCCAAGGACAAACCTCCTGCCCCTTCTCAACTGCTGGGGGGGGGGGAACCACCAGCAGTGCAGCGAAGAGGACTCAAGGATGGCAGTTTCTCCGTCGGCAACGGGCAACCCAAAAGAGAGTCAGTTTGGCTGGCAGCGCCCTCCGGAGGCAAACCTCCCCTCCCTGCGGGACTCTGTCCTATGCAGCCAGCTCCCACAGAACTGGGCTGGAGTTCTCAGCTTTCCATTTCCGGCAGAAATAAAACTGGGCGGAACAGCAGCGGCAAGGGCCACAGCCCCGGCTGAATGTGGGAAGATCTAGGACGGGGGGGGAGAGGGGGGTGTCGTGGCCGACCGGGACACCTGCCTCCCAAGCTGTGGGAAACCTTTCGGCTCACAGCTTCTGCTCTCGGAGAAAGAACCAGCTGCGGATTGATCCTGCATCGCTATTAGCTTCTACTGACGGGGAAGGGGGAAGAAGACCAAAAACTGCCAAGCAGTCCTGAAGGGCTCCATGTATTATGAAGAATTCACAGCTTTCCTCTCCCTCCCTCCTATTATCATCTTTCGGCTGAGATGCAAGAAACCGGTCACAGGCTCCGTGCCCTAGCCTTCGATTCCCCCTGCACTGCAGGACAGAACTACGCACAAATCCTAAAAGAGGGTTTGAAAATGAGGGGAAAGTGGAGAGAACACATCAGGAGATCCTTAAAAGAAGATTTGCAATAGAGAAAGAGTTTTTAAAAGGTCACCTCGATCAAAGTCCACACCTTTTTTAGCATCGCGCGCAAATAACCATGGGACAGATTTCCCCAAAGGGGAGTGTATTTACGGGAGCATTGGTTATTTCAAACTTTGAGACGTCAGTAAACGTGACTGAAAAACGGGGGGAGAGGACGGAGAGGGCTCTACCTGTGTGTGCTTGTTCCAGAACATCGAAGCCCGTGTCGATACCACAACAACCACACTGCCTAAAAAACTACAGGCTAAGCCCCATTTGAGCGCTCACAATGTTCAATACTTGGGATGCAACTGAGCTGGTGAAACGGAGTCATACAAGGGCCTCAACCTCCCTCCTCTCAAGATTTCTTGCTCTCTGCAGGGATGGGACTTGGGGATTACTTTTGCTTGTGAATCACAGTCAAAGTCAGTAACAATAGCGTTCATTTTAAAAAAACAACAACCACCCAGTAAGATGCTAAATAAGATACCGGGGATGCAGACGGCAAGTGTGAGTTTGTGTTGCAATGCAAGATGTGCTATTGCGAAGCTGAAGCGAGGAACCTTAGGCTGCAGGCCTTTTAAGACCCAACTAACTAAAGATGGCCAACCGGTCTTTATTACAACCTTTTTCAGGTGCTCAGCACTCTTCTTTTCACGCCCCCTACCTCAGGAAGTTAACAGTGCCGCCGCGGGCCGTAGGAAAGGAAAGCTGGAGTGCAATCCTAGCAATGCATCTGACATAGCTTGATTTGGCCTTGAGGAGTTACGGGCGCTGGCAGGAACGTCCCTCTACCTTGGTGCAGGGCTGCCCTGTATCCCCGGACGGAACCGTATAGTGTCGCAGTTTTCAGTTAAGGAGCGCAACGCCACGTCAGCAAACCCAGGGGGGCCAAGCGATGGCAGAAGGCACGGCCATCCTAAACCACACACACACACGCACGCATATATGTGAATATAGACCCCTGGATCGCATGGACACATGCCCGATTTGTCTCGACTGGCTTTCCTTCCCAAATTCACCTTAAGAAACACCCCCGTCAGGGAATCAGCAAGAAATCTGAGACCAGCTAACATAACCAGTGTCACAAAATGCGCAACAAAATGGAACTCTACAACTGTACGGAGGAGGAAGACAGAGATTAGAGGTACTCACCCAAAGTTAACTCAGAGCTGTGAAAAAGCTAGAAGGGGGTTAGGTCCCTCACCAATCCTGAACTCGTTTTGGATGCTACTCACCGAGGAAGTACTGCTACAAGACCTGGTCCTGCGTTTCCGGCAGCGATGCTGGTGCTTCCGTGTCCGGTGGCGCTCTCGGTCGTGGGATCTCCGGCGGTGGCGTGAGCGGCGGGAAGAGTAATAGTCCTCTCCGAAAGATGCGCTCCGTTCTTCAAACCCGTAGACCTCATTGTCCATTCCCTCTCGGTATCGTCTCTGATAGGGCATTCTGTCCTGGCTGAAGCGGATATAGAAACCAGATTACAAAAGAGCTGTGCTGGTCTATGGCTGTTTTTAATAAAGATCCATCGATTGATTGATTACAAAACTCATGTTTGGGGGGGGCATGTCTTGTACTGAATCTGACCACAGGTCCATAAAGGTCAGTCTTGCTGCCTCTGACTGGTAGTGGCTCTCCGGGGTCTCAGGCGGAGGTCTTTCTCATCCCCGACTATCTGATCCTTTCAACACAAGATGGCGGGAATTGAAGCTGGGACCTTCTGCGTGCAAACCTGATGCTCTACCACTGAGCCAGGATCTCAGGTGGAGGTCTTTTCCACCACCTGCTATCTGATCCTTTAAAAGTGGAGATGCTGAGAATTGAACCTGGGACCTCCTACATGCAAAGCAGGGACACTTCCAGCAAGCCAGGGTCTCTGGTTAAGATCTCTGGTTAAGGGGCTGTGGCTGAGTGGCAGAGCATCTGCTTGGCATGTAGAAGGTCCCAGGTTCAGTTCCCGGCATCTCCAGTTAAAGGGACTAGGCAAGGAGGTGATGTGAAAAACCCCTGCCTGAGACCCTGGAGAGCAGCTGCCAGACTGAGTAGGCAATACTGACTTTGATGGACCGCGGGTCTGGTTCAGTATAAGGCAGCTGCACGTGTTCATGTGAACCTGCTACCTGAGCCTTTAACTGAAGATGCTGGGGATTGAACCTGGGACCTTCCGCATGCAACGCAGAAGCTCTACCACTCAGCCAGAGTCTCAGGTCAAGGTCTTTCCCGTCACCTACTGTCTCATCCTTTTAACTGCTGCCGAAGATTGAACTGGGGGTTTTCTGCAATGCGGAGTCAAAGCTCGACCGCTGAGCCGCGGTCCCACAGAAGAGACAGGCTACAGTGGCCCAACAGTGCATGGGCAATGAGGTGTGTGAACACATGAACACTTAAGGCTGCCTTATACTGAATCAGACCCTGGCTCCAAAGTCAGTCTTCTCTACTCAGACCGGCAACAGATCTCCAGGGTCTCAGGTCTTTCACATCACCTATCTGCCTAGTTCCTTTAACTGGAGATGCCGGGGACTGAACCTGGGGCCTTCTGCATGCCAAGCAGATGCTCTACCACTGAGCCACGGCCCCTCCCCTCCATGGTTTGGACAGTGGCTGGCCTACACTTTCACTGCAGGGCGAGGCGAAGGCAGCTGGGGTAGCTTAAGCAGCAAGTTTCTGCGAGCTATGATTGTGGGAGAGACAGCCCAAACTCCCAGGACTGGTATGACGAGTATCTCAGACCAAACTGCCAACACTCCAGAGAGCACACTCAGCATACATTCCTACCTCCACCTATTGCCACACACCACTAGCAAAGGTACAAATGGGTGGAGGCAGGCACCTCTGAATTTGCTGAGCGGTACTGGAAAGCCAGCGTCCTTTAGTTTCTCTCGCCTTCATCTCTGCCAACGACAGCCACTTTACCAGGGCCATAGAGGGTATGCCCAGGGACCGGCTGGTTGTTAGCAGGAGAACAGAAAATTGCGTACCACCCCCACCCACCCCCAAAATTAGGTTCTTTCTTCCCAAACACACATGAAGCTGCCTTATACTGAATCAGACCTTTGGTCCATCAAAGTCAGTATTGTCTATTCAGACTGACAGCGGCTCTCCAGGGTCTCACGCAGAGGTCTTTCACATCACCTACTTGCCTGGTCCCTTTAACTGGAGACACAGGAGATTGAACCTGGGACCTTCTGCATGCCAAGCAGATGCTCTGCCACTGAGCCACAGCCCCTCCCCAACTGCTGGCTGTATCCAGACCTCTGGCTGCAGCAAGGAGGACATAGGCACGTGCACGGAAAGAGAACTCATGGGTATGTGCGTGCGTACCTCTATGTGGATCACGGCAAGGGCAAAATTCAAAACTCTTGAATGAGGCTATCCTACAATCCATCGTTCGTACTAGCTTTTCACAGCATGTGGAAGCCTCGAGCTTAATAATGAACGGCTGGCAGAGGCTGCTCTTCAAAAGGTGGCATTTGGGCATTTGTTATTTCACGAGAAACAAAGTCACCGGGGTTGGGGGGGCGGGGAGGAGAGGAGAGGCGACCGTTTCACATCCATCATTTCTCTGCAGCCCCTTTTTAAGGCACGGAGAGTTCCGTCATTCATACGTTCTTGCAACCCTGCAAAAAAGCCACCACCTCATCAGCAAGGCTGGCGTCAGGGGCTGGATGCCAGCCAAGGCTCGCAGCAGGCCAGAGTGGGACCACTCCCTGCTGGAGACACTGAAATGGTCTGGCCATTTCCCATCGGGGGGGCAGCAGAGCAAAGAAGGTTCAAGAGACACATGTGCTTTCCTAACAGCCCTCACCTGAACAAAGGCTGCTGGATCAAGGGCCCAAATTGGGGGGGTCCTCTTCCTATTAGCAAATGCTGCCCATTTCTCACATGCTGCTCAACAGCCTCCCAGCCACAACGTTAAGTCAGTGCTGACCTTTGCGCTCCCTTCTTCGGTTTCATCTATTCCTGTGCCGGCCGGCTCTCTCCCTCTCCCCGCCCCCCCAGCCAGCCCGGTGAAATCCAATGCTAACCTGCAATCCTTCCAGGTTGGTCACTTTTAAAGCCGAGATGGGATCCATCTTGGGATCCATCCGCTTGGTGGTTTATTTCAGGGGGAATCACGTCGCCAATATCACACCTAACAACTGCACACGCACAGACGGCTCATCTCCCATTATTATATACTTGCTCCTGATTGCTCCTGAACTCAGACAAGTGGAGATGGAGATCTTGCCCTGGTTAGCCCGCTTTGGGTCATCTGACTAGAAACCATTCTTGACTAGACAACTAGTAATATTAGTATTTTATTTATTAAAGCATTTATCCCGCCTTTCCTCATGGTTCAAGGCGGCTTACAATAAGAGTTAAAAACAACTTCAGTTAAAAACAAAATAAAATGGCAAACCCTAAATCTCTCCCCACCCCTTAAAAGATGCCTGCCATTCAAACCCCCCTCAAAAACCCTGGCAAGCAGGCAGCCCTTACAGCGCCTCCTGAAGATCCCCAAGGAGGTGATTCTTCCTCCCCCCATCACCTCTTCAGGGAGGCCACGACGGAAAAGGCCCTGGCGCTGGTCAGAGACGTAAGCCCATTCCGGCCCTACGCTTTCTTAACGTTCAAACTCTGAAGAATGGTAAATATCCTAAGCAGATGTACGCGGCCTTGACGCAAAGAATTGTTCTCCAAAAAGAGGCTCGGCTCACCTTCTGGAACGTGACCTCCGCGACAGGTCCCGGCGACTGGGGTATCGCGGCCTCCCTTCGTGATGCTCTCTGCTGCGAGACCGCCTCCTCTTCCATCTGTGGGTCATGTAGGACTCCTGCTCGGGGGAGCGGAAGCGCTTACAGTGATGCATCTGCGGACGCAAAGGAAGCACTTTGGTAAACACCAGAAAGCTGCCGTCAGCGAAATGAGTCCGTCCTAAAAAAGCGCTCCTGCAATCCTGGCCAACTTGATGTGCCTACTCACACCATGTGAATCTGATTGTACTTTAAAAGGTGTATTTTAAATTTATGCTGGGCAGTTAGGCCAGGCGTGGTAGGAAATTCAGGCCCAGAGTATTCATGTCTCAGTGCCAGTAAAAGGGCCTTTGTGACATAAGCATCACATCCTGCAAGACCCATCATGTTAAAGTCATAGTACCAGTTTAGTATAGGGTCACCAAAAAAACCCACAAATAAGTGGGCTCTAGATCAAATAGGAAGAAAGTAGATTCCTTTGAAATGTGGTGTTGGAGGAGAGTGTTACGGATACCGTGGACTGCCAAAAAAACAAATCAGTGGGTTATAGATCAAATCAAGCTTGAACTGACCCTAGAAATTAAAACAACTAAACTGAGGCTATCGTGTTTTGGTTACATTATGAGAAAACAAGAGTCACTGGAAAAGACAATCATGCTAGGAAAAACTGAGGGCAGCAGGAAAAGAGGAAGACCCAATTGGATTGACTCAATAAAGGAAGCCACGGCCCTCAATTTGCAAGATCTGAGCAAGGCTGTCAAAGATTTTGGAGGACATTGATTCATAGGGTCGCCATGAGTCGGAAGCAACTTGACAGCACTTAACACACAGAGATCAAATCAAGACTGAACTGCCCCTAGAAGCCAAAATGACTAAACTGAGGCTATCATACTTTGATCACATTATGAGAAGACAAGAGTCACTGGAAAAGACAATCATGCTAGGAAAAGCTGAAGGCAGCAGGAAACGAGGAAGACCCAACACGAGATGGATTGAGTATATAAAGGCAGCCACAGTCCTTTGTTTACAAGACCTGAGCAAGGCTGTTAATGACATTAACGTTTTGGAGGACATTGATTCATAGGGTCGCCATGAGTCGGAAGTGACCTGACAGCACGTAGCACAAATATATACCAGTTGAGAACCACCTTTTTAGAAGAGACATCACCCAAATGCATCTGAAAGATGTGCCCTTTCGAGTACCATAGGACAATGAGGGTATCAAGGTTTCATTCCTTGTCACGAATCCTATTTTTGCATCCGTACCGATGCAACGTGCTTTCAGGACTGCAGGTGAGTTCACTGCTTTTGCTGACCCAAAGGAAACACTCATCAGAAATGTGTAACAGCCAACGTAGAGGCAGCTGGATAAGAGCACATACTCTTAAAGCGACTAACTTAAGAGTACGCTTCTCTGAACTCAACAGGACTGGCATCCAAGTAAACATGCCGAGAACTGGGTGGCACCTGTTCTTAAAGGACTAAGAACTCAGCGGGTTTGTCACAAGACGAAGAACAGATGGCATCGTGGTCAACAGGCTGGTTTGGTCTGGCCATAGCATACAGCATCCGGAAGACCAGGCGGCCAGATGTTCATGGCCAAAAAGTAATCTCTGCTGTCTGGGAACTATTATATGGTCCCTACAGAACAAATCTGTCTTGGTTTTCAGCAAACCTGAGGACACAATTAAAACAGTAATTTTAATCAGCACATTACACATGCATGCCACCCTGCGAAGGCACATTTAAGCCGGCTACCCTCCTTTAAGGGAAACCCCTCTGGACATACAGGGCAGTAATGTCTTTATCCCAGGGTGTGGCATTGTCCTAGGGAGAAGGGGAAAACGGAATAAAGCGATCTGCCTCTCCTGACTTCTGGAACTACTTCTAGAATTCCCCTGGCAGGAATGTGGATTCAAAATTACAATTTCCTGAACCGTGGATTAAAATAATTTGCATTTCAACTGACTTCTCGCATGGATTCCTCCAGCCATTTCAAAGCCAGCGTAGTTAAGAAGGGTGGTTTGGAGCAGTGGACTCTGATCTGGAGAACCGGGTTTGATTCCCCTCTCCTACACATGAGTGGCAGAGGCTAATCTGGTGAACTGGATTTGTTTCCCCGCTACTACACACGAAGCCAGCTGGTTGACCTTGGGCAAGTTACAGCTCTGTTAGAACTCTCTCAGCCCCACCTATCTCCCAGGGTGTCTGTTGTGGGGAAGGGAAGGTGATTTTAAGCTGGTTTGAGTCTCCCTTAAGTGGTGGAGAAAGTCGGCATATAAAAACCAACTCTTCATCTTCTTCAAAGACAATGGCCCATATCCTACCACCTGGTTATGCAAAGTTGGAGCCCTTCCCTCAGTTTAAAGAGACATCCCCCCCCCCTTGAGTGGCTCTTTCTGCAGGAAGAAGGTCTGGTTAAATTGGAGGAAGGCTTCCAACTTACTGGGTGGAAAGGCAGGATGCGGGCTGTTGACTGCAGAGTTTCGACACCCGATACAAACATTTACACGAGGTAATTAACGACAGTTTCAAAATCTTCTTAAAATTATTGTCCGTTCTCTGTTTATGTTGGAACTTCTAACATAAATGTCACTCTTGCAGTTAAGGTAACTTCTATAGCTCGATGACTGCAGCGGCAGGAAGCAGCCAGAAGCAAACATTAAAAAGTGTGGTTCCGTATAAAGATTTATAAATTAGAACACAGGAATAGTTGGTTTGTTTTTAAAACAGGCGATACTTCAAGACGGTGTAATTTAGGTGAGGGGCAAGGCAGGATTTCTCCGTTTTCATGACATTCCAATGACAGGACTAGAAAAGAACTGACTGAGACATCAGTAAAGAGACCAGTTAATTGGTACATATGGGAGAAAACCATTTCCTTTGAGACTGCTAGGCCATGTTTAGTCACCACCAGCAGCTCCTTTTATGGGTGGAGCTGCTAAAAGCAAAGCGACTCGGAAATCTAGTGTCCCTTCAAATATATAAACAAACCAGCTGTACGATTTGTGCATGTTCAGCAGCCTGAGAGCAAACATTGCTGGCTGAGGACAGCCAAGTAATAACCTGAAATGCCATTAAGACATCCACGTAATAATTCCGTATTCCCTTTCCCTGCCTCTCTCCAGCTGCTCCACTGACGCTTTTTTGTTAAGCAGTCACAGCTAACCTTTAATAATGCATCAGGGCAGCTCCAAGTTGTTCCTCTGTTGACGCAACACACACATTTGCCACAACTGCAGTTGGAGGTGTCTGCATGTTTTAAAAATAAGATGCATTTCGAAATATCGCACCGCTCCAGGAAAATGCCTTTTGTGAGTTAACTCTTAAAAGCACTGTTCTGGCTGTGGTCGTTGGCTGCTTTCTAGATGCACATTTTTCCCATCAAAAATTCTTAAAACTCAAAAATAAGCCCATATGTAGATTTCTGAGAATTCAGTTGGGAAAAATGTGCTTCTATAGAGCAGCAAATCCAAGGCAAAACCTTCTGTGCATAAATGGCCAGAGTTCCTGTGCCCTTTATTATGTTTTAATGATATCTGATCACTGTGGCCTATGGTTTAAGCAAGTAAATAGCTGGGGCCTTGGGGAAAACTACTTCACAGAAGAGGTACTGAGACCCCAATTAAGTTAATAGTGCTTGATCAGGCTCCAATTTCATGAAAACAACATAAATTCTTCTTTAAAAAATTAAATGTTATTTTTAGTATCGGGGTACAACTGAACAGAAGAGGTACCTGAGTCAGTAATCTCCATAGTGTTAATAAGCCCAATGCACTCCAAGGAAGGCCTGGGTCAAAGTGATACCATAGTCCAGAAACAAACATGATTAAAAGTATATCCGTAAATAATATTGCCTACAGAAATATTTAGAAGAGTTCGTTTTCATATGCCGACTTTCTCTACCACTTAAGGGAGAATCAAACTGGTTTATAATCTCCTTCCCCACAACAGAAACCTTGTGAGGTAGGTGGGGCTGAGAGAGCTCTAAGAGAGCTGTGACTAGCTCAAGGTCACCCAGCTGGCTTCATGTGGAGGAGTGGGGAAACAAACCCGGTTCTCCAGATTAGAGTCCACAGCTCCAAACCACCGCTCTTAACCACTACACTACGCTGGCTCTCTTGACATTTTATACTGAAAAGGAACATACTGGCAAGCCCTGTCAGGTGAATTGGTGGTGGAATCGGACCCAGCCCACTTATGGTGATTCTGTAGGGTTTTCAAGGCAACGGATGTCCAGAGGGGGGGTTTGGCCACTGCCTGCCTCTGTGTTGCAACCCTGGATTTCCTTGGTGGTCTCCCATCCAAGTACTAACCAGGTCTAACCATGCTTAGCTTCCAAGATCGGACGAGATCGGGCTAGCTTGTGCCATCCAGGTCAGGGCACTGAGTTAATTACACCCTTTAAATTATTTATTAGTTATGTTCACAGCAAATTCCTTTGATCCTGTTTTCTTGGAGGTGTTCATTCACCACCCCCTCCATTCTGGTAACATTCTCTTGTCAGTCTGACAGCCCTACAGACCCAAAAAGAAATGAGGGATGAAAGGCCAACGTCTTCCTTATTTTAAGGACTGTGCCAACGTAAAACAGCTGTTGTGTTAGCAAGCAAATATTTCCAGGAGAGACTGCTATGCCTTGCCTCAAACTCAGCTCAAAACTCCCTGGAGGTGTAACCAGCAAGCCAATCCCAAAAGACCACAACCCTCTCTCCTTAAAAGTTTAAACAATATAGAACAATTATGTATAGTCCACGGTGGGTAGCCATGTTGGTCTGTCTGTAGCAGTAGAAAAAGAACAAGAGTCCATTAGCACCATAAAGACCAACAAAATTTCTGGCAAGGTAGGAGCTTTCATGAGTCACAGCTCACTGGAGCTATCTGAACATAAAGGCCAAGGCCCCCTAAAACTGCTATACAGAGGTTTACTGCCTCTAAAGGTGGAGGTTCTCTTGTCATCTTGACTAGTAGCCACTGATGGACATTCCCTTCATGAATGTGATATTTTAAGATACGTTAACCTATACACCTTTCCTCATCTGACAGGCCTCTTTCAGACACTACCTGGCATTAAGCGATAGCCGAAATCGACATCAACAAAATATTACTGTGACGCAGCCAAATGAGGGAGTTTTAGGCTTCTTTCTCTCCTGTCTCGCAAGCCACCTCTCTTGTTCCAAAAGCAAATCAATTTGTGTGATACACCGAAACACACACACACAGGTTCAGAGAGACATTAGCATCTACACAGTTTTATCTCCCATCCAAAAATAACCTTACACAACTTCCAAAGATCTGAAACATGCAATTAACAGTGGGATGGGGCAGAAGCAAATGAAAATGCTTTAAAATTACAACTGGGGCTTATAAAAAGAGGTTTGTTCCTTTTTGTAAAGGAGAACTTGCCTTTTTCAAGCTTGGTTCTCAATAAGATGAATCTGTCAGGACTGTTCTTTATCTGATGGAAAATGGGAGCTGATAAGGAATGAATGTTCCTTATTTTAAAAAAAAAATCCATACAGAAAAACAGCATTTTAGAGAGAACAATCCTTCTCCTCGACATGATACTCTTCTATATGGAGATAATATATTGTACAGAGGAGCATTTGGAGCCCAGCTGCAGACCTTTTATCCAAAATCCCATTATAAACATGCATAAGACAGTATGATATCATGCAACCAAGCAAATTCGGAATCACAAGCTGAAAGGCGCTCGACTTCCACTGTATGTTCTGCCCTATTGAAGGGGAAAAGAACTGGCGTTTACACAGAACCTCCTTACCCAGCTAAAACCCATCTTCCTTCGTGACATATTCGTTTTCTATGTGGGAAGGTTTTTTTCCCCTCCCTGCTGGCAGAAAGGAGCAGCCAGCTGCACAAACCCCTGCCTATAATCTGCTCTGCTCTACTGCAGCCTGACGGAAGCGTTATGTAAACCTTCAAAGATGCTTATAAAAAGATTTTTTGGGGGGGGGGGGAAACAGCCATGAACACAAACCCAAATGCAAACCCCCACTGGGTGTAGGACAGTGAACTAGGCCTGTGTAAGCAGGAATGTACACATAAAGCTGCATTATACTGGTAGAGGTCTTTCACATCGCCTTCTTGCCTAGTCCTTCAACTGGAGATGCCGGGGATATGAACCTGGGACCTTCAGCATGCCAAGCAGATACTCTACCACTAAGCTGCGGCCCCTCCCAGTACAAAACTGTCTCGTGCAGTTAGGCTATCCAGCCCAGTGTTGCCTATCGGACTGGCAAGAAGAGGCAGAGAAAGACATTTCCCTAACACCACGGTCTTCAGAAGTTTCTGAAAGGAACCCCATTTCTAAGCTCACTGCATTTTTCTGGGATATCCTGGCCAAACAACTCCACCCCACTCCCCATCAAGAAATGCAGAAACCTTGCATCCTTGAAACACACATCAAGCTTATACGTTTCCACATCATTTTAAAGGTATACACCACTACTGAGTAACAGGCTAAAAATAAGGCAAAAAACCAGACGCTTCATTTAGATGGCTTTTAGGATTTTGAAACAGACCTACACAGCTATATGCTCGGGATTTTGTTCTTTTAGCAAGGCGCGATACTTCAGAGCCATTTTGCACATGAAGCAAGAGCCAGAGTGATTTACTGGTTAGAGCAGCTTCTCTCAATCAGGATTCCGACGAGAAATCGATAGGGGTTCTGTGAGAAATAGTGATGAATAGGCTAATCATATGTAGGGGATCCCTGAGACACGAATATTGTTTCAAGGGTTCCACAAGGGTAAAAAGTTTGAGAAACGCTGGGTTAGAGTGTTGATCTAAGATCAGGGTTTGATGCGTTGGCACGCGATTCGTCAGTTGACAGTATTAATAAAAGATTTTTAAAAAGATCTAGGATCAGAGAGACCCAGCTTCAAATCCCTGCTCTGTCGTGGAAGCGACCCTGGCCCAGCCACACGCTCTCAGCCTGGCCTACCTCACAGGGCTGTTGTGAAGATTAAAACGGAGAGAACAGTGTACATGGCTGTGAGTCCCCCACTGGGGAAAAGAGGAGGGGTATCAACGAAGCAGTTAAGTAAGCAAATAAGATCATAAGAAAGGCCCTGCTGGATGAGACCAAGGTCCATCAAGTCCAGCAGTCTGTTAACACAGTGGCCAACCAGGGAGCCCACAAACAAGACAACTGCAGCAGCATTATCCTGCCTGTCTTCCACTGCACCTAATAGGCATGCTCCTATTTTCTACTAGAGCAGTTCCTCTGTGGAACAGGCTTCCTTGGGAGGTGGTGAGCTCTCCTTCCCTGGAGGTTTTAAAGAAGAGGCTAGATGGCCATCTGTCAGCCATGCTGATTCTATGACCTTAGGCAGATGATGAGAGGGAGGGCATCTTGGCCCTCTTCTGGGCATGGAGTAGGGGTCACTGGGGGTGTAGGGATATATTTGTGAATTTCCTGCATTGTGCAGGGGGTTGGACTAGACGACCCTGGTGGTCCCTTCCAACTCTGATCCTGGACAGAATAGGTGCGCATCATGACTAGCAGCCATGGGTAGCCCCCTCCTCCATGAGCAAGCCCACTCCCCTATTAATAATGTGGCCCCCATCGCCACATCCTGGGGCAGGGAGTTCCACAGCTTCATTAAGCTGTTGTGCGAAGGAACACTGGCCACCGCCCAGAACATCCTGTTTCTCCTTGTTTTCCCCACCCCTCCGAGCCTCGCACCCCATCTGTAACGAGAGAGAATCGCCAACCCAACCCACACATTTTAAGGATCACCGACGCCTACTTGCCTCTGAGCCAAGATCCTTCAACCCCAGGAAGGCGGGGATCGAACCCGCCGCCCCTTAAGGGAGAAAGAAAAGGGGCCAACGCGTCGCCTTGCGGGACGCCGAAAGGCAGAGTGGGACAACCTATCGCGAGATCTCGTTCCCCCACGCAAGAGCTGGGAAGGAGCCGCTAGAAAAGCTAAATATCGCGAGACTTGCCCCCACTCCACGTACGAACAAGGACGGAGCCACTAGAGAAGCTACAATATCGCGATAGTTCCCAGCCCGAGATCGCGCCGGTCGCTTCGCAGCTCCAGGGGGCGGGGCTTGCCCAGGGGGCGTGGCCCAGGCCTGCTTCCCTGAAAGGAAAAACAGCCCCGCCTTTCTTTCTCCCCCCCCCCCCACGACCTCGGAGCCGAGATTTCCCCTCACGGGAGCGGCCTAGGCGCCGCTCCGGGTACGGCGGGAGTTTCGGCCCTCCCTACCCGCCTCCTCGCCGCCGAACCGGTCACAAAGGCCCCTCACCGCGCTGCTTTCGACGCCGGCCGAGGGAGAGCGGAGGTTTCCAGCGCCCTCCCGCCTCTTCTTTTGCCTCCGTCGTCGTAGCGAGGCTCTGCGCAGGCGCACTCCCCCTGCCCCGGGCGGCCAGAGAGAGGGAGGCGTCGCGCGGGCCAGAGCGGCCTCGCGCGCCCCCACTCCTGCGCCGCTGGCCGCTCTAGCGCTCCCTCTCTGTCGCCGTGGATGACTGCGGCAAAGGTGCGCTGCAAAAACTTCCGGGTCCTGATTTCAAGCGCCTGGAGGAGGGAAACGAGCAAATACATTGGAGGGGGAGCGGGGCAGGATATCATTTTTTAAAAAAGAAATAATTAAACGAGTTGATATGATTGTAACCTTTGTTGTTTGACAATTTTGTATATGTTTTTTTTAAATTGTAGTCATTATCTTTTTGCTTTTTTAAAAAAATAAAAAATTAATGTAATCATAAATAACCTTTGCAAAAATATTTTCAATATATTCATGGAAGGATATGCCGTGTGGGCATGCGTAGAAAGTCCAGAGACATAGCAATCACTTATAAACCATTGCTTTCTGCATAGCTTTCAACTAGGGTTGCCAACCTCCAGGTACTAGCTGGAGATCTGCTACTACTACTGATCTACTACTGAAAGACTGAGGCTGTCGTATTTTGGTCGCATTATGAGACGACAAGAGTCACTGGAAAAGACAGTCATGCTAGGAAAAGTTGAGGGCAGCAGGAAAAAGAGGAAGACCCAACAAGAGATGGATGGACTCAATAAAGGAAGCCACAGCCTTCAATTTGCAAGATCTGAACAAGGCTGTCAAAGAGAGGACATTTTGGAGGACGTTGATTCATAGGGTCGCCATGAGTCGGAAGCGACGGCACTTAACACACACACTACTGATCTCCAGCCGATAGAGACCAGTTCCCCTGGAGAAAATGGCTGCTTTGGCCATTGGATTCTATGGCATTGAAGCCCCTCCTCTCTCCAAACCCCGCCCTTGTCCACCCCCAAAATCTCCAGGGATTTCCCAACCCAGAGCTGGCAACCCTAGTTGGCTTGGATCCTAGGGTTGCCAACCTCCAGGTACTAGCTGGAGATCTGCTATTACAACTGATCTCCAGCCGATAGAGACCAGTTCCCCTGGAGAAAATGGCTGCTTTGGCCATTGGACTCTATGGCATTGAAGCCCCTCCCCAAACCCTGCCCTCCTCAGGCTCCGCCCCCAAAACCTCCCGCCGATGGTGAAGAGGGACCTGGCAACCCTACTTCCAACATTTCATAGAAACATTTATACATGTATAATACTCTCTCAAACCACAGCGCACTGCTTTACGTGCGCACGCATACGCATGCTCTCTGCACAGGGCAGCCTGACCCCCCGCAGATTTCTCATGCAAGATCATGTTGACCTTAACTTTCCTTTTTAAATAAACACAAACCCTTAAGGAATGTTCTCGATAAGGTTTTCAGAGCAGTCCCATGCAGTTGCTCCAGTCTAAGCCTACTGAAAAGACTGGAGTAATTCTCTAGCGTTGCATAGAAGAGACACTCCTTTCAGTTCAGTTCCGGCTTGACAGGTCATTAGTTTCACAATGGCCAATCTGTACAAAGCGCTGGGAGGCTTGTTACAGCCACGGTTTCCATAGTAGCAGCTGCCCTGTGTTTCTTAGCATGGGGGAACACTGGCGCATAGCAGGCGACTGGACACATTTGGGATCCCTGGCCACATTGCAGGTTGTTAGGAGGTAAGCCTGGATGAAAGGCAGAGCTCTATTTGCGGCCCCTGAGAATGGCTTCTCCTGTGCATGGCGCTTGGCTCGCTTGCTCGATACACCTGAGAACGATCTCTCTATTTTTACCCTCCCCTTTCCTCCAAGGGTTGCATATGCAGTTCTCCCTCTCCCTGGTTTATCCTCACAGCAACCTGGTAAGGTGGGCTAGGCTGAGGGGGAATGACTGCCCAAGGTGCACCCATCGAGCTTTAAGACAGAGTAGGGATTCGAACCTGAGTCTTAGTCCAAAGCTCTAACCGTTGTGCCACCACCTGCAGCACTGTAACTGCCTATGGACATCTCAAGGGAATTCATGTCCAGATGTGATACTCAAGAGGGACTTGGGACAGTTCGCATATTATAAAAATATACTGTATCTCCATGCATCTTTAACATGTCGGTCTTTCCTTTATCCCTTAGAAGCTCCTTGATCCATTGATCTTGAGCAGCATAATTTTAAATCTAATGTCTGAGGGATATAAGGACTGATATAAATCTTGCCAGTGACAATATAGCCTTGGGATCCCTGTCGCTTAATTAAAAAAGGCATAATGTCAGACACAGAGGCATTAGAATTATATATTAAAAGGGGAGAGATATGACGTGATCTAAGATGTCAGTCTTTATGGTGTTTGGCCTGCGGGAGCTACAACTAGACATATTTATGAGATCTCTCTTTCCGTCGTTCTGCAGTTCTGGCCATTTTTTGGATTCTCCCGACCTCCTGAGCCGTGAACCTGAATCTGGGAGACTTCCGGTATTGGCAACTGAACCAAACCCCGCAAGGGAGGGCAGGTTTCACTTGTGATTCTCTGTAAATGTTACTCCAGAGGAAAAACGGATATGTGGGATTGCCTTCCCCTTTCCGCCCTAGCAGCAGGTGCTTGCGGTGTGGTTCAGGGACTGAGTCCCCAGGTCTCTCCAGCAAAGATCCAAGTCCTACAAGAAACTATCAGTCCTTTGCTAGTACTGCACATGAATGGAGAAACATGGATACGTTTCTCTCTCCGGCAAAGGTAAGAGAGCACGGTCTCCCACTGATCGCCCCCTTCTGGTCCGATTTCTTTCCTCTGGGCTCGGCTGTGCAGAAAGCAGGTGGCAAAAGCCTAAGGGGGGGAGAGTGAAGAACACCACTGCAAACTGCAGGTCATGCAAGCTATTTTGGATTCTCCCCCCCACTCCCTGCAAGTAAAAAATTAGCATGTCAAGGAAATAAAGTTTCTAACTGCTAGTTTTCTTCTTGCAAGGAGCCTTTTATAAAAGACCGCATTACAAATGTCATTCACGCCTCATTCCTACATCCGTTTACGACAGGTCTCTTGCACTGTGTTATAGATGGGTTTCTTGCATGTGGCAGATGAGTGCATTTCCAAACTTTTATCAGAGATACGTTTTTTTCTAAATTGAAATTACATAGTCCAGTTTTAACCCTCCCGCCCCAGTTCGCTTTTAGAGTAAGAAATATTCAGTCTTCGAAGAGGTCATCTCTATGTCTCTGTAAGAGTTACTGTTGGGGGGGGGGGTGTCCTCTAAGAAGAGAAACCGTGTTGTGTCTCTGCACTGAGGCGGGTTGAAAAATAGCAGAAATGCCCAGATCTGGCAGAAGCTGATCAGAAGAGGCAAGCCTTGTGCAGTGACTCACGCAGAGATGGAACAATCACCATCCTCTGAGGGTGGGTGATTGTGCTGCATGTGTGTTACAAGCGACCTACTTGCGCCTCACACAGAGACAGGCCACTGGTAGAGGAGTAATGGAAGGAGACAATGGCAGTGCAGTAAAGCATACAGAGATGTAACAGGCAACTCCTTTATGAATATGTTACTTGAAGCTTTGCCTTATTAACTCCCTTCATTATAGCCCATCAAGAATTTAATCTGGGAATTAATTGGATGAAGTAATCCGACAAAAACACTGGGAAAGACACAGTGTAGTTCCATGGAAATTCAAAATTTGGTAGCTCACATCCAACGAGGTGGGAGCGATAACCAGACTATGCACAGGAGACTGGAGTTGCTTGTTAGCAATGTAAACGTGATGCATTTGCCAGTGAGGAGGCGCATATAGGAGAAAGGGATAACCGGGAGGGGAGAGACCTCTGAAAATGATTATTTTTCTCCTGTCATTCAGGGGGTTGCCGACGGGACCCCGGGATCTCTGGAGCACAGCTGCTGGAGAAGACCAGGGAGAGAATTCGGCGGGGTATCCCTCGGCCTCCAGCGTTTTCACAGAGCCTGGTCCTCTAGTCCACAGCGAAGGGAGAGTGGAATGTAGGTTTTGGTTTCCAACAGCCCGCTTCAACCCAGCAGGCAAAAATGATTTTCATCGTGTATTTCAGGGGCTGGGGTGGGGAGCCAAGCGGCGAACGTTTTTTCAGGACCGCACCCCCCCCCCACCGTACTGCGGAACTATTTATTTATTTAAGACATTTACCTGCCTTTCTCCCTTGCAGGACTCAAGGCAGCTTGCCGTATAAATAAAGATAATTTAAAAAATAAAAAACCCAAAATAAAACAATACTCATAAAAACACATAAACGGTCCCAATTTTAAAACTCCCAATTAGGACTGCCAATATGTGTCCACCAGATGAGCTTCTTTGATGGACGGGACAGTCAAGAGGGCCTCTCCCTGTGATCTGAATCCCTGGGCTGGAACCTATGAGATAAGAGGGGCCATGGCTTAGCAGTAGAGCATCTGCTTGGCATGCAGAAGGTCCCAGGTTCAATCCGTGGCATCTCCAATTAAAGGGACTGGGCAAGTAGGTGATGTGAAAGACCTCCGCCTGAGACCCTGGGGAACCATGGAGAGGGGCCGTGGCTCAGTGGTAGAGCATCTGTTTGGAATGCAGAAGGTCCCAGGTTCAATCCCCGGCATCTCCAGTTAAAGGAACCAGGCAAGCGGTTGATGTGGAAGACCTCAGCCTGAGACCCTGGAGAGCCGCTGCCAGTCTGAGTAGACAATGCTGATTGGGAGGGGTTGTGGCTCAGTGGTAGAGCCTCTGCTCTGCATGCAGAAGGTCCCAGGTTCAATCCCCAGCATCTCCAGTTAAAGGGACTAGGCAAGTAGGTGACGTGAAAGACCCCTGCCTGAGACCCTGGAGAGCAGCTGCCGGTCTGAGTAGACAGTACTGACTTTGATGGACCAAGGGGGGTCTGATTCAGTATAAGGCAGCTTCATGTGTTCATAAGACGGCCATTCAGACACCCTCTGGGACTAGGAAGTTTCAAGGTTCACTGTTCCAGTCTTATAATTGAGCAGTGTGTATCAGTACGAAAATATAAACCGCGAGAGCCCAAATCTCGTTTAAAGCAAGCTGGGAAAGCTCTCTCTTCCAAATCCTTTCAAAACCCTGATGCATGGCCTGCTGACTCTTTTGCAGGGGTTTAAACTCTGATGTGGAGTCCTCTGGGGGACATTCCCGCTCGACCATGGGTCGGTGGCGTTCCTTATCCCGGCTTCCAAGCTGCGACTCAGGAACGTCGGGTCCCACCCAGACCTCAGCCAGAAGACGGCGCAGCGTCTCGGAGTGGGACCTGAGAGCCCCCTTGCTGGAGAGGGTGCAGAAGGAGGCTGAGTTGGCAGCCTTCCTGAAGGACGCTGCCCAGATGCCGAAAGGAGAAATGGAAGAGCTCAGGAAGCTGGAGGAGGATCTGAACGTGATGAAATTTGAGCTGCTGTCCCTCAAGCAGAAGGTAACGTGGGGTCTGCTATTAATGTGTGTGTGTGTTAAGTGCCGTCAAGTCGCTTCCGACTCATGGCGACCCTATGAATGAAAGTCCTCCAAAATGTCCTATCTTTGACAGCCTTGCTCAGATCTTGCAAATTGAAGGCTGTGGCTTCCTTTATTGAGTCAATCCATCTCTTGTTGGGTCTTCCTCTTTTCCTGCTGCCCTCAATTTTTCCTAGCATGACTGTCTTTTCCAGTGACTCTTGTCGTCTCATGACATGACCAAAATACAATAGCCTCAGTTTAGTCATTTTAGCTTCTAGGGTCAGTTCAGGCTTGATTTGATCTGCTATTAATACCATTGCTTTTAAATCAGCTGTGGGTAGGGTTGCCAACCTCCAGGTAGTCGCTGGAGATCTCCCGGTATTACAACTGATCTCCAGCCAATAGAGATCAGTTCCCCTGGAGAAAATGGCCGCTTTGGCAATTGGACTCTATGGCATTGAAGTTAGGGTTGCCAGCCTCCAGGTACTAGCAGGAGATCTCCCGCTGTTGCAACTGATCTCCAGCAGATAGCGATCAGTTCCCCTTTGGCAATTGGACTCTATGGCATTGAAGTCCCTCCCCTCCCCAAACCCCACCCTCCTCAGGCTCCATCCCAAAAACCTCTCTTGCAGGTTGGTCATGGGGACAGGAGGGAGGGGGAGGAGGGGGGAGAAGAGGCTCAGTGGCAAATGGGGGGGCTGTCTCCACATAATGTGCAGGAGAGCTCTGAAGTACAGCTATATATTCAGAAAAGCTAAGCATGAAAAACAAACATATAAACTTGTTCCCTGTTAACTCCTGGGGAGGGGCTGTGGCTCCTTGGAAGAGCCTCTGCTTGGCATGCGGAAGGTCCCAGGTTCAAATCCCAGCATCTTCAGTCAAAAGGATCAAGTAGCAGGTGATGGGAAAAACCTTGACCAGAGACCATGGCTCAGATGTAGATCCTCTGCTTGGCATGCAGAAGGTCCCAGGTTCAATCCCCACTATCTCCAGTTAAAAGGATCAGGAAGCAGGTGATGGGAAAGACCTTAACCAGAGACCCTGGTTTGCTGGAAGAGTCTCTGCTTTGCATGCAGAAGGTCCCCGGTTCAATCCCCGGCAGTTCCAGTTAAAAGGATCAGGTAGCAGGTGACGGGAAAGTCCTTGACCAGAGACCCTGGAGAGGGGCTGCCAGTCTGAGTAGAGAATACTGACCTTAATGGGGTCAGTTTCCCATTTTGCCTCTGCCATCTCCTCTCTAATTCAGTGTTGTTCCTCGAGCAGATGGAGAGCTCCTTTGCCATACTGGAAAAGGAAAAGACGTGGTTGGAAACGATGCCTTTTGGAGACAGGAAGAGGAAAGGGAAGCGGAAGGAGAAGTGAGTAGAAGATAAGTCCCAGTGGCTCTCCCTCCCAGGAAAGCATTCTTAGGATCTCTCTGTCGATGTTGCTGCTGGGACAGAAGGCTGGAAAGAGCCCTGTAAAAACCAAGTGTACATTTTAGCTAACGTCACTCTTTCGTGGTCCGTTCACATAAGGAAATTCAATGAGCCGACCTTAGCGGGAGCGATGGAAGGGCACCTGTTTGACTGGAGGCGCCTTATTTTTTAGGATTTGCACTTTGACAACGGAGCTGCTGAAAGCCAAATTGCATTTCGGGAGAAGGAGGGACGGGTTGCTGCCCCAGGACTCCAGCCGGTGTCGAGAAATGGTAAGAAAGGCCTGGTAAGGTTACAGGGGGAACTGGGCAGTATGATATCAGCAGTTTTATTCTCTATTCCTTGTCTAATTATGGCCGGCATTGAATTTGCCTTTTTTTACAGCAGCCGCACGCTGGGTTGACTTCTGCCGGTTAATTTAAAAAACGCAAGTTCCTAGTCCTTATGTTGGTAAAGAAATGCTTCAAAGGGGGAGGCAGGCCACAGCGGGAAAGAGCTGAAATAGGTTACCAGTGGTGTTGGGCCAGCGTCAACAGCTGCATTGGTCCTGGATTCTTGCAAAACCAGAATAAATTATGCAGAATAAGAGAAATTGTGCAGGTTTTCTCAGTTTGCATAATTTGTACAGGACCCCGGAATGTCCCTTAATGTGAAATTTGAATTGCCCGAGTGAAGGGATTTATAGGTTGTCGGGTTTCTTTTTTTTAACACAAAGATACTGCGGACATTCTTGCCCACTTGCTTCCCTGAGCAGTTGGGATGTTCGAGAACGTTCCCTGGCATTGCATTCCAGCTCAGCCGATCTGGGTTAGGCGTTTCACAGCCACCAGTGTGATACCGTAGAACCGAAGGCAGGCGTATCGCTTTGAAAATGGAGATCCTGCAAGCCGAATTGTATTCACGCAAAAGGAGATACGGCTGGCCCGTTCCCTCACACTGATTTTCCTGCCCTCTTGAATTCCAGGGAAAGAAGGATGCTAGCCAAGGCATGCCGGCCCTTCAAGAAACCCTGGTTGCTCAAGAGAAGCGCATAAAGGCCTCGGTCAAAGAGCGGGAGGCAGGGGCACAGCGGATGAAATCTGCTGGAGAGGTTTGTCGTGACGGGCTTCGGGCAAGCGTTTGAGGAGGGGCCGTGGCTCAGGGGCAGAGCATCTGCTCGTCATGCAGAAGGTCCCAGGTTCAATCCCCGGCATCTCCAGTTAGAGGGACTAGGCAAGTAGGTGGTGTGAAAGACCCCTGCCTGAGACCCTGGAGAGCTGCAGCCGGTCTGAGTAGATGATACTGACTTGGATGGACCGAGGGTCTGGTTCAGTAGAAGGCAGCTTCATGTGTTCCTTCCCTCTGCATTTATTTATCTATCCAGCCAACAGCTGGCTCCCATCGTGACTTGTGCTTCTGTTGCTACAGATGCAGGAGGAAGATGCCCTCTACCACCAGGCGGGGAAGCTCCCTCTGGATCCAGAGTGTGTGCAGAAGCCGGAAGGGCCTGTGGTCCAGGCGGCGGCTCTCCGCCCGGACATTATGGGTTCCAAGTCCCAGGTCAGCCAGGAAGACCAAGAGACAGTCCTCCTGAAAGGGGAACTGGAATCCACCAGGCAGGTGATTCTCAGCTGTGGGAATGGATCCTGTGCTCATTCCTCCAGTCGTGGGAGCAGTCCGCAGAAGGGTTGCCAGCTCCAGGCTGGGAAATGCCTGGGTTTTTTGGCGGTGGAGCCGGAAGAGGGCAGGGTTTGGAGAGGGGAGGGGCTTCAATGCCATACAGCCCACCTTCCAAAGCGGCCGTTTTCTCCAGGGGAACTGATCTCCGTCGCCTGGAGATCAGTTGTAATAGCGGGAGATCTCCAGCCACCAGCTGGAGGCTGGCAACCGTAGTCCATAGAAAAAGCTAAATGAGCTGCTGTCCGGAATCAGGTATTTCAGTTAGGTTTGCAAAGAGCAAAACCTTTTGGAACGGGAGCCTGCAAATTTCGGAGTGGTTGGTGGACGAGACCCCAAAGAAGCCAGAGCTCCTGAGCAGAACTGCTTTTGAGAGACTTACGCAGCACATAAAATGAACACGGCACACTTTCTCGATTTACTAAACCCTGACTCCAACATTCCTGATATATTTCATTTTTTTAGTTTATTTTTCTTTTACTTCCTTTGTACCCCGCCTTTCTCCCCAGCCAGGACCCAAAACAGCTTGCGTCATTCTCTTCTCTGTTTTATTCTCACAACAGGCCTGCGAGGTAGGTTGGGCTGAGAGTATGTGACTGGCCCCAGGTTACCCAGCCAGCTTCGATGGCAGAGCTGGGATTTGAACGTGGAATCTACCACACGCTATCCCGACACGCCGACTGTGGGAAACACAAAATGCTGGGAAACAAATATCGCCATCTGTGAATTTTGCAGCATATATGCCTCCAGTTTGCAAAAATAATAATAATAATAATAATGTGTGAAAAAGTTTTTTTGAATTGAAGAGACCAATTTTGAATGTGCTGTGATTGCAAACAACTGACAGGGAGGAAAATCTTCAGTCAAACATGTGACAGTAATGCATTTAAAAAGTGTAATTGGAAAGACTGAGAACCAAACACACAGGGGGGAAATCATAGTTGGAAGGGACCACCAGGGTCATCTAGTCCAACCCCCTGCACAATGCAGGAAATTCACAAGTACCTCCCCCACACACACACCCAGTGACCCCTACTCCATGCCCAGAAGATGGCCAAGATGCCCTCCCTCTCATCATCTGCTTAAGGTCATAGAATCAACCTTGCTGACAGATGGCCATCTAACCTCTGCTGAAAAACCGCCAGGGAAGGAGAGCTCACCTCCTCCCGAGGAAGCCTGTTCCCCACTGAGGAACCGCTCTGTTAGAAAATTATGTCTAGATGGAAACTGTTTTGATTTAATTTCAACCCGTTGGTTCTGGTCCGACAGAGTTACGCCAAACTGAGTTCTGGGTAGCCTTTGAGAGCCGCATTCATGTTTCACCGAGCCAGAACAAATTTGACTTTGGGGCGTGTGAAAAGGACCTAACCGGCTCCCGCTTTTGGGGAAAGCACGACAATCAGCTTAACGTTTCAGATAACCCTATCTGAAATAGTTTCCATTATTTTATCAGTTTGCCGACAACTGAGAGCTGATTCACAAGCCACGGCTTGGGCACTGAAGCCGGGTTTTCCTTTTGTGCACCCTGAGCGGATTTGTGAATGATTCCCTGCGGAGGTCACAAATGACTTCCAAGGGTGCCGGTCGGCCTCTCAGGGAAACAGACCCCGGCAATAAGGAACGGGGGTGGGGGGGAATGGAGACCTCAGACGAAATACAATACCCACTCAGCTTGCTGAGTGAGCTCGGGCTCCATCAAACATCCTCAGCCTAACCAACCTCCCAGGGTTGTTGTGAGGGCCAAATGGAGAAGGGGAATTCCCAGCTGCTCTGTCTTCTGCAAGCCTTCTCTGTCTCCTAGGCTCAGAAACACAGCTGGGAGTTGCCAACTCCAACGTGGCAAATTAGCAAATTTTGCAAATTTTGCAATTGCCCAGGGAAGGTGGTGTTTGGGGACGGAGCTCAGCAGAGATGTAATTCTATAGAGTCCACACTATGAAGCTGCCATTTCTTCCAGGGGACCTGATCTCTGTGATCTGGATATCAGTTGTAATTCCAGGCCAGCTCCAGACCCTACCTGGAGATTCGCAGCCTAACTGGGGCACATTGAGGTACCGTCTATGGGCGTTAAAGGGCTTTATTCAGCCAGCATGGCGTAGTGGTTAAGAGCGGCGGACACTAATCTGGAGAACCGGGTTTGATTCCCCGCTCCTCCACATGAGCGGCGGAGGCTAATCTGGTGAGCTGGGTTGGCTCCCCCATTCCTACACATGAAGCCTGCGGCGTGACCTTGGGCTAGTCACAGTTCTCTCCGAACTCTCTCAGCCCCACCTACCTCACATGGTGTCTGTTGTGGGGAGAGGAAGGGAAGGGGATTGCAAGCCGGTTTGAGATTCCTTAAAGGTAGAGAAAAGCGGGGTATAAAAATCTACTCTTTTTCTTCTTACCATTCTCCGCAGACCCTTTCAGAGTACTTGGACACAACAATATATACGTAACTGTTCCTTTGGGTGTTGCATAGGGGAGGATATCCTTATTAGGGCAGTTTCAGGAGAGAAGCCATGTAAGTCAGCAGCAGAAGAGCTAGATTGGAGTCCAGTAACACCTTTGAGAGCAATGAGATCTGGGGGGTATAAGCCTTCGAGAGTCAAAGGTATCTGATGAAGGGAGCATTGACTCTTTAAAGCTCATATCCCACCCCCAAATCTCATTGGTTTCTAAGGTGCAATTGGATTCGAATTGTGCTCTTATTACGGCAAAGCACACCTCTGGTGCTGGAGGCTGGTCTCCGTGGCTTTGCCAATAGACTGCGGCCTTGAGGGAATCTGTCTTTGCAGGGAAACGAGGAACTTTCCTTGGAGGTGGCCGCGAGCCGCCAGAGCCCAGAAGCCCCTTTGGACGGCCTTCGTCACTTGGAGGCTGAGAAGACGACCCTGGAGGGCCGCATCCAGGCTCTGGAGGACGAACGTGGCCGGCTGCTGAGGGAGAGGGAAGGAGAGACCCCCAAAGGACAGCTGGATGGGCCAAGCCGGGAGGAGGAGCTTCACGCTGTGCAAGTGACCTGTGAACATCTCAGGTATTTTGCATGTGTTCGCATTTGTTTATATCCCGCTTTCCTCCCCATTTCGGACCAAAAGCAGCTTTTAGAGCATCGTTCTCCCTTCCTCCGTTTTCTCACAACAGCCCTGTGAGGTAAGCCGAGCTGTGGCTCAGTGTTAGAACATCTGCGTGGCATGCAGAAGGTCCCAGGTTCAATCCCCAGCATCTCCAGTTAAAGGGACTAGGAAAGTAGGTGATGGGAAAGACCCTGGAGAGCCACTGCCAGTCTGAGTAGACAATACTGACTTTGATGGACCAAGGGTCTGATCCAAGGTTGCCCATCCAGCTTCCGTGGTACAAGTGGGGATTCGAACCCAGGTTGTCCAGGGTCCTAGTTCACCGTTCTACCCACTACATATGGTGTAGCGGTCAGAGTGCCAGACCAGGATATGGGAGACCCACAGTCCGACCTCCACTCTGCTGTAGAAGCTCACTGGGTGACCTAACCTACCTCATAGGGTTGTTGTGAGAATAAAAATGGAAGAATTGGTTTTTACATGCTGACTTTCTCTACTACTTAAGGGAGACTCAAACCGGCTTACAATCTCCTTCCCTCCCCCTCCCCACAACAGACACCCTGTGAGGTAGGTGGGGCTGAGAGAGCTCGAAGAGAGCTGTGACTAGCCCAAGGTCACCCACCTGGCTTCGTGTGTGGGAGCGGGGAAACGAACCCAGTTCACCAGATTAGCGTCCGCCGCTCATGTGGAAGAGTGGGGGAATCAAACCTGGTTCTCCAGATCAGACTCCACCGCTCCAAACCACCACTCTTAACCACTACGCCACACTGGAAGAGGGGAGAGTCTTGTAAACTGCTTTTCTCCCTTGTGGGAGAAAAGGTAGGTATAGATCTCTACATGAATGAATAACGGCTAACATAATTTTATCCCCTCCTGAACTAGTCTATTTCTTCAGATGCAACGGGAGAATCTTCTCAACGCAGATGTTTTATGGGGAGGGGGAGTTGAAAACAAAAAGTACTAAATGCTTGGACGTGGTGGTACAGGGAATCCATGCAGGTATTAGAGTGTAGGGACCAAATAGGAGCAGAAGCACCGTTAGACCCGGAGAGATCTGGGTGAGAGAGAGGTTTCGAACGACCTCCGACCTGTCCTTCTTATTTGCGAGCCCTTCGTTAGCGTTTGGGGACGGGGTTATTCGCACTTTCTCGGATTTGCCCGCAATAGCATCCCATGCACACTTTTCTTCTGATCGGCAGAGAATCTCAGTCCCTTCTGCAAAGGGAGAAAGGTGGCTTGGAGACCTGTTGCCTGGAGCTCGAAGCGGCTCTGCGGGGCCAGCGGGAGGAGATGGAGAGGCGCCTGGCGGAGCAGGAGCAGATGTCCCGGGACTGGCAGGATAGGTGGGAGCAGGTGGCCGCCGCCCTGAAGACCAAGGAGGAGGAGCTGGAGCAAATGCGCCTGCAGAACCAAGCCTCACCTGCCCAGGTGCGTGGCATTCAGAGAGCCCCCCTCTCGCCGCCTGCTTCTAGGGCTTCCCCCTTTCTGGCCTGGAAGCCCCTCCTTGGAAAAAGGTTCATCGGCTGAAATCCTAGTTGCTGCTAAAGGTGTAGGAAGGTGGCACATCTGAGGGTGTTTTTTGGCTAGGTGGAAACAAAAGGCAAAAACTCCCTTTTTTGTCTTGGAATGGATCCGTCCTGTATCGACCAGTCTCCATTCTGCTTTTCCCCGGGCAGCTGGAAACTCCTCTGCCTCACCAGATCCCGCTAGAAGCTTGTAAACCGGAGCTGGAAAGGAACCACAGCTGGGCCCCGTGTCATCGCGTCCAGCGCTGGGAGTCCGGGACCCAGACCGACGCCATTCCTACAAGCGAGGACTGTCTTGTGAGTCCGACACCCCCTCAGGCTTTTGCAGTTCCAGTTTGCCTCAGGAGACCTTGCTGAAGCTGGCTAGCAGTGTCCCCTCGCTTCTCCGATAGCAAGATCTGGGCCTCCTGGCTGCATTTTGGTGTAGAATCATAGTCGGAAGGGACCACCAGGGTCATCTAGTCCAACCCCCTGCACAGTGCAGGAAATTCACAACTACCTCCCCCCCACACCCCCAGTGACCCTACTCCACACCCACAAGATGGCCAAGGTGCCCTCCCTCTCATCATCTGCCTAAGGTCATAGGATCAGCATTGCTGACAGATGGCCATCTAGCCTCTGCTTAAAAACCTCCAGGGAAGGAGAGCTCGCCGCCTCCTGAGGAAGCCTGTCCTGCCGAGGAACCGCTCTGTTTGTTTCCCCATCAATTCACCCACGCTATAAAAAAAAAAAACAACCACCCATTTTAGCAGCGAGTCTAGTTTTCAGTTACAACCGCGTATCCGCCTTCACCGCGAAGAGGAGCTCTTTCTCTCTAAAATCCTCGACTCCCCTACAGGAAGTAGACGGAGAAGTGGCCTTGGTCCGAGAGGAGCTCCAAAAACTCCGGGACGTGCTGAAGGCTCGCGATGCTGAACTGGAAGAGAAGCAATTGGAACTGGAATCTACCAGGAGCCAGGTAGAGTTAAGGTTGCCAGCCTCCAGGCGGTCGCTGGAGATCTCCTGGGATTACAGCTGATCTCCAACCTGCAGAGATCAGTTCCCCTGGAGAAAATGGAAGGTAGACTGTATGGCATTGCACCCTACTGAGGTCCCTCCCTAAACCCTGCCCTCCCCAGGATCCACCCCCCAAATCTCCAGGAATTTCCCAAGCCGAAGCTGTCAATGCAAATTCCTCTCCCTGTAGTTCCAGCAGGAAACCCTCTTTTATCATTTCTAATTTGCTGCTTCCACCGTTATACATGATGATACGGTAAGACATGTGGTATATAAACCTCCCTGGCCATCGGGACCACAAAACGCAGCATACAAACAAGGATAAAAGAACATGAAAGATACTGCAGACTTGGCCAACCTGAGAAATCAGCAGTGGCTGAACATGGACTGACACAAACAGGACACAGGGTCTTATTCCAAGACACTGAAAGACTGGACAATTCTACCAACTATTTTGTCAGATTGCACAGAGAAGCCATTGAAATTCATAAACATCAGCACAACTTTAACAGAAAAGAGGAGAGTTTAAGAATGAATAAGGCTTGGCTTCCTGTTCTGAAAACCTCCAGACTAACAAAAACAACATTCAACAATAGCCATGCAGATTAGTTTTGGATTACACACATTAACAGATCACTTCAGGATACAATGGTTCCATATTAACATACCATACCCTCATTAGCACATTATCTTGATACTTACAAGACAATGATTAGCACATTACTTTTGCAGGACAATACTCAGCTCAACCCAACCCCTTTCTGACTATATATTACTCTTCCTACACCCTTGACACTGAGAGACACTGTCCTTCAGTGTTACTACTCTGAAGATGCCTGCCACAGTTGCTGGCGAAACGTCAGGAAAGAAAATTCCAAGACCACGGTTACACAGCCCGGATAACCTACAAGAATCCACATTGTTCGTTCTAAACTTTGTTTCCGCTTCTCCTGATGTGCGTTACTGATCTCTTTGCAGTATGCAGAATGCCTCTCAGAGAAGCGGCGTCTGGATCGACTCGTTGCCTCTCTGGAAGACCAGCTGGCAGAGAAGTGAGCAAACTGGTGGGGGGGAAACATTGCTGGAGGGAAACATTGCTGGAGGGGTGAAGCGGTGTGGATCCGTGGCACCACACAGACCACAGAAGACGACTCTTGTGTCTTCAGACAACAGGCCCTGAGATGCCTCGAGGAAGCCGAGAATGAGGACAGAACAGAGAGGGAGATGAAAATTTCTTTGCTGGAGAGGAAGGTAAGAGAGACCCACATGAACATATGAAGCTGCCTTATACTGAATGATGATGGACCCTTGGCCCATCAAAGTCAGTATTGTCTACTCAGACAGGCAGTGGCTCTCCAGGGTCTCAGGCAGGGGTCTTTCCCATCACCTACTTGCCTGGTCCCTTTAACTGGAGATGCCGGGCAGAAGGTAGAGCTGCCAACTCCAGCTTGGGAAATTCCTGGAGACTTGGGGGTGGAGGTTGGAGTTTGAAGGTGGGGCGGGGCCTCAGAAACGCCACCCTGCAGAGCAGCCACTTTCTCCAGGGGAACCGAGCTCCACCATCTGGAGATCAGTTGTAATTCTGGGAGATCTCCATCCTAGGGTTGCCATCCTAGGGTGGCTGGAGATCTCCTGCTATTACAACTGATCTCCAGGCAACAGAGATCAGTTCACCTGGAGAAAATGTCCACTTTGGAAGGTAGAACTAATGAACTAGGGGCCATAATCTGGATGGCCCAGGCTAGCCCGATCTCATCAGATCTGGGAAGCTGAGCAGGGTCAGCCCTGGTTAGTACTTGGATGGGAGACCACCAAGGAAGTCCAGGGTTGCTACACAGAGGCAGGCAACGGCAAACCACCTCTGCTTGTCTCTTGCCTGGAAAACCGTACGGGGTGGCCATAAGTCAGCTGCGACTTGATACATGCGATGAGCTAGGGGGCACATCTCTTTCTGCCTCCCTGCCGTTCTTCCTGGCTGATACCCCTTTGGCGCTCTTCCTAGCTGGCAGAAATGGGACCGGGACAAGATCTCCAAGGACTGGGGTCGAACGGAGCTCTCGAGACCCAAGAAGTGCGGGAGAGCGCGCCGGGCGAGGACAGCGGATCCCGGGGGACATGCCGCCACTGTAGGGCTGCTCTGGCCCAGCTGAATCAAGCGATTCAAAGTAAGAGCTTTTGATCCCTGTCTTCGATGATCCCTGTCTATTAGAGCAGGGATGAAACCAAGTACTCCCACAGTAGGGAGCTGGGAGGATCTGCTCTCCGATGTTCTGTGGGCTGTAGATGTAGAATGCTAGAGCCACTGTGGGATGGATGGACCAGAACCAGAGGAGCATGCCCATTATATTAGGTGCTGTGGAACACAGGCAGGACAATGCTGCTGCAGTCATCTTGTTTATGGGCTTCCTGGTTGGCCACTGTGCGAACAGACTGCTGGACTTGATGGACCTTGGTCTGATCCAGCGTGGCCTTTCTTATGTTCCTTCCTTCTATTCTCCATAGTATCAGAGGAGCATCCCTATATGAGGTGCTGTGGAACACAGGCGGGACTGTCCTGCTGCAGCCATCTTGTTTGGGGGCTTCCTACAGGCACCTGGTTGGCCACTGTGTGAGCAGACTGCTGGACTTGATGGGTCTCGGTCTGATCCAGCAGGGCTTTTCTAATCTTTCTTATCTATTAGAACTCCCTGCCCCAGGATGTGGTGATGACTACCAACTTGGAAGGCTTTAAGAGAGTGGACATGTTCATGGAGAATGGGGCTATCCATGGCTACTAGTCATGATGCAGACCTATCCTCTCCAGGATCAGAGGAGCATCCCTATTATCTTAGGTGCTGTGGAACACAGGCAGGATGGTGCTGCTGCAGTCGTCTTGTTTGTGAGCTTCCTAGAGGCCCCTGGTTGGCCACTGTGTGAACAGACTGCTGGACTTGATGGGCCTTGGTCTGATCCAGCACGGCCTTTCTTATTATGGAAACACTGTGGTCATTCTGACTCAGCTCTTTCTTGTGCTGCTTTGTCCCCCCCCCTTTTTTTTTTTGCTGGAAAAGGTACGATAAAACGTGAGAAGGAAGATCAGACCTTGGCTTGCTTGTACCAAGTGCAGGACCTTTTGAAAGGGAGTACATCAGACCTGGCCGTGGCTCCCACCCCGGTAAGCATACTCTAAAAGGGCAAGCGTGGAAGGACTCGGTGTTACATTTTTTTAAGTGCATCCACACACATTTTGTAGTTAGCATATTTTTACAAATATCCAGCAGCGAGAGCTGAGCATCCTGCAATAGCCCCGTGTAATGGATAGGAAGGTGGAGAAAAGGCACCCTGTAATACAAAATAAATAAATCTGGATAGTTGAGTGCCCCCCCTCCACCCCATTGGAGTTGTAGATATGTGAAGTGGCCGTCTACTGAGCCAGATTACTGGTGCTTCTAACGCAGACCAGTCTTCCATGCTTGGGGGTAGCTCTCCTAACTCTCAATCCCAAATTGTTTTCCGCCTCTGCTGAGAATCTTGTTTAATGGGAGGGGGTAAATTGTAGGCTTTTATTCATGCTGTAGCACACAGCTACGATCCTGCCTCTTGAAATGCAAAAGAGAGACACAAATCTTGGGGAGGGGCTGTGGCTCAGTGGTAGAGCGTCTGCTTGGCATGCAGAAGGTCCCAGGTTCAACCCCCGGCATCTCCAGTTAAAGAGACTGGGCAAGTAGATGATGTGAAAGACATCTGCCTGAGACCCTGGAGAGCCGCTGCCGGTCTGAGTAGATAATACTGACTTTGATGGACCAGGGGTCTGATTCAGTATAAGGCAGCTTCATGAGTTCATGTGCACCTTGACTGACGAAGGAAGCAAGTCATATCATCATAGAGTTGGAAGGGATCACCAGGGTCATCTAGTCCAACCCCCTGCACAATGCGGGAAGTTCACAACTACCCCCACACCCCCAATGACCCCTACTCCATGCCCAGAAGATGGCCAAGATGCCCTCCCTCTCATGAGCTGCTCATAGAATCAGCACTGCTAACAGATGGCCATCTAGCCTCTTCTTAAAAACCTCCGGGGAAGGAGAGCTTACCACCATGTATATGAACCAAAGAAACTGTCTCACCCCAACTCAGGATCTTGGTTCATGTGTGTAAAGTGCTGTCAAGTCACAGACAACTTATGGCAAACCCAGCAAGGGGTTTTTAAGGCAAGAGAGTGGGTTTACCATTGCCTTCCCCTGCAAAGTTTTTCTTGGGGGTCTCTCTTCCACAGACCGACCCTGCTTAGCTTCTGAGATCTGACGAGATCAGGTTATACCGTGCTGCCTTCCCTTCCCCATCTTGGTCCATTGAGTACTTATCTGTTGTTTACAGAGGACGTTCTCTAAGGCCGAGAAAGGTCCTTCTGAAAAACTCTTGCCTGAGATTCTTTAATATGAGATTCCAAGGACTATCTGTTTGAGTGTATGTAGCACTGGGGTTGGGAGAACAGGTTGGCAGGCAACCGGTGTGGTGCGACTCAAAAGTATGCCCCCACCTGGTTACTTCTTTGCGGCCCTGTCCTAGCCCTTGGCGAGTGACCCGTTCACAGCAAGTCCCGATTTCGAATCCACCTTCCACCCACAAATGCTAGGAGGTGCCGAAGCCACGGGGATTCCAGCGAGACGTGGCGGTCCGCTTGTTCCTTTTTACCTATGCAGGTGTGTTTTATTCCCACCCAGGGCCCGAGTCCAAGCCAAGACCCCTCTGCGAGAGTTATCCAGAGTCCCCAACAGGAGCGGGAGACCTTGAGGCGACAGCATCATCTGGTGACCGAGCAGGTGAGCCGCTGCCCTTATTGGGCCCTCCGTTCTTTCCCTCTGGTGCATCGTACGGTTCGCGCCTTTTTGGAAGAGAGCAGGCCGAAGGAAATGTCACGGCGTGGGCGTGCGGGGATGTGCGTGAGCCGCCGGATGCGATCCGGAACGGCTCGCGTCATCTCCCCCTGCGTGGCGAGTTCCCCAAGTCTGTCGCAGCTACATTTAAAGACTTAGCTTGTTTGCTTTTCTTCTTTAGAGCATCCTTGTAATGGGCTTCAGAGATTCTGGATTAGTCGCTTGAAGCCAAGGGCAATTCAGGGTTGTTGTTTTTCCGAGCCAGGAGTAATGCTGGTCGAGGCAAGACATTTGAAAGCCAAATTAAACTGTTTGCGTTGTCTCTTCCTCCCCACCCACCCCACAAAAGCCTAAAGGAATCCTGTCCCTGTGTCTGAATATACCACTCAAATTAACAACACTTTACTGATCGAGATAATTGGACCAAAAAAGAAATAACATTAAATACCCCCCAACCCAGCCCAAACCGTTGGGTACCTAAGTACTGCATCTAAACCAGATTATCCAACATAAGAAGAGCCCCACCTCACACAGGCCAACCAGTTCCTCCGCAGGTCGAACAACAGAGCCTTCCCCTGAGGTCACCTCCTGGAACTGGCTTTCTGAGGCTGACTGCCTCTGGACGTGGAGGTTCCATTTAGTCACCTTGGCTCTTTTAGTCTAATCCCTTTCTAAAGCCAACTTTGCCTGCGGCCGTGACAACATCCTCTGGCAGCAGATTCCACATTTTAATCCCTCACTGCGTAGAAAAGTATTTCCCTTTCGTCCATTCTGAATCTACCGCCCGTGAGCAACGTAATCATCCTTGGTATCCCCACCTACTCCCCCAGGGCAATCTGCATTGCCCTGGTAAGAGAGAGAGAGCGTGGTGTAGTGGTTAAGAGCGGTGGTTTGGAGCTGGGGACTCTGATCTGGAGAACCGGGTTTGATTCCCCACCCCTCCACATGAGCGGCGGAGGCTAATCTGGAGAACCAGGTTGGTTTCCCCACTCCTACACATGAAGCCAGCTGGGTGACCTTGGGCTAGTCAGAGTTCTATTAAGGGCTCTCTCAGCCCCACCTATCTTACAGGGTGTGTGTTGTGGGGAGGGGAAAAGAAGGTGATTGTAAGTCGGTTTGAGTCTCCCTTAAGCGGTAGCGAAAGTCGGCATATAAAAACCAACTCTTCTTCTTCTGCAATGTCTGGCCTCCATCTGGATCTGACGTTTCCTCCCCCCCCCCGCCCCCAATAGCTGAAGGGGCTTTTCAGACAGCGGCAGCAGCTGGAGCAGTCCAAGAAACAGCCCGGTGGGGGCAAGGAAGAGCGGTCGCGGGACCCTCGGAAGTCTCCAGAGGTCCTGGTAAGAACTCTGCCCCTTCCTCCTTTTTCTTTTGGGGCTTCCTGTTTTGGCTGCCGTCGTGCCTGCCGTGTGCCTCTTGGTTGGGGTGTCGCAGTAGGGTTGCCAACCTCCAGGCACTAGTTGGAGGTCTCCTGCTATTACAACTGATCTCCAGCCAATAGAGATCAGTTCCCCTGGAGAAAATGGCTTCTTTGGCAATAGGACTCTATGGCATTGAAGTCCCCAACCTCTTCACCCCAAAAGCCTCCCGTCAGTGGCAAAGAGGGACCTGGCAACCCTATGCTGTAGAGAGCCGCCACTTCTCGAGGGGGTGAGAGAGCCGCAATTTTTTTATTTCCTTTTGCAAGTCACGGGATTGTTATGTATGGGTTTGGGATCGTGCCCCTGAGCTCTAGCGCGGATCCACGTTGCCTGGCTGCAGTTCCCTAAAGACGACTAGCAAATAGCCTTCTGGAATTCCCAGGATTTCTTCTTCGTCTCTCCGTACAGGCTGCGCCCAAGTGCACCAGGCCTCCGGAAGCCCCCGACGTTCCCAGCAGCAGCGCAGAAGTACAGAGCCTCCGGCAACTGCTGAAGGAGAAAACGGAAACAGTAAAGTGGGACTCGTGGGCCATTCCAGGGCCTCTTTCCCTGCTGGCCTCGCAGTGCGAGGGGTCAGGTCCCGCTTTGCTCAGAGAGACCAGTTTGCTGGTCCTTCTCGATGCATCTTGAGGGTGGGGGGGGGGGACGGCGGCAACCACTGCATCAAAACAGCTGGAAGGGGCAGCTGTCGGCAGCTGAAACAGATGTAGGAGAACGCAGATGTAGGAGAAAGCCAGCTTACCCCTCTGTTAGAGTTCTCCCAGGGCCAGCTACTTAACATGATCACGTTCTGAATGAATCAGACCATCAGTCCATCAAGGCCAGTATTGTCTGCTCAGGCTGGCAGTGGCTCTCCAGGATCTCAGGTGGATGTTTTTCATGTCACATGCTGCCTGGTCCTATTAGCTGGCGATTGAACCAGGGGCCTCATGCATGCCAAGGTAATGCTCTTCCGCTGGGATCCATTTTCTGAATAGCCACCCTCTCTCTCCCATTGTAGATCTCCTCCATGGCTTCCGAGATTCAGGCTCTGCAGCAGAAGAACGAGTCTCTAATGAAAGGTAGGGCCGCGGCTTCCCTGACCGTTCCAGCACAGTTCCCTGCTTTTAATTGCAGGCCTTAACAGGCAAAGGGTTGCGTCATGTGGCTAGTCCTCATCTTTCTCTGATGTTGATGTGCTGGCAAGAAAGGCCTCAAAACCTCCTTTCCCCCTTCATAGGGTTACTTTTATTAGTGTACCCCTCTGCCAAAGACACCTCTGCCCCCACCCCCAGGTCCTTCTTATCAGAGTCTAGGGTTGCCAGAAGATCCTACCATTGTCCAGAAAAATGGAAGGCATCTCCCTTGAAATGACAACCCTTCAAACCTCATGTGGTTAGTTGGGGTATATAACAAGGCAATGAGTATCCATACCCTTGACGGGAGTTTTGCAACAGCTCAGCAGCTCCATATCAAAGCCGCAAAGGGAGGGGGTATTACTTTGCATCCAGTGCATTGGTCCTCACTGATCATGGCTGCACTGGGGGGGGTTGTTGTTGTGAATTTCCTGCATTGTGCAGGGGGTTGGACTAGATGACCCTGGTGGTCCCTTCCAACTCTATGATTCTATGATTCCTGGCTTCGGTTCTTCCTCCCTCGTCATGGAGCAGAGCCGGCCGGTGCAGCTAGGAAGCCAGTTTCCAGACACATTGCAAATGATGCCAGAGCTATTCCGTTAATGCCCAGGGAAACGTGAACCCTGTGTTCCCCTCCCTCCTCCACACAGCTAAACTGAGGTTCCAGCAGCAAATCCAGCAGATCCGCAACCTTCCTAAGCAACGGCTGGAAAGGAGCACTCCCGAAATCATGGTGCCGCGACTCTCGGTCAGCCTGGGGCAGGATTCGCAAAGTGTCCCGGGCAGCGACAGCTCCATCCCTTCCCCCCAAAGCGACGAGCCACCGTTCACGGGCAGCAGAGAGGACCTGAGCCAGGCTCTGCGGGCCTCTCGTCACCCCACCGGCGCTGAAGACCAGCGGAGGGGCAGTTCTTCCGATGAGGGAGCCGGCCCGCTGCCCCTGGCCCCACCGAGCCCCCCGGTTCCCGCCGGGCCTCCCACCAAATCCTTCTCGCTCGAGCTCGTCCCTCCTCTGCAGGTTGACAGCGAAGGGGCTTTACTCAGTCCCCGGGGCTCGGCTCTTCTGTCCCCCAGGCCTTTTGGTCCCCCCAGGCCTTGGTCCCCCTTCAGATTCAGAGGGAGCCCCGAACTTCCAGAGGACAGAGAGAAGCACTGAATGGAAAGGCAGCTTCTCCTACCTCTTCTAAGATCTCAGTTTTTTCAAGTCCAACAAGATGCTTCCGTCATAAGGCCAAACTTTATGCCCCACATTTTAACTTTAAGAAGTGTGTGTTCCCTTCCCCCTTTAATTAAAAGATTCCATATTACGCGGAGAGTTTTGTTTTAATATTTTCCCCTAGGACTTTCCTCTTTCTGGATTACAAGGAGCATAAGCTAGGAATGCGGGATGATTGGGTCTATGGAGTGAAAATACAGAATTATAGGGACAGGAAAAAGTAAGCCGGGCTCGAAAGCCCAAACTTTAACCCGATGCTCTGAACGATTCAAAACGGGAGGCAGTTTCAGAGGGGAGCCATGTTGGTCGGCAGTAGAAGATCTAGATTCGAGCCTGGTAGCATCTTAGAGAACAACAGGAACAATGACAAACTGTGGTTTGTTCCATTGCCTATAAACCAAGATTTGAACCCCAGGTCGGAGGCAGCAAGACACAGTTGGGCATTGGGACAAACTGCAGTTTATTAGATCTCTGCGTCACGCATCAGGAAAGAGCTTGAGGACTTCCCTGGATCGTTCTCATCACAAACAAAATCTTGTTCATGGCATCTGAGTCAAGCCCTTTTGGGGCAGAGGGGCATGCCCTGATTTTGTGGAAAGAATCTAGCATACACAAGTTTCTATTCGTTCGCCCTCTCCTGGAGAGCCAGCATGGTGTGGTGGTTAAGAGCGGTGGTTTGGAGCAGTAGACTCTGATCTGGAGAACCGGGTTTGATTCCCCGCTCCTCCACATGAGCGGCAGAGGCTAATCTGGTGAACTGGATCTGTTTCCCCGCTCCTACACACGAAGCCAGCTGGGTGACCTTGGGCTAGTCACAGCTCTCTTAGAGCTCTCTCAGCCCCACCTACCTCACAGGTGTCTATTGTGGGGAGGGGAAGGTGATTGTAAGCTGGTTTGAATCTCCCTTAAGTGGTAGAGAAAGTCGGCATATAAAAACCAGCTCTTCTTCTTCTTCCATCTTCTTTGGCCTTTCTGTTTATGGTACAGGCAGTTCTTGGAACAGCCCAGGACTTCCTCTAAGCTCCGGGTTGTCTAGGGGGAATCTCCCAAGCCACCGATCTGCCCTACTTCATAGCATTCAATATCAGCTTGGAGGAGTCCATTCAGTCTCTCTCAACTAGCTCCATTCTCACGCCGGGCTCACCCCAGTCGAAAGTCACCGTCTCAAACTCCTCCAAGCCCTCCTAGGTAGAAGAGGAGGTTTCCGGCACTGCGATGGCTCCTCCACCCGTTATCCCCAGAGCACTGCTAACGACAGCCACCCCTGTGGCCGATGACTACGAACCGTTAGGGGTGCTCATCGAGGGCAGAGAGGAACTCTTTCGGGCTGAACCGAATGCCAGCGAGCGGACTCCACGTTCCCTCGGCTGCACATCTCCTTCCAGTGGGTCTGCCCCATCTCCGGAGCGTCTGGTCCGATCAGCACTCGGCCCACGGGGCAGCTGCGAGTGTAGAGGCGAGCCTGGGAGGGGTGAGGGGAAACGAGGAAGAAAGCAGCGTTGGTGCGAATGATTTGTTTGAGTCCCTGGAGACTCACGGCCGTCCCATGGGAGCATCAAACCTTTCCCCGTGATTAAATGCATCACTTAAAAAAAATGCATCGCCAGAACATAAAGATTGCGCGGGTGTGTAAACTGCCATCAAGTCGCAGCCAGCTTCCGGCAACCCCAGCAAGGGGCTTTCAAGGCAAGTGAGAAGCAGAGGTGGTTTTGCCACTGCCTTCTTCTGCAAAGTCCTCCTTGCCGATATGTGCAAACATGTAAAAGTAGCCCCCTGTGCAAGCACCGGGTGATTACTGACCCATGGGGTAATTACTGACCCATGGGATGGCGATGTTTGCAAGGTGGTTTGCCATTGCCTTCCCCAGTCGTCTACACTTTACCCCCAGCAAGCCGGACACTCATTTTACCGACCTGGGAAGGATGGGAAGCTGAGTCAACCTCGAGCCGGCTACCTGAAACCGACTTCCGTCAGGATCGAACTCAGGTTGTGAAGACTGTAGCACTGCATTTACCCCTCTGCGCCACGGGGCCTGCTACGTGCAAACATGTATTCGCTTAAAAAAAAAACCAGTTCGGAAGACGGTCTCTTCTTCCTCACCTGCATGACCGTGAACTCCAGGGACAGCGCCTGCTCTAGAATGTCTCCCGCGGGAACGCTGAAGAGGAACGGGGTGTTCCAAACGGGATTGCAGCCGGCAATGGACTTGGTCTCTTTTGTATCTACGACCTTTCCGTTGTGGTGCAGGCGGATCATGACATAGTGGTCTGGAAACAGGAAAAGTGGGAACTTGTAGGTAAAGGGCCAAGCATCTAGACCTCAAGATGGAGGAGTTTGTAACCAGAGTGGTTTGGGGAAAAGAGTCTGCAGCATACTTGTCTTTACTAGCAAACGGTGGAATTTGATAGGGATGGTCCAGGATGCCGAAGCACCAGGGGAGGCTGGCCCAATATAGGTCAGAAGATGCCTGGTTCAATCCCTGGTGTCTCCGGTTAAGGTTAAAGGTAAAGGTAGTCCCCTGTGCAAGCACCAGGTCATTACTGATCCAGCGGTTATGTCACATCACAATGTTTACTAGGCAGACTATGTTTGCAGGGAGGTTACTTTACCCACAGCAAGCTGGGTACTCGTTTTACCAACCTCGGAAGGATGGAAGGCTGAGTCGACCTTGAGTCGGCTACCTGAAACTGACTTCTGTTGGGATTGAACTCAGGTCATGAGCAGAGCTTTGACTGCAGTACTGCAGCTGACCACTCTGCGCCACAGGGCCCCATCGTCTCCGGTTAAATGTGGATAAGATTTTAGCAAGCGTGGAATCGCAAAGGGCTGATGCATACGGCGGAGTGCCTATCTGGACCATCCTACCTGGCGTCCCCGGGATGCGGGTGAGCCGGCCCAGATTCTCGGCCTTGCGCACCAGGACTTTGATGCGACTGGCAAGCGCCTGGTACTGCAGGAGGAGGAACAGCTGCCCAGCGGACTTGGGCTGGGAAAGCGAAGAGATCATGTCCTGGGAACTGAGACACTGGAATCAAAAACGTAGGGGAAAGAGATGGTTAGACAGCAACCGACTTCACACATGCCAATTAAAGGGCTTTCAAGCCTCTCTTGTACTGTCGGCACATGAACACATGAACCTGCTTTATACTGAATCAGACCCTTGGTCCATCAAAGTCAAGTATTGTCTACTCAGACCGGCAGTGGCTCTCCAGGGTCTCAGGCAGGGGTCTTTCCCATAGCCTAGTCCCTTTAACTGGAGATGCCGTGGATTGAACCTGGGACTTTCTGCATGCCAAGAAGGTGCTCTACCACTGAGCCAAAGCCCCTCCTCTAAAGTCAGTATTGTCTACTCAGACCGGCAGTGGCTCTCCATGGTCTCAGGCGGACGTCTTTCATATCACTTGCTTAGTCCCTTTAACTGGAGATGCCAGGGGTTGAACCTGGGACCTTCTGCATGCCAAGCAGAGGCTCTACCACTGAGCCACGGCCCCTCCCCTTGGCCTATACATGTGAAAGACAGACATGCAATTTTAATTTCATAGGGTAGGTGTGTTGGTTAGAGACCAACAAGAGTCTAATCTACCTCAGGTGGTGGTCTTGAGAGCAATGTGGTGGAGAGGAATGATCACCCTGAGCTCCTTAGTGGAAACTTGGGATAAACATGTGAAACACTTTTTCTTCTGTGCCAACCCTAATACCCCATAATAGCCACAGCAGCACTAAGTTTCTTTGACAAGCAGCAGCTCTGTAAAACAGTACTTCCTGCCTCACTTCCTGCTGTCCTGCTACCACGCTGGCATGTGTGTTTGTATGGAGCACCCCCCTATCAGTTCATTGGCACAATCCCTCACCTTTTTAAGTTTGGTTTTGGTTGTCGACAGTTCCTGGGTGTAGGCGGAGGATACGCCTTGTTCCCAGGTTGCTTGCGTGCACGGGAACATCACCTCCCCAATGAAGAAATCCTTCAGGTTGTGGAACCCCTTTGCGTAGACGGCAAAGCGCAGGGTCAGACCCCGCAATTCCTCCGGACCGTAGTGGCCGAAATGGAATTGCTCGCGGAACTCGGGATTCAGGCTCTTCTTGTGCACGGCAGTGCGCTGGGGCTCGGCAGACTTCGGAAGCAAGCAGACCTTGACGTAGGAATCACGGCTGGCTCGGAAGCCCTTGGGCAGGTGGGAGACGCCGATCACCGTCACAATCAGCGTGGCCTCAGGCTCCGAGTAAAACAAAGTGAAGTGGAGACACGGCCGTGGCTTCGGACCAGCGCCGGACAGGTTCCGTGGCGTGGCGTACAACTGCGAGATGTCGGCACCCTGGACGGGACTGGAGAGGAGGCTGCTCTTGTCCCCTAGCGCGCTACTCACGGAGATGGTGCAACGCCGTTCCAGGTGCAGCGTGGGCTTGCCCGGCAGGCTCAGCTTTGATGGAAAGGGGATGCTGGGTAAAGAAGCGCGGCCACGGCGGAGGCTCTTGGGTGGGCTGCCGTGGCCGGATACCCCCGGCGCATCAGCAACCGTGGGAGATGGACGCTCCAGAACCTCTCCTTCTATCTCCGTGTACTGCTGCTGGATTGTCACTCGGGAAGGCAGGGCCGGCCCCAGATCCACCAGGGTGCAGTCCGGCGGCCACGCTTCGCTCTTGTCTTTCTGCTTCTTCTGCCAGTGCCAGCAGATCGCGCAGCCAAGGAGGAGGCAGAAGCACAGGATGGCGAGCCCTGCTCCCAGGAATACCTGCATGTTTACTGAACAGAGAAAAGTGGAGGCATGAATCTGAGGGGTTCGTGTCCTGTCCCTGTTCCATATTCTTCCGTGGCCCTTTCAAATAGCATCCAAATGTGCCCTTCGAGCGCTTCTGCTATTTCAAGACACCGCCACAGATTTGCATGGCTGTTGCTTTCAGTATATACAAACATGAACAACTGCGATGTACAATCTTTCATTGACCAAAATGAGATCCATATTGGTCAATAAAAGATTGTACATCGCAGTTGTTCATGTTTGTATATATTGAATGTGTTAGTTTTTGTCTTTATTAGGGGTTTTATGCTTTTAATCTATATGTGCACCAGTCTGTTCACACAGTGGCCAACCAGGTGCCTCTAGGAAGCCCTCAAGCAAGACAACTGCATCTTGCCTGTGCTCCACAGCACCTAATACAATAGGCATGCTCCTCTGATCCTGGAGAGAATAGGTATGCATCATGACTAGTATCCATTTTGGCTAAGTAGATATGAATACCCATCCATGAACATGTCCACTCCCCTCTTAAAGCCTTCCAAGTTGGCAGCCATCACCCCATCCTGGGGCAGGGAGTTCCACAATTTAACTTTGTGTTGTGTGAAGAAATACTTCCTTTTATCAGTTTTTGAATCTCTCACCCTCCTGCTTCAGCAGATGACTTAGTATTATGAGAGAGTATTATTCGACTAACTTAACATTCAGGACTGTAGAGACTAAAATTCCCAGGGCCCCCTGTCACTCTTCCATATGGGGAGGGCTCAGACGCTAGATCATAGGCTTTTAAACCATTAAATAAGGGTGTCTCTAGACACCAGGTCTTCCGTACCAATATTACATCACATTTGGAGAGAAAACTACACATAGCCTCATCCCTCATCCTTCCCGCCCATCCCATAACATTCTGCGATACTAAAGAGGCTGAGGATTGCTTTTACTCGTCCGTAAACGTGGCCTTGTTAAGTCAATCCACGGCTATCAAATCCAGTTGGCCTGAAGAATCCCTTTATATGTACATGCAGCAAAATGCACGCAGCTGTTGAAGTCTACCTCGGGGAGAGAAACACTTTGCAAGGGAAAGTGCTTCCGTCGAGCCCGGGTCACACAGTTTCTTTATTTACTTCATTGGTACCCTGCCTTTCTCCAACACGGGGACCCAAAGCAGCTTCCAGGCCCCCTCTCCTCCGTTTTATCCCCACGACAACCCTGCGAGGTAGGTTAGGCTGAGAGTGTGTGTGACTGGGCCAAGGTCACCCAGTGAGCTTCCGCGGCAGAGCGGGGATCTGAACTTGGGTCTCCCAGACTCCTCGTCTAACACGCTAACCCGCTGGTTCTCCAACTGGACGAGAGTCCAAAATATCATCCCTACAATAGACTGGGAGCTACGTAGAAACAAGGCCGGCAGGAGGCTGGGGGCTTGCCGGAGATACCCATGAGGAGCACTGCCCCCTTTCGAATCCCGTCCCGTACAAAACACAGCGGCAAAGCATGTCCGGAACCATTACATCAGATCGGCGCGTTTGCACAAAAGCTAAAATAAACCGAGCCGAGCCTCAAGACAGATAACGCTCGTGGAAAAAAAAAGCTCCCCTTATCAGACCTGCTGCTTTGCTGACGCAAAACCTTCTCAAAGCGGCTGCCCGCTCAAAGGCCCCTTTAGGAAGAGCGCCGGACCCTCCCTTTAACCACCCCCTCCAGGCAGTTGGCAGCCCGGGCTGGGAGCAGACCTGGAAATGGGAATGAACTTTCCCTTGAAATAGGGTTGCCAGGTCCCTCTTCACCACCGGCGGGAGGTTTTTGGAGCGGAGCCTGAGGAGGGCGGGGTTTGGGGAGGGGGCGGACTTCAGTGCCATAGAGTCCGATGGCCAAAGAGGCCATTTTTCTCCAGGGGAACTGACCTCTATTGGCTGGAGATCAGTTGTAATAGCAGGAGATCTCCGGCTAGTACCTGGAGGTTGGCAACCTTACCTTGAAACGACGTGCCGCCCGGGTCAACACACCTGCTTCACTTAGGGGTACGCTGAGAGATGGGGTGGGGTGGGGGCACTGTGTGAGCAAATGAAGCTGCCTTGTAGAGTCAGACCCTTGGTCTGTTGTCTCTTGACTGGCACCAGCTCTTAGGCAAGGGCCGGTTCGAGGTTTTCCCAGGCCCTCCTTCCCCTCTTGAACCCGCCACCAACAAATCTCCAGTGGCCAGTCAGAAGCCCTGTGCAGCAAAAAAACCCAACTGCCCACTTTCTAAAAACACTCGACTGGTGCCAGGAAAAGTGTCAGCAGCTGCCTTGGCACCCACAGGTACCATGCTGGGAACTCCTGCTCTAGGTATGTTTAGTCTGAAGAGGAGAAGACTGAGAGGGGATCGGATAACCACCTTCAAGTACTTGAAGGGCTGCCATATGGAGGAGGGTGCCAAGTTGCTTTCTGTTGCCCCAGAAGGTCGGACCAGAACCAACGGGTTGAAATTAAATCAAAAGAGTTTCCATCTAGACATTAGGAAGAATTTTCTAACAGTTAGAGCGGTTCCTCGGTGGAACAGGCTTCCTCGGGAGGTGGCAAGCTCTCCTTCCATGGAGATTTTAAAGCAGAGGCTAGATGGCCATCTGTCAGCAATGCTGATTCTATGACCTTAGGGAGATGATGAGAGGGAGGGCATCTTGGCCATCTTCTGGGCATGGAGTAGGGGTCATTGGGGTTTTGGGGGGGAGGTAGTGGGGAATTTCCTGCATTGTGCAGGGGGTTGGACTAGATGACCCTCGTGGTCCCTTCCAACTCTATGATTCTAACTGCTACACCAATACTGGGGGAGGGGGGCGTGTTCAAGGGCACGCAGGGCCATGTGCCCAGACAGCCAGGGAGTTCCAAGCTTGCCTGCAGCTGTCCTCCCTGGCTTGTCAAGGACAGACCAGGTACCCAGGACAACAGCAGAGGTTTCCTTTCTACCTTAGACAGACCTGGCACAGCTGATAGGGACAAGCAGCAACAGATCTATTTTTTGACTCTACCTGGAAATTCACGGTCAGGTGCTTTGGTCCCAACTAGTAAACAGGGGCATGCTCTGATTAAAAAAAACACACGCAAAACCACAGAATTATAGACCAATACGTTTGCTTGACTGCCAAAAAAACAAATCAGTGGGTTCTAGATCAAATCAAGCCTGAACTGACCCTAGAAGCTAAAATGACTAAACTGAGGTTATCGTATTTTGGTCGCATTATGAGAAGACAAGAGTCAGTGGAAAAGACAATCATGCTAGGAAAAGTTGAGGGCAGCAGGAAGAGAGGAAGACCCAACAAGAGATGGATGGACTCAATCAAGGAAGCCACTGCCCTCAATTTGCAAGATCTGAGCAAGGCTGTTAAGGATAGGACATTTTGGAGGACTTTCATTCATAGGGTCGCCATGAGTCGGAAGCGACTTGACAGCACTTAACACACACACACGTTTGCTTGATATAGTGGCAAAATGATATAGTAAATACTTACTATAGTGGCAAAATGATATAGTAAATACTTACCACGTATGTGGTAGCCAGTACCTTAAATCGAGCCCCGAGTCCGCCCTGGCATGGTCCATTCGCCTGAACTGGCGAATGGACCGTTCGTGGTCGACTCTGCCCCGCTCTTCCCAGAGCCCTTTAAGCGGCTCCCGCCCTCTAACTTTCTCCTGATCCCCATTGCCTCCCCCCCACCGTCCCCGTGTAACTCTGCACCTTTCTGCAACGTCCCCTCCCTTCTGTGGCTCCGGACAAAGCTCCCTACTGTTTTCCTAAAGCAGAGCCCTTCTCTCCCAAGCGGGCGAACAAAAGAGGCTCAGAGGTAAACCGCACCTCTGCCATCGGCCCCGCCAACATACCTGCGTGACTCCATGGGCATCGGTGGCTGGGCAGCGCGTGGAGAAGCATTCCTTCAACGGCCACCAAACCTGCCCATGCAATGGGGCTGGCATATGTGTTGTCAAGTATATATACAATATATACAATATACAATGTATGTCCCACCAGCCATGTTGGTAGGTGGTGTAGTGGTTAAGAGTGGTGGACTCTAATCTGGAGAACTGGGTTTGGTTCCTCACTCCTGCACATGTGCAGTGGACTCTAATCCGATGAGCCGGGTTGGTTTCCCCACTCCTACACATGAAGCCGGCTGGGTGACCTTGGGCTAGTCACGGTTCTCTCTGACCTCTCTCAGCCTCTTCTACCTCACAAGGTGTCTGTTGTGGGGAGAGGAAGGGAAGGTGATTGCAACCCACTTTGAGACTGCTTAAAGGTAGAGAAAAAGCAGGGTATAAAAACTAACTCTTCATTCTACACGGAATGATATCAAACACTCGAAGGCGGTAGCGTTGCGACCACCGCTAAGCACGGGCGGCTTCGGACAAACAGAAAAGAGGATGCGTCGCCCAAGGGCTGTTTGCCCCGACGCCTAAATGGAACCTGCCTGCATAGAGGCAGTCTACCTCTGAATACCACCTGCTGGGAAAGCAACCGTAGGGGGAAGACTGTGGCCTCTCCGCCCTGCTTGTAGGCTCTCGGGGGGGAATATGGGGTTAGCATCGTCCTGGGATGTCAGCCAAGACTATCGGTCCGATCCTCAAAGCTCTTCTGGCAATTCGCCGACGTCTTTTCAGAGGGGAGCCATGTCGGTCTGCGCTAGAAGAGCAGGATCTGAGTCCAGGAGCACCTTGGATTTTGAGGGTGTGGGCTCTTGAGAGTCAGAGCTTTGAAGAAGGGAGCTCTGACTTCTCGAGAGCGCATACCCCCCCCCCCTTCAAATCGTGTCAATCTCTAAGGTGCTACGGGACTTTTTCTATTTGTACAAATGGCCAAGTTAACTAATAGTCCACATGGAGATGATGTAGAAGAGTTTAAAAGAGACTGGCATAAGGCCTTTGTACGCTGGGATAACACGGCAAAGACTGATTTTACAAAGATTGTGACAGTGTTGTAAATAAAATATTGTAGTAAAGGGAAACTAAATAAACAATGGATTAAATAAAGCTAAGGGGTACTTCTCTGGAAGTCACAACGGTGGGTGGGTGGGCACATAACACGAGGGGTGGAAAGGGATTCTCACCTTCAACTCTATATTACTTTTCGTGTGTTTTTGTTAACCTGCCTTAATTTTGTTTAAAATCTTTTTTCTTTTTCTTGTAACTTCTTTATTGTTAAATTTTTTTTCCTATCAATAAACATTCTATTAAAAATTTTTTTTTAAAAAAAGGTGCTACAGGACTCAAATGCTGCTCTCCGTCAGTACAGTAACCCGATTCCAAATGCTGTGATCAGCTTAAAAAGGAGCTCTCAGCCAACCGAGCGCCAGATTTTTTAAAAGGTTCCCTTTTTAAAAAACACAACAACTTACACAAACTATAGAGGGTGTGATCTTACGAGAGGCATTTTTGGCTAGGTGACGGAGAAGGGCTGCCTCTTCCCCGCTTTCTTCGCTTGCTACAACCCACACATCTGTCCAAAGGGGGGGATAAATTTTTTTAGCTAGATTTGACCCTAAGAATGTCCCTAGGGCCCAGTGACACCCCCCCTGCAGGGGTGCAACTGCAAACACCACACTGGAGGGCGGGTTTTTTTTGCCACTGTCACACACAAGCCGCCCTGTTTGCCCCAGACGTCTTCTCTCCCGTTACCCTGCTTGCGCATCGCTTTCCGCGTCGACCTGCTTGTTTGAAAACGACAATAGCGCATCGAGTTGGAAAGGCATGCCAGCAATTGGCGCAGGGTGTTCGCAGCAAGCCGTTGAACTGGCAAGCAAACGTTGAACTGGTAAGCAAGACGTAAGCAAGAAATACTTCCCGCCGTCTTCACCTCGAAAGAACCGGCGAGAAGAAGGCTCGCCAGATGAAATCCTGAAAAGGGGAGGACAAAATGACCCCGGGGGGTCCTACAACCGCCTGTTGCCTCTTGGATCTTCATTTAGGCTCTGGCCGGCGAAGGTGTGCCCAAACCGCCCACCGTGCCCGTTCGCCCTCCTCACCTGCTTCCCCGCTGCTGCTTCTCGGGTGTGATGCCAGGTCGGGCGACTCTCCATGCAATCCTGGCACTGCAGGCATGAGGGTGTCCACAGCAAAAAGTCCTGGAAGGAGGCAAGGAAGGAAGGAAAAGTTAAGAACTGCTTGGCGGAGGCACTGCCAGAGAGGGAGTGCCCGTTCTCCCTCCTCACCTGCTTCCCCTCTGCTGCTTCTGGGGTGAGATGCCAGGTCGGGCGACTCTCCATGCAATCCTGGCACTGCAGGCATGAGGATGCCCACAGCAAAAAGTCCTGGAAGGAGGCAAGGAAGGAAGGAAAAGTTAAGAACTGCTTGGCGGAGGCTCTGCCCGAGAGGGACTGCCCGTTCTCCCTCCTCACCTGCTTCCCCTTTGCTGCTTCTCAGGTGTGATGCCAGGTCGGGCGACTCTCCATGCGATCCTGGCACTGCAGGCACGAGGGTGTCCACAGCAAAAAGTCCTGGAAGGGGGCAAGGAAGGAAGGAAAAGTTAAGAACTGCTTGGCGGAGGCTCTGCCCGAGAGGGAGACGGGTGGGATGCAGGGCCGTGGGCTGTCTGATAAAGAGAGGCCGGGAACCGCTTCAGGCTCGGCAGGCTGAGCAAACAGGCGGAGAGATGCCAGTGTTTGCTCCCGGGTCTGAGCCCAGGAAAGGACAGCTTCCCACACCCGAAGGGCAGGGGGAGGGATGCCAGCCCAGGCGGCAAAGGAGCTCTTGGCTCTCAAGGGCTTTGTTGCCAAGGCACCGGCTCCGAGGAGTTTTGGTGGGAGGGGAGGCGGCGGAGCGGGATGGCAGGCAGGAGGCCCGTTCAGGGCTCCCGAGGCCCGGAGCGCAGGGAGGGCGCTCCCGAAAAGGAGGCCTCGGCAGGCCAGGGGTTTTGGAACGGTCGCACCCTACCTGTTTACTTTTTTAAGGCACCTGCAGACATAGGTACTGGGTTGCCGTAAGTCGGCTGCGACTTGACAGCCCTTGACACACTCTAGGGATAGATAGCAGAAAAGGGCAAGAGTCCAGTAGCACCTTAAAGACTAACAAAAATATTTTCTGGTAGGGTATGAGCTTTCGTGAGCCACAGCTCACTTCTTCAGATCTGAAGCAGTAGAAAAGGGCAAGAGTCCAGTAGCAACTTAAAGACTAACAAAAATATTTTCTGGTAGGGTGTGAGCTTTCGTGAGCCACAGCTCACTTCTTCAGATCTGAAGCAGTAGAAAAGGGCAAGAGTCCAGTAGCAACTTAAAGACTAACAAAAATATTTTCTGGTAGGGTATGAGCTTTCGTGAGCCACAGCTCACTTCTTCAGATCTGAAGCAGTAGAAAAGGGCAAGAGTCCAGTAGCAACTTAAAGACTAACAAAAATATTTTCTGGTAGGGTGTGAGCTTTCGTGAGCCACAGCTCACTTCTTCAGATCTGAAGCAGTAGAAAAGGGCAAGAGTCCAGTAGCAACTTAAAGACTAACAAAAATATTTTCTGGTAGGGTGTGAGCTTTCGTGAGCCACAGCTCACTTCTTCAGATCTGAAGAAATGAGCTGTGGCTCACGAAAGCTCATACCCTACCAGAAAATATTTTTGTTAGTCTTTAAGGTGCTACTGGACTCCTGCCCTTTTCTACTGCTGCAGGCAGACTAACACGGCTACCCGCTGTGAATTAGGTATAGATAAAAACGGAGGCTTGAAAGGGGGGTCTGCATTTGTGGGGTGGGGTACGGCTTCCTTTGCAGCAGATGCCAATTGCCATACCTATCGAACAGGGTTGCCAGCCTCCAGGTGGTGCCTGGAGATCTCCTGGAATGACAAGCGATCTCCAGGCGACAGAGAGCAGTTCCCCTGGAGAAAATGGATGCTTTGGAGGGTGGAATGGATGGCTTTTTTTTTTTTACCCGCTGAGGTCTCTCCCTTTTCTAAACCCCGCCCCTTCCCAGGCTCCATCCTCAAATCTCCAGGCCTTTCCCAACCCAAAGTTGGCAACCTTAACTTGCCCACTAATTCCAGCAGGAAATTCCCCTTTGTTTGTAAAGTGCTGCATCTATGGTTAGTCGCTTAATGATACAAACACCTGGGTTTTTTTGGAAGGGGGGTTAAGGATTTTTTTAAAGCTGAAAAACCACTCTGGGGAGAGGCGGGGAGGGTGTTTCTGTGACATCACAGTTCCCCAACCAATCACTGCTCTGCACAGCCCCTCTTGCTTGACTGGCAGCTCTCCCAAAAAGAAAATGTAGTAGCGCCTAGGGTTGCTAGCTCTGGGCTGGAAAAATACCTGGAGACTTTGGGGGTAAAGCCTGGGGAGGGTGGGTTTTGGGGGCGGGCCGGGACCTCAGCAGGCTGCAATGCACCAGAGCCCACCCACCAAAGCAGCCGTTTCCTCCAGGGGAACTGATACACCCTTCAGCCTTGCCTACCTCACAAGGTTGTTGCGAAGATAAAGTGGAAGAGAGGGAAAAGACGCAAGTCGGTTTCGCTCCACGTTGGACAGAAAGGACAATTGAAATAAATAATGTCTACTGTGCTAAATGGGACTTGCCAGTTACTTCTTGAAGGGGGGGCTGTTGAGCCATTGAGCTGGGGTGGACATGGGTACATTTGGACAGGTGCAGTGTCCGTGTCGGGGAAGCTTCTGCCCCACTGTGGCCCCCAGATTTCATAAAAGGAGGGTAGGAGCTGCATAAATGTGGCAATTCACATGCTCAGACTGGTGTAATTCCAGTACGAATGTATCTGGAAAGGAGAGGCATTCATTTTAAGTTGTACTACTTTAGTGCACAAGAGCTGGATGCCAGGAAGAGGGTGGTGGTGTGTTTGGATGAAGAACACACATGAAGCTGCCTTCTACTGAATCAGACCCTCGGTCCATCAAAGTCAGTATTGTCTACTCAGACCGGCAGCGGCTCTCCAGGGTCTCATTCAGGGGTCTTTCACATCCCCTACTCGCCTGGTCCCTTTAACTGGAGATGCCGAGGATTGAACCTGGGACCTTCTGCATGCCAAGCAGATGCAGCCCCTCCCCAGAAGGCGGCGCAGGACAAAAAAGTCTGAAAACAGGTCCTGGGCTAGAGGATGCAACCGGTCAAAAGAGAAAGAAGGGAAAATCCTTAGAGCATCTCGTAGTTTTCCCCCAATCAGTGCTTCCCTCTGGTGTTCAGATGTGAGAACTACAAGCCAACCGGGAATCAACCATTGGGATGATAAAAACGTATTTTATTTTACTTCGTTCTCCCTCTTCTCCATTTTATTCTCACAACTGCCCTGGGAGGGAGGCTAAGCTGAGATAGCGTGTGGCTCAGTGGCAGAACCTCCGTGTGGCAGGCAGAAGGCACCAGATTCAATCCTTGGCATCTCCTACGATTAGATCGTTTTTATATTAATACGTAAACCGGCTTGAATGTACAAAATCCAGCTCTCACTCTCTAAATATATAGATAAATTGCAATTACTTTTTTAGCCAACCAGTTTTTGAAAACCTGACCAAACCAGCCGATCGGCTAGAAAAATGGAACGTGTTTCTCAAACATACCCGTTTTCAGCACCCCTTTTGTCTAATTTGCTCAAGCCCTGAAAATACCACTACATACTGGGGGGGGGGGGGGAGGAATCACTACAAGGGCACATAAAACTCGATAAGCTTCCCCCACCTTAGAGAGAGCATGGATACTCTCCTATTCTCTAGGGTTACTTACCATTACAGACTTCCGGATCTCCTGTGAAATTGGACGCAAACAAAAATTGGGAAGCCTGTTTCCATCCAGCCAGACTGGTTCAACGGCAGTAACCGCCGCTCCCTCCGGGGTCTGATATGTAAACCTCACAACTGTTGTTCTGCATATTAAGAGCTCTTGTAAGAAGCAAACCTGAGCGTCCGCTGATGGGATTTAGGAACCGGTTCTGGCCACACCAGACGCTGTAGGGAGCCTTTGCTTGGCCCCAAGTCAACGATGGGCTTAGTGGAGCAGGAAGCATTGGCCCCTGCAAAGTAACTTCTCTGCCCCAGGTACTGCCTGGACCTCATCAGAGATGTGCATTCATTTCCAAACGCATGGAAATCTCCTCCACCCCCAAACAGGAAAAACTCTGTTCGTTTCGTTCGTTGGGATACTGAAACTGATCGAGAAAATCCTCACTTTCCAGATGCAGGGCCAGCTTCTATTCCTTGGGAAGATGCACAGGACCCAAAGGGGGGCAGGAAGAGGAGCCAGAGTTATGACCTCAGCCGTGGGGAGGGGGATCTCCACATGGCAACCGTGTGCAGCGTCAGAGGACTGACTGGTGAGGGGTGGCCAGATCGGACTCAGAAATGAGAGAACAAGGGAGAGTCATTGCAGGGAGAAGGGTCTGAAACGGGCTCTTCTCCGCTGCTGAATGACTGTCCCCTCTGCTCCTTTCTGTGTGCATGCCAAGAGTCAGGAGCTGTGGTGCCCGCTGCTCCCTGCACATGCGCATGAGCAGCAGGTTCTTTCAAAAGGAAGCCTTCCCCCACCACCAAAAGTCTATATCAGGGGTGTCAACCTTTATGAGCCTGTGTGCTCCTTTGGAATTTTGACATAGTGTGGTGCCTGCAGCCACAAAACGGCTACCGTAGGAGGCAGAGCCAGCCACAAAATGGCGGTCGCCGCTTACCTTCACACAGTGAAGATCCCTGTGGGGTGGTGGCAGCTGCTGTTAAAGCAAGATTTTTTTTTTTTAAAAAAAAATCTGCACAGCCTTCCAAATCTCCAATGGCCAATTCAGAAGTTTTGCTGGGCAAAAGCCCAACCTGCCTCTGTCCACTTTCTAAGAATGCTGGCGGGCACCAGGAAAGGTGTTCGTGGTTCCTGGGGACTCCTGCTCTATAAGGACTTGCAATCTGGCAGGCACAAGGGCATCTGCAACCCACTTGACGAGCTGAAGATTAACGGCTTGGAGAATTCAAGGTGGCCAGAGGGAGGGCGAGAGAATCTCTTTCTAAGGAGGAAGCACAGAAGAAGAAGGGGAAAAAATAGACCAAGAACACATGCACAGCCATTATATGAAGAGGTAGAAGTTTACTGGAATATAAACATTCAGATAACATGTAAGATAGAAAAAAAAAAAATCCAACAACAACATATACAGACAACTTGCTGGAAGGAGACATCTGAGGTATTTAATTCACCATCTAGGCTATCACATTTTATTTCATTTTCCTTTAAATAGTTAATGATAAACTAGTCGCAAGGCGGCGGCTGCTGCTGCTGATCGAGGAAGCAGCTTCTCCTTGGAACTCGCCCGGAAGCAGCCGAGAAAAGGGCACTGAGTATCCCAGCTGGTTCGTTTGGGAGGGCCCTGGGCACACTCTGGGGGAGAACGCTCCTTCCCGCCCACCCTCGACAGTAGAAGAAACCGTGTCCATAAGTCTTCTGGTACAGCTAGAAAGCGCTGGGGTCCCCCTTCAAAACAGAAGCTCAGTCAGTCGGTGCAGATTCGGTGGCGTGCCGGAGGTCCCAGCTTCAAGTCCTTGGAATCACCGGCAAAAGAAAGGTCTTGGGTAGGACGGGTTGGAAAAAGCCTACTGCCTGAGACCCTGGAGAACCGCCCAGGGTCAAACACTGGGCCAAACGGTCCGACTCGGTACAAAACACGGCTTCAGGTTCGTTCATCAGCCTTTGGGCAGCTCGCCTCGACTGAAGGTTTGGTTTTTGCTGCTCTCGCAAGCTGGGGCTTTGGTCTGGCGCTCAAAGGGGCACGGGGAAGGAGAGCCAGAGCGCCCCTGCCAAAGGAAACCCAGCATGCTAGAAGGAACAGCCCTTTCTCTCATTATCAAAAGCCCTGAGTGCCATAAAATCTTTAAAGGTCGACAATCGAGATAGGTTGGGCGAAGCCCTCACCCCAGTCACTGTTCCGCTGCTGGTTCCAAGCTCATTCCAGTCCCCCACCCAGGCCTGGTCACAGCAGCAAAAACGGCTTTAAAAACAAAAAAACAGAAACAAAAATGCAGTCAAAATTACCAGCATCAAAACCAGGGTAGAGAAAAAGGGTTTGTGATTTTCACAGTTTTAAACAGCTGACCCCAGAAATAAAGGCCCCGGAGTGTTGCTGCAGCTTATTTAAAATGAGGTATATACGGTTACAAATCCCAGCGCAGTCTACCCTTTATCCCTGATCTGGATTCGGACAATCTTCGTCATCCCTGCCTGGTGCCCTGTCTAGCTGTGAAGCTTAGAGGCGTGAAAACTCTCGTGGCGCGGAAGCTTTTTCGCCGTGATCCGAGCAGCTTTCTGTGCAAGCAAACGCGACGCCCGAGACCAAAATTAGACACAGAGGCTGCAGGCGTCGGTTTTAAGCCCTGGCTCAGCCCCAAATTGTGCATGAAGCAGGGTTGGTGGCGGCTCGATCGAAGTAATGAATGCTCCCCTTTCCCCAAAGTGTCTCTCTTCCCCGATGCTTTTGTTGAGTCGAGCCAGGAGATCAAAAGCAAGTTGGGGGAGTGTTTGTGTGAAGCGTGGGGAGGGTTCAGCCCCCCTACGGCCAGAACGTGGGCCCACGGATCTCTGCCCCCTGCCTTATATACAGCTGGGGAGTACCCAGAAGTAAGTAAATAGGTTTGCCTTAATATTTGTGTTTGACCAACACAACCGAAAACCAGCTCCCAGAACGCTTCTTTGACCTCAGAACTTGCAAAAAAAAAAAATTATCATTCATTCAGGAAAAGCACCCCCCCAATAAAACTCCTCTTCGGACAGTGATTCAGAATCCTACATAAGAAAAGGTGGAGGCAAGAATTACAAGTTTTTGAAACTGGGACCAATCAACCTATATAACTAAGAAATGCACAAGTTAAGTTGTTTGGGAGAATATTCGCGTCATCGGCTCTGGCTGTAGAATTTCTGCTTGAAAAAAAAGTTTATGTCCCATTTTGTTTAGGCACTAGGGAAGGAATACTGGGGCTTGCCGAATGTTGGGGAGCTGAAGTCTAGAAAGGCTAGGAAGTGAGTTTGATCCAACAAACACACCACACATTTTGATTTTTTTCCCTGTCCTCTGGTAATGAGGACTAGAAATGTGCTCTTAAAAGAAAACAGGAGCTAACAGGATTCCACGTGAACGGATGCTAGAAGTCACATTCACCAGCCCAGAATGCCACGGCCTCTCTTGCTAAACGTCATTGTTGCAAAGAAGACAAATCCCTCGGGCGCGTGGGAAGGGAAACTCAATGAGGCGCAGGCAACGAAATGTCCCAGAGAAATAAGGGGGACCGGCCACTGGATTATGGTGCAAATTCTGCGCAAAGGAGAAAGCCAAAGTCGATGGGAGATCAAGCCTAACTTCACTGCCCACAATAAAATAAAATAGCTAGTATTAAGACCAGCGGTTTTAGCAGGTAAAAACCAGTTGGCCTGCTCCCATTTCTGACCTGCCGTGTTATTGCTAATTTTTAATGCGCAAAATTTGAAGGCAGCCCTCAGATTTCTGCATTCAACTTTGGCTCTCCAGTCCAGCTGTTTCTATCCCCGTCTTTTCCCAAGGGATGAACCACCGTGCTTTCAAGGAGCGACAGACTGAGCAGAATTGTCGGCAGAGGGTGCCAGTATCCACACCCAGGGCTTACAGAATGACCACTCTGCTCTCCGGATGGGGGTGGGGAACCATTTTGCTGCGCATCCCCTCTTTTCCCGGGGTGACTTCAGCGCAGCGACACCCATTTTTAAGTTCGCTCTCACCCCGCAGCCGGAAAAGGAAAGAAGCCTGGTGCGCCTCGAGCGGCCTGCCCGCTCACAGAAGGGCCAGTTACGTATGTGCTAATGCGGGGCTGCCACCGAAAAGGCTCTGCCCCGAAGAACTGGTCTCAAAAGTTGTCATACCATCTGGCAGAACCCTGATATAACTTTTTTCTCCTCTAAAGGCCCCACTGCTAATCGAGCAGGCGACAAGCAAAAAAGCATGGCTTTTTTGTTGGCTAGGGAGTGTTCGGCTAATTTCTTTCCCATGAGAACTTCTTCCAAGTATCACATGCTGCTCAGGAATGATTTCAGACACATTTTTACAGAGGAACATGCCTGGAAGATGTCAGAACAAGAAGTCCACCTGGGATTTTATTCCTTGATATGTCCATGGTGGCTCTTCAGTTCCAAAGAAACTACTCCATAAACGTTTAAAAATATTTTTTGCAGGAATTTTTCCAGTTGTGGGGGTTTCCCCTCTTCCCTCTGCTCAGGGGACGAGTGTCAGAACAGCAGCTTAACCCACGATAGAAGTGCCAAGAATGGAATTTCCAAGATGGGGACCCTGCCTTCCCTCTGGAAAGCGACCGCTGCTAACAATGCGGCCAATATAAGGGGAGGACGGAGTTGCGATCAGACCCAGCTGTTTCGGAACCATGGGCTCTAATCTTTCCAGACCCGAGTTCGTATCTACCATACATGCTGGGGCTTGGACCCTGCAAGCTTAGGAGTGCCGCGGACAGGCCAAGATTCCCTTCGGTCACTGCCTCTTACAAGCAGGGCTTGATGTTCAGAGAACCAGGGAAAGAGCAGAGGCGAGCTAGTGCGCGCGTCTAACCTGGGTTGTTCCGAAAACCCTGACCCCTGAACACATACACAAGCACACCCTTCAATCTTTTAAATCAAGCGTAAGGCAAGCTGGCCGGAGAGATCCGTCAGCATCGGTCGCCACTAGCAGCCCCTCGCCTGAGATACCATCAGCCAAGCGCTTCCGCGCTGAATCAGAGACCTCGAAAAGCTACCTGAACCTTCCCACTCAGGGGTTCCATTTGGGGGGGGGGCTGGGCGTGTCTTTGGTGCTACGATATATAAAATAAAAATAATAATAAAAGCAGTCAACAGTACTTATAAAATAAGTTTTAACATACGTAAATCCTTCCAGAACAGAGAGAGAAGGGGGGAAAAACACACACGCACACACACAGCAATTAAGTATATTTCTGAGGTATTTTTTCATCTGCTCAGGAGAAGCTGGTGCATACCTGGAGGATGACCGAGATCGCCGGGGTAGGAGAGGGGAAGGCTGATCTCTCCGGCAAGGGAACCGGGTGGCGAGGATGAATGGAGGGATCGAGAAGGGAGAGAGAGAGAGAGGGCGGCCCAGAATGACAGTTGCGTCTAGGCGCAGGAGGGGGACAAACGGGGAGGCATAAGGGAGGGAAAGTCAGCGAGAAGAGGAGGAGCGCCAGACGTGGAAGCGACCCAGATGGTTTCCCTGCTCACTATGATGATTTCAAAGGGAAGAAGACATGAGAAGGGGGGGGCCCTGTGGAGCCGTGATGCAGCCACACGGGGGAGCGGTTGTTTCCCCTTTCGCAAACGCCCCGCCGAGTTGGCACGGTGTAGCCGTGAGAGCGCATCAGATTAGGGGAAGGGGTGGGGTAGAGCTTCAAATCCCCACCACGTCTGTGAAACCTGACCTTGGGGGGGGGGGCTATCGCTCGTTCCTGGCTTGGCCTACCTTTCAGGGGCATTGCGGAGGAAAGGGAGAACCACACGTGCTCTCCTGAGCTCTTTGGACGAGCAGGATGAAAATATAATAATGATAATTCGACAGGGATTTTCCAGGTCCGCTGAAGATTTTGGAAGGGGGCCTGCTGAAAGCTGGAGAGAGTTAACCCCGGCAGCAAACGCAGATAGGATGTGGGCCCCAAGAGATGGGGCGGCATTGCAGGGAAGGAGAGCTGCATATCACACATGTGTCCCTCCTCTGGGGGAATCTCAAGCAGCCGTAATTCTGAGATATTTGGCAGGCAAAGGGAAGAAAAGATCCAATGGTACCTGTACCCCTTGGCAAAGGAATTTCACAGCCAAACATAAAGGTAATGGCCCAGCTAGGCTGGAGGGTGGGGCTTTCCCAGGAGCTTGTGAAGGTCTCCACCATGGAGAAGGCGGTACTGATTTCCTCCCCATCCGCCCCCCACCCGCAAGACTTGCCCCAGACATCAGCACCCTCCAGAGGAAGGCAGCGGACTGAACTCAAGGAAGAAGGGGCAGGCGGAAGAGAAGGGGACGGGGAACACATTGGCCGATGAAGCCTAGGAGAGAGGAGTGGAAGGCGCATGAGGGAAGGAGAGGAGGGGTATCATGTGCCGGCAATGCATGGAAGGGTTGGGTGAATGAGTGAGCGTGCGCGCCAAACCGGGAAGAAGAATCCAAGAGGGTGGGCGAGAAAGTATCAGCCATGTCCCGCCGCAGCCTCATGGATAAGGATTGTCAATACACTGCAGACATTTAAAATTATTATTTTTAAAAGCACACTCCTTTGGGCTTCTGATTTGGGGAATGGGTTTCCAATACCCTCCAGCCTTCTGCTACCACGGCGATGCTCAGTCATCTACAAAAATGCACAGCCCCTCGAGAGAATCCCTGATTGAAACACGCCCTGTGTCCTTCTTTGCCACTCTCCCCCTCCCCCCATCAAGGACACAGTAAAAACCTGAAGAAAGGCTATGGACAGACCGCGAGAACCGTCCCGACGAGGAACTCGGCCGGCACGGAATCTCCCGCTCTCTGCCATCAGCCAATCGTAAAAGCGGGCTCCCTCAAGATGAGGTTTAAAAAGAAAAAGGAAAGAAAACTCGGCCGACTCCTTTCTGGCTCGCGGGAGCCGCTCCAAGGCCAGAGACCCGCCCCTCGGTTTCCCTCAGAGAGACCAGCTGGTTGAGGGCTCGGCGCTAGGGGTGCCCCTAGAAGAGGTGGGGCTGGGGGAGCAGTGGGAGCTGCTGCTGCTCCCCCCGCCTGTACTCTGCGCGCTGGATCCGGCTATGAGGTGGACGACCGGCTTCTGGGCAAACAGCACTCCTGCGGGGCAGACAGAGAGAGAAAAGCGCAACGGAGGGTTATCCCAAGAACCAACCAACCAAGAGCCGTTGAGAGATTGCTAGTAGAGCCTCCCAACCTCCCCGCCTTCCCCCATGGCCAGAAACTGCCGCTTCTCCTCACCAGCATAGATTGTGCCATTGATTTCCACCGACATGTTAATGCTTCCGAAGCCAGACGGGGTCCAATTCAATGATGCCGCCGTCGACGCCGAATCTGATTTATCTTCTGCTGGGAAAGGAAGTGGGGGAGGAAAAATGCAGTGGTGTGATTTGGGTTGTGATTGTCTCATTGTTAAGGATTCCGTCACCTGCAGCAGCCTGCAGTACTATCCTTCGCCAGGAGAGGGGATATATGTCGTAGATCCCAGAAGTCTCAGTTAATATGGGACAATGCACTGGAAACAACTAGAGATGCTTAACAGGGCTGTGGCTCAGTGGTAGAGCATCTGCTTGGCACGCAGAAGGTCCCAGGTTCAATCTCCAGCATCTCCAGTTAAAGGGACTAGGCGAGTAGGTGCTGTGAAAGACCTCTGCCTGAGACCCTGGAAAGCCGCTGCCGGTCTGAGTAGACAATAATGACTTTGATGAACCAAGGGTCTGATTCACTATAAGGCAGCTTCATGTGCTCAACGTTGCCATGTTTCAGATTTGAATTAACAGACCCTAAACACATAAGCAAGCACCATTCTGCCCTCAGACGATTCCCTCAAAGGTTCCTTACTGTGAGGGAATCTGTGCATTCCTCCCCCACCCTTTTTTGTAGCCGATTCTTGTATTTCCTAGACTTGGAATAGGCAAATCTTTGGCTCCAAGCTCATCAGGACCTACCGAAACAACAGAAGTACCTGACTCAGTGCAAGACCTGCTTCTCAGATCGTTTGCCTCGAAGGTCAGGAGTGCCACCGAGCAAGGCAGCCCTCAGACCCACAAAAGGGCCATGGCTCAGTGGCGGAGCATCCGCTTGGCACACAAAAGGTCCCAGGTTCAATCCCCGGCATATCCAGTTAAGGGATCTGCCAGTAGGTGATGGGAAAGACCTCTGCCTGAGACCCCGGAAAGCCGCTGCCAGTCTGAGTAGATAAGACTGATGTGGATGAACCAAGGGTCCTGTTGGGTATGGCTGCCAACTCGGAAGGCTTAGGAGGGGAGTGGACATGTTCATGGAGGATAGGGCTATCCATGGCTACTAGTCCAAATGGATACTAGTCATGATGCAGACCTCTTCTCTCCAGGATCAGGGGAGTAGGCCTATTATATTAGGTGCTGTGGAACACAGGCAGGACAATGCTGTTTCAGTCATCCTGTTCGTGGGCTTCCTAGAGGCCCCTGGTTGGCCATTGTGTGGACAGACGGCTGGACTTGATGGGCCTGGGTCTGATCCAGCATGGCTTTTCTTAAGTTCTTATGGGGGATGGGGCTATCCATGGCTACTACTCAAAATGGATACTAGTCATGCTGCAAACCTATTCTCTCTAGGATCAGAGGAGCATGTCTATTATATTAGGTGCCGTGGAACACAGGCAGGATGGTGCTGCTGCAGTCGTCTTGCTTGTGGGCTTCCTAGAGGCACCTGGTTGGCCACTGTGTGAACCGACTGCTGGACTTGATGGACCTTGGACTGATCCAGCAGGGCCTTTCTTATGTTCTTATATTCTTATGACATGTTCTTATGGTGGATGGGGCTACCCGTGGCTACTACTCAAAATGGATACTAGTCATGCTGCATACCTATTCTCTCTAGAATCAGAGGAGCACGTCTATTATATTAGGTGCCGTGGAACACAGGCAGGACAATGCTGCTGCAGTTGTCTTGCTTGTGGGCTTCCTAGAGGCACCAGGTTGGCCACTGTGTGAACAAACTGCTGGACTTGATGGGCCTTTCTTATGTTCTTATAAGGCAGTTTCATGTGTGTTCACAGAGGAAGAACACCCTCTCCCCTCACCTCGGCCATTGATTTTGATCTTCATGGGCAGCTGCCGGGCCATGCTGAACAGGTTGCGCTGAAAGGCCTGCTGGACGAAACGCTGCTCCTCCTCCGTCATCCGCGGGGCCTTCTCGGGGGGCTCCCCGGACTCCAGCCGCTCCCTCAGCTGCTCCAGGGTGGCCGTCCTGGCTGCTACGGTGGCCTGCTGGTTGGCCAAGGTCACAGGCATGGCAACGCGATTTGGCGTGGGCACGGACACAGGGATGCCATCGCCTGGGGAAAACCAAGAGAGGCTCTCAGGATCTCAAGCCAGGCGCCTTCCTCGAGGTGACCAGGGAACAGCTGCAGGCTCCCAAAGTCTTGCAGAGTAGAGACTTGAGAAGTCTTTAAAAGAATAAAGACTCGAGAGTGTCTTATTTCCCTGCAGGCATGGCCTTTAACTTACACGAACTGCTTCAGGAATCCCTGCTTCATTATGCTGATCATGAGATGTCTCATGATCAGCATAATGAAAAGTGGAAACTCTTCTATAGTTATCTTGAGGCTACATGAAACCACAGTAAAAGCCTAAAGTGATATAATTACTAGTTAGTTTTTCGAAGTACAGTAGTAAACAGTCATAAGAAACACATGATGACGTTTATTATCAGAATGAACCTATATTCGTACTTGTATATTCGTACTTAGATGATAGCCAATTTGAGAGACAATCTTTATGTAGCCTGCTCAGTTAATTTTTTGTATGAGCAAGAATGTATGTTTTTTTCCCCTTTGTTTTGTCAATGCCTTGCCTTTCCCTATCATTTTTACCTTCTGTATCCTTAATTTAAAAAAAAAAATTTTTTTTAAAGGAATCCCCAACCTTGTTGAGCCTGAGGGTACCTTTGGAATTCTGACACAGCATGGCGGGCACAGCCAAAAAATGGCTGCCTCAGGAGGCGGAGCCAGCCAGCAAATGGCCGCCGCGGCTTATGTTCAGTCACCCGGTCCAGGTCCTTGTACTGTGCTGGCAGCTGCTAAACCAAAATCTTTCAAAATCCGCACAACCCATCAAATCTCCAGCGGCCAATCAGAAGCCTTGTGGGGAAAAAGCCCAACCCACTCTTCTAAAAACAATCGGTGGGTGCCAGTAAATGTGTTGGTGGGCATCATGGCACCCACAGGCACTTTTGCTGGGGACCCCGATCTACTTCCTCCCTCTATTTACTGTATTTTCCGAGTCGCTCAAAGCCACCGAACAGTCAAAAATGCAAATGAAAGCCAAGCAATAAACTTGATATATCAAAACGTTAACTCCCAGAGCGGAGAAGCAGCGAGACACCCTCCCTATGGAACTGGCAGAGGGACGGTCGCGGCCGCTTCTCGCGCCCTGACCCCCGGGCTCTGCGTCCCTGCCCCTTGCCAACGGGCCAGTCTGCCGGCCACTTGCAGAAATGCTGAGTTACCCAGCTGACCTTTCCTGCTTATTAGGAACGCCACTAGGCCTTATTTGTCAGGTATCACAAATCATGAATATCGTAGGGCTTTCATGCTCCTTCGATATAATGCTCTCCCTTCCAAGTTTCTTCAAGGGATATATAATAAAAAGCCAATGGATGCACAAAAATGTATATGCAACTGGGACACATTAGAAACCACTGAACGCGTCCTTTTTGAGTGTGCGTTGTACGATCATATACGCTCAGGCCCTCTGAGTCCCTTGTTAGCGGACTGTCCCAGATCTCTCAGAAAACATCGTCTAGAGCTCCTTTTGTCAGATACAACTCCAAATTTATCCGTTAGTATGGCTTGATTTGCCTGGCTGGCAACTAAAATAAGACCAAATGCACTTCAGGCTCTGGATTAACCAATCTGTGATTAGAAGCTCCACTGTTTTATGCATATCTTGGAGGATTTTATCCCTTTATTCCCATTTTTAATCTCCACTACATTTTTACCTTTTGTATTATCGGTCCGTAACTATTTATGTATGTATTTAATTTCAATTTTTTTTAGGATGTTTGACGCAGATGAAGTCTGTTCTGACCTTTCCTGAGAGCTGCCGCCGAAGACAGGTGGGGGTTGCTGGTTGTGCCGCTGGGGGCAAGGCTGACGACGGGGAAGCGTATCTTGGGGGGGCACAGGAGCGAAGGCGGTCCCCCCGTGGTGGCGGGGGAGTAGCCAAACAAGGAGGAGCTGTAGCTGGGCCGGCGGCCTTCCCGCCGGTTGCCATCAATGGCGGCTTGCAGCTCGGCAGGGGAGCTTAAGCACTTCTTCTCACATTCGTAGGCATAGAGGTACTTCATATACCTGGAGGGAATACAGGGGAAGTGTAAGTACTCGGAAGATGAGTTGGTCTTTACATGCCGACTTTCTCGACCGCTTAAGGAAGAATCAAACCAGCTTACAGTCCCCTTCCCTTCCCCACAACAGACACCCTGTGAGGTAGGTGGGGCTGAGAGAGCTGTGACTAGCCCAAGGTCACCCAGCTGGCCTTATGTGTGGGAGTGGGGAAACCAACCCAGTTCACCAGATTAGCGTCCGCTACTCATGTGGAGGAGTGGGAAATTAAACCTGGCTCTCCAGATTAGAGTCCACTGCTCCAAACCACAGCTGTTAACCACTACACCACGCTGGACGAGGTGTGGCATTTTCTATGGACCACAGGCGGACTGAGCCTTTGCTCAAATGTAATGCTTGCCGAATAGATTTGGCTAAGCCAATCTCTTAAGATTTAAAATACCTGCTGCAGTGATTTATAGCCTCTGGTTATGTCCGCGGGCGCAAGCCAAAGGGCTCTTGGCCCTTATCCAGTAGCACAAGCCAGATGGATTAACTTGGGGGATCCCGACCCAGGATGTCTCACCCACTCTTTTGTCTTTCGTTTGGTTGTTCTATTGCTTTTTGTGTACGTTTGTTTCAGACTGGTTGTTTTTTTCAAAGCTGCTTTGGGTCCTTGTGGGAGATACAGATATACTAAACTAATAGGTTTATGCTTAGAGCTTTGCTGTAAAAATGACAGCAACGGAAAGAACGAGCTAGATCCTGGGGGCGGGGGTCTGTTTCCCCGAGAGGCAGTGCTTTCCTCCGGCCCAAGGGCCTTCCTTCCCCCGCGACGCAACAGATCGCTGCGTCCTTCCGCCGCCTCCCAAACCACGCTCTTCCTCAGTGCTCCAGTTTCACCCGGCGACGCTCAGAGAGAACACGGCCGCTCGGGAAAGGGCTCCGCGGCTTACTGTGTGCGAAGGGTAAATGCGGCACTGGTGATGGAGGTGGGGAGGTTAAGGCCTTTGGTGATTTCCCGCCAGATCTTCTTGTTGATGATCTCCACCAGCCCGCCTTTCTCGGTCACCAGCTTGTAGAGCATGTACAGGTCCAGGATCTGCTTCGCCATGATGGGGATGCGGTTGATTGGCGTCCCTGAAGCCAGGTGGGGGGGGGGAAGAGAGAGAAAAAGGGGAGAGAGTGAGCAGGCGGGGGGGGAAATAAAAGGTAGGAAACTGTCTTGCTCTAAAAAGGGGGGAAAGCAGAATTTGCTACTATAAAATGTGACTGAAATACAGCCACGCGTCCCAAACTGTTGCTTTTAATGGGTTTTTTTGAGTAGTTTTCAAGTGAAAAAGAACACTGTTTTGTTCTAAACCTAAAACCTTAAAAAAACATTAATCTACAGTTCGAGAACCACCGCATTTGTGGTAGGCAAGCACCTACCCGAGGAAGGGGAGAGAAGAGCATAGCGAAACAAAACCTCACTTGTAGCCCAACCTGGTAACAAATACTGGCTCCTGTCACATGAACACACGAAGCTGCCTTATGCTGAATCAGACCCCTGGTCCAGCAAAGTCAGTATTGTCTACTCAGACCAGCAGCAGCTCTCCAGGGTCTCAGGCAGAGGTCTTTCACATCACCTACCTGCCTAGTCCCTTTAACTGGAGATGCCGGGGATTGAATCTGGGACCGTCAGGAGAAACGGCACAACACACAGTGGTTCGCGACATCTCCCAAAATCTGAAACAGCCTCTGCCTGTGTGCTCTGGGCTAAAGAGAGGAGGAAACGACTGTTCTCTGAAAAGGTACACTGAGGAAGGTTTTTTTGTTTTTTTAACGGAGCAGGGGCAAAAATCCCATGCCAAACATCTCCGAGGTTCCTTTGAAGCCTGCCCGTGACCTTGTACTTGACTGATTTCAAGACTGCCCAGCTCGTCAGCAACATATTTATCATCCCGTGACGGACAGCTGTCGGCCTCCGGGGTATCAACCGGTGCCTGGAGGTCGGATGCTTTCAAGGCAGTCGCCTCTTAAAGACCTCTCTCTCGATTCAGGCACCGTTTCCTTCCGTCAGCCGAGGATCCGGTGGTCCCGTTAATTCCCCAAGATTTGGAAAAGAGAACAAGGAAAGGGTTGTTTCGAAACGCACCCCTTGCCTCATAGCCTTTTTCAAATCTTGGGGTCTGCTGAAAGACCCAACAGCGTCTCGCTCAAAAACAAAGCTCGGTCCGTAAGCTGCAGACTGCGGGGAATGTCAGCAAGTGTTTCAAAAATTGGGGTTAGAAAGGGGATATTTGTGCAACGCTTAATTCAGGGTCCGAGGAAGACTGCAAGATGTACCAAAAGGGACCCCCCCACACACACAAACAAATATAGCAAGTTGTCCTACGCTGACTATGTGGCCAATCGGCAGCCAAGCCACAACCAATTCCTTCTGCAGGCTTTCAGGGGTTCACTTGAGCATAGCTGGGGTCTGGGTTCAAATTCAAGGAGTTTTTACGACAGCCAAAACGGCAGCTATTGCTATGCCACCAACAGCTGACGCGTGTGTGAATGACCGCAACAGAACGGTGGGCAGGGACACAGTTAGTCATCCCAGGCTGTAAATTACTTGACTTGAGGGGCCGTGGCTCAGGGGTAGAGCCTCTGCTTGGCATGCAGAAGGTTCCAGGTTTAATCCCCGACATCTCCAGTTAAAGGGACTAGAACATAAGAACGGCCCTGCTGGATCAGACCAAGGCCCAACAAGTCCAGCAGTCTGTTCACACAGTGGCCAATCAGGTGCTTCTAGGAAGCCACTAACAAGATGAGTGCAGCAGCACCATCCTGCCTGTGTTCCAAAATAATAGGGATGCTCCTGATACTAGAGAGAATAGGTATGCAGCATGACTAATATCCATGCTACTAACAGCCATGAATACCCATCTCCTCCATGAATATGTCCACTCCCCTCTTAAAGCCCTCCAAGCTGGCAGCCATCACCACATCCTGGGGCAGGGAGTTCCACAATTCAACTATGCGTTGTGTGAAAAAATAATTCCTTTTATCTGTTTTGAATCTCTCACCCTCCAGCTTTAGCAATGACTCCGTGTTCTAGTATTATGGGAGAGGGAGAAAAACTTCTCCCTGTCCACTCTCTCCAAACCATGCATAATTTTATTGACCTCTATCATGTCTCCCCTCAGCCGCCTTCTTTCCAAGCTAAACAGCCCTAAGCATCTTAACCGGTCCCCATAGGACAATTGCTCTAGTCCCCTAATCATTTTTGTTGCTCTTTTCTGCACCTTCTCAAGCTCTGTAATATTCTAGGCACCTAGGCAGGTAGGTGATGTGAAAGACCTCTGCCTGAGACCCTGGAGAGCCGCTGCCGGTCTGAGTAGACAATACTGAATGGGATGGACCAAGGGTTCTGATTCAGCATAAGGCAGCTTCGTGTGTTCATGTACCCCCTTCCTGAAACAGCTTTGCTTCTCCAAGGAAAGCCCACGGATACACGCATGCATGTTTTCTGTTAGTTCCCAAGTTTAAACCTATGCACTTCTATGCTGGGATTTGTTATTTGAAACTTAGCAAAGTGGATGCAGGAAGCATGCAAAATGGTCCGATTTCAGAGAGCAGTTGGTGGAAGGTAAATTGCTTTAAGGGATCAGGCTGCAGATTGTTGTTTTTAAAAAAAAATATTGTGTGCTGTTTTTATCTTGCCAGCTGATTGTTGCATTGAGTTTTAAGAACTTGCCGCTCATTCGTTGCTTCAATGGCTGCCATGCATCTAAGGAAACGAGGTGGGAATGGAAATATTTCAGATCAGTAAACCCAAACGCCGTTTCTAAACGCTCGGCCTGCTTTGGAGGTTCTCTCCTAAGCTAATTACAATAGCAAATCTGGCTCACAAAGAAGCTACGCAAACACAAATCGGAATAGGAAATGCCAGAGAGAGGAGATCACGCAGATGAGCTGCTTCGGCAGGAAAGGAAAAGAAATCCTCTAACTAAACACCAGAGATGCTGCCCGCAGGACAGATTTCCTGGAAGCCTCAATCATGTTCCAGTGCACAAAATATTCAGGATCCTTGACGTTCCCTTGATATTCTGCCCAAGATGAGACATGTTCCACTTGGGCAGGTTGCCAAATGGTCGTGGAGACTAGGTTTGGCCCCAGATCATGGGGCTTGCTCTGTCCTCACTCTCCCCACACACGTGGCTTTTGAACATATATGAACATATGAAGCTGCCTTATACTGAATCAGACCCTTTGTCAATCAAAGTCAGTACTGTCTACTCAGACCGGCAGCGGCTTTCCAGGGTCCCAGGCGGAGGTCTTTCACATCACCTACTTGCCTGGTCCCTTTAACTGGAGATGCCGGGGATTGAACCTGGGGCCTTCTGCATGCCAAGCAGATGCTCTACCACTGAGCCACAGCCTCACCCCGGAGAATGTATTAGGAAAAAAGTGTGTGCGCCGGTGATGCGGGGCGGAAAAATTTCCTAGTAGTTTTCCATGGAAAAATTTCTGCATCACATACGCAAATATAGACCATTTATCTATAGTGGCCAGGACTGCCGTGCCCTCAAATCTAATGTTATAAGGGCTGAAATGCGGGATATGACGCGTGGATAAATCCCAGGGCTTGTACATGGTTACACTGGCCTCCTTCTGCTAACAATATTTAAATATCTGAATCCCTTATTTAACTCTGAATAGGGAAATTTTGCAATTCAAACTAGTGCATGCGCACTAGTGATGCGGGTTTTTCCATGGAAATTTGAAGTGCAATATTTTCCTATTCAAAGTTAAATAAGGAATTCAATGATAAATTTCACTGCATAAGCTCAAAGCCGTAGCAAAGCAATAAAGACAACAAACAAAGAAAAAATCCGAGTAAAACCCATCAAATATCAATTAGAGGATTGAAATACGTAATAAGCAATTTAACACACAAGCTTTACAGCTAAAAGAAGGACAACGAACAATAGTTTACAGCCGCTCCAGAGGACCTAATTCATTACACCTTATTCTGTCCTCTTTACACAGAGCCCAGATCTAAATTCCTCGGAGCGTTTCTAAAGGGCCTAATCTTTCTCCAGATCCAGAGAAGCTGCTCTTTCTCCTATCAGACGCCAATCCCGATGTTTCCTACAGTCTCCCTCTTTGCTTTAGCAGCTAAGAAAATCCGAGCTAAAGCTGGTTTTAATCAGGGAACTTAACATATTTAAATACTAGTTTCTTGTGGGTCAGACTATTTTAATTTTAATGTTATTTTAATGTTATATTAATGTTTTGTATGGTGGATTGTGATGGCCTTCGGCCGCAGACAATAAACTATCACAAACTTATCACAACAGTTTACTGATCCTATATTATTATTATTAATTACATTTCTACCCTGCTCTCCCTAACCCGAAGGTCGGGCTCAGAGCGGCTTACACAATCTAAAACACAATAAAACAGTAACCCTTTAAAATAGTTTAAAATACAATTTTAATGAGGAGTGATCCAGGATAAACCAGGGAACTATTCATTGTCCAATGTTGCATAAGAGGATTTTGGCGGAATCTTTATAACCCGGGCCACAAACTTTGCCAGTTTGTTGAGCTGCCCATTTATCTCTACCTGCACAAGTAATTCAATATATTTAAATGCGAACACATTTCTGATAAACATTCTTCCGGGTTAGAGGGCCGGTGCTAGCCAGGTGCGGGAAAACGTTAACAGATTAAATCCCCAGAACGCACTGTCAGCGCATTAACCAAATGCACTTCGACGCTCCCCCCCCGGGGGGGGGGGGCTCCCGTGTGGCTAATCTCCCCACCCACTCTTCCTCAATCCCATTTATAGAATGGCATTAGCTTCTCCCTAAGCAAGCTTGATCCACTGACCAGATGGGGCAGACAGAGAGTGAAAGGGGAGGAAGCTGTTAAGAGGCTCCAAAGGAGCATTGGTGGTGCTCACGCTTGAGAAATCCGGCAAAGGTTGGCTCCCAGCCCGCGGCAAGCATCATGCACGTATTTTGTGAAGTGCCGGCTTCAGCTTTCGGTGCGCATTCGGAAAGCACTTTGGGAGGAGCACCTCTAGTTGGCTGCCCAAAGGAAAATCCCAAGGCTGCTTTCCACACGTGGGGAGGGGCTCTGCGCATGAGTGGCGGCCAACCTGCTTCAGGTGCAGAAGGGCCTAGGTTCAATCCCCCACCCCAGCGTCTCCAGTTAAAAAAAAAAAAAGGATCAGATAGGAGATGATGGGAAAGACCTCTGGGCCAAGACCCCGGAGACCTGCTGCCAATCAGAATAGACAGGGGGTCTCCAACAGGTAGTTCACGAGCTACTTGTAGCTTGCTGGCTGCTCTGGAGTAGTTGGAGTGTCCCCCTAAGAAGACCCAGGAAAAGATCAGGGGAGAGAACAGCACCACAAGATTGCTGTAAGGGTAAGAAGCAAGAGGGGCAGAACCAGGAACTCCCTGGGGGCAGGGAGGACTTTTTCCGAACACCTCTCTAAAAGCCACGCATTTTCCTGCTCTTTCTTTGTTGTTGTCGTCGTCTCGGCCTTTTAATTCATTAATTTGTATTTATTTATTTATCAAACTTATATCCCACTCTCTAGCCAGGCCAAATCTGCAAATTTTGGCATGCTTCACTGGTACAAAGATATGCAAACAGCCCGAGAACCTTTCCACGCTTACCGAGAAAGCTCCTTCACGCAAAGACACACGTATTCTGCTAGAAAGGGGAAAGCGAAGCCCCTCCACGTGGAACAGCAAAGGCCTACTGGCATCATGGGACGCGGAGAGGCAGAGGGCGGAGCGGATCCTTCACAGCCGGCCGCAAAGCCTTGTCAAGGCCCATGATGGATTACTGTCATCTGGCAGTGTGGGGATTAATGATCTGGGGGTCAGAGGGGAGAATTCCAAAGGGAAAGGTCACCGACTGGGGGGCACGTTGCAAGACTTGTTGGCTTTTGATGGCAAACTCGTTTTACTGTACCTTCTTAGCCCGCACTTGCTGCCCCCCCCCGCAACCCCCACCCCAAAGCACAGAAAGCCCCTTATGTACAAGTTGTGGGCAATCTCGACAGAGGGGCCGGACTCTTGTCGACACGAGGTGGGGGGGCATTTCCTCTCCTCTCGGATTGCGGGTGAAACGGCCGCTCTCTGCCCCATGGACACAGCCACTCTCTCTTCGCCCCCACCGCCACGCCATCCCAGGACGCCTCACCTTTGATACCGAGTAATCAAAATCAGACGGGGCCTTGGACACAGATAATAAATAGAGGCCTGCTTTTCGAGACTTGGGGGGCAAATCACCTTTGCGTCCAGAGAGAACCGAGAGCGAGAAATTTTTCTTCGGAGGGGGGCATTGGGACAACGGCACACCAACTGGATGATGAATTGGCACTCTACGAACATGGAACATGCATGGAGGACATCCCATGCTGAATAGCATAGCTGGGGCCTTGGACTTAGAATCATAGAGTTGGAAGGTACCACCAGGGTCATCTAGTCCAACCCCCTGCACAATGCAGGAAATTCACAATCACCTCTCCCCCACACCCCCACTGACCCCTACTCTATGCCCAGAAGATGGCCAAGATGCGTTCCCTCTCATCATCTGCATAAGGTCATAGAATCAGCATTGCGGACAGATGGCCATCTAGCCTGTGCTTAAAAAACCTCCAGGGAAGGAGAGCTCGCCACCTCCCGAGGAAGCCTGTTCCACTTCTCAACAAGTGGGGAGGGGGGAATACACCAGGAATGGTGAGAACAGAGGAAGTTCTAAACTTGAGGGACCAAAACAGAGAAGGCCGCGCAACTACTGGTCACGGGCTTTCCTTTAAAAAGGAGAGGAAAAAGATCAGAGCCCTGACCCGGATGGTCCGGGCTTGCCCAATCTCCAGATCTCAGAAGCTAAGCAGGGTCGGACCTGGTCAGTACTTGGATGGGAGACCACCAAGGAAGTCCAGGGTCGCTACGCAGAGGCAGGCAGTGGCAAACCACCTCTGTTCATCTCTTGCCCAGGCTAGCCCGATCTCATCAGATCTTAGAAGCTAAGCAGGGTTGGCCCTGGTTACTATTTGGATGGGAGACCACCAAGGAAGTTCAGGGTCACCACACAGAGGCAAGCAATGGCAAACCACCTCTGCATCTCTTGCCCAGCCCGATCTCATCAGATCTTAGAAGCTAAGCAGGGTTGGCCCTGATAAGTATTTGGTTGGGAGACCTCCAAGGAATATCAGAGTCGCTACACAAACCACCTCTGAACGCCTCTTGACGTGAAAACCCTCTGGGGCCACCCTATTTTAATAAATGTTCTCTTTTCAGCATCACTCAATCTGCCATCTCATCCACCTAGAGGCAACTCTCAAGACAGGCATTTTTAACTTCAGATAGCACCAAGATGGCCCAGGCTAGCCTGATCTCGTCAGATCTCAGAAGCTAAGCAGGGTCAGCCCTGGTTAGTATTTGGATGGGAGACCACCAAGGAATACCAGGCTTGCTGTGTAGAGGAAGGCACTGGCAAACCACCTCTGTTAGTCTCTTGCCATGAAAACCCCAAACAGGGGTCGCCATAAGTTGTCTGCGACTTGACGGCACTTGACACACACACAGCACCAAGACTACAGATAGTTCTCTCCTTAGACCTGTGCTAGCTCGCAGAAGGGTCAGTCCAGCCTATACTTAAAATATCTCCGCCCTGCCTCTCCCTCTAAAATGCCCGAGGCAGCAAGCACATATGTATCCTTCTCATCCCCCCCCCCCAAAAAAAAAACTGGGCAAAAATGTATGTTTGAATGGTGTTACATGTCCAAGAGGGTTTGAGCTCCGCGCGGACAGCGGGAAACTTGTTGTCTTACAGACCACCTGACCAGCTGGGTAAGAGGCAATGTGACAGGGCAACGTGAAGGGGAAAGATAAAAAGATCTGCAGAGGAATAGTGTGGGGGGAAGGGGGTGGGAACTTGGGATTATGTCTACTCTGGCACCCAGGCTCCACATTCTGCGTCAAGGTGGCAACTTTTCTTCACTCAGTCCAGACGCATATTTATTTGCGGCTGCATTTTCTTCCAATATCCAGGATGCCAGAGATATTTTTCTGGAGTGCGTGTTCAAGTTCTGGTAAGGGCTGAGGGAGTTCCACCCCAAATCGATGAATGGGGGTGGGGTGGGTTTGCATCGCAGCCATAGATTTTTTGAAATTTTGCGTAGACTTCATGCGTGTTTAAACCTACCTCCAGCAAATTTTAAAAATCCATCCCTGGGATCGTGGCCAGAAAGAGACCCTGCTAGAGAATAGGATACATATAATCCAGACATACATATAAGCTCTGTCTAGACATTAGGAAGAATTTTCTAACAGTTAGAGGGGTTCCTCAGTGGAACAGGCTTCCTTGGGAGGTGGTGAGCTCTCCTTCCCCGGAGGTTTTTAAGCAGAGGCTAGATGGCCATCTATAGGCAATGCTGATCCTATGACCTTAAGCAGGTGATGAGAGGGAGGGCACCTTGGCCATCTTCTGGGCATGGAGTAGGGGTCACTGGGTGTATGCGTGTGTGGGGGGTAGTTGTGAATTTCCTGCATTGTGCAGGGGGTTGGACTAGATGACCCTGGTGGTCCCTTCCAACTCTATGATTCTATAATCTGGTTTAAACCAACCTCATGATACCTTTCAAAATGGCAACAATTTGGAAATGACTTCTGAGGTAAAAAATGGATACCTGCAAACCTCTTTAAGAGATGAGAAATACGTCTGCCATGCCAGCTTTTCCACCTTCATCATTTTTCCCCTTTCAGAAGAGGAAGAGGAGGAGGAAAAGAAAAAACGAGCAATCGTGATGGATGCACAGAAAATTGATTGTTCCAAAGCCGAGATTTTTAACGCCAGCTGTAGCTTGATATTCAGGAAAAAAAATCAATAAGCCCATCTCCCTTATGGCTTGTAAGGTTCACAACGGCTTCCCTTCTGAGTCGAAGGCAGATACACCTACTGAGTCCCTCCCCCCCCGCGATTATCCTGCTGGAGTTAGCGTTAAATAGTCCCCTGAATGTAATGATCAATCAGAACACATTAGGATTCTGAGTGTCAGCAGTATCTGAATATATTTTTGACTGAGCTTTGGCCATCTCTTTTTGCATGTGTATTGTATTCAAAGCTATTTTTTTTTAAAAAAAAACAACAACCCAGACTTGGCATCAAAAACCATTGCAAAATTAGGAATATATATAAAGGGTACCTCCCTTCCAACTCTATGATTCTATACCATAGGCAGTTCATGAGAGGGAGGGCATCTTGGCCATCTTCTGGGCATGGAGTAGGGGTCACTGGGGTTGTGTGTGGGGGAGGTAGTTTGGAATTTCATGCATTGTGCAGAGGGTTGGACTAGATGACCCTGGAGGTCCCTTCCAACTCTACGATTCTATGGTTGCCTTGCCTAAATGTATCAGGTTTGAACAGCCCTGGAATAGCTACTACACACATATAGGAGTTTGAATAATAAAGAAAAAATTGTGCCGTGAAAAGCCAAGAAAATACTCAATTTCTTCATTTTGACATCATTGGAGGTGGGGGATGCAGCCCCTTGACGCTCATACGCTACCAGTTTGGATGCTTCATTCTGAACTTGCTATCCAACTTATAGCCTTATTTGTGTGCAGTATGCGGGCCAAAAAGCAGCAGGTATAGGTCTAGCTAAGCAACAGGCAGCTACAAGAAGGGATGCGAAAAAGAACTGTGGAGGGGAATTAGATCTCTTTGCTCTCTGCCTAAAGTTCTGTACCTTTCGCCTGCTTTCCCATAATGCCCTTCCTCCATAATGCCCATGGCTATTTAGCCTCCATGACCGTATTGACACAAAACAGGTTCCGTAACCAACAATTTCAAGGGGGTAGAGCTAACAGGAAACATGGGTCAGGTTATAACTGATTCCTGTCTGTTAAAGGGGGGGGGGGACGACACAACCCTGACACACAAACACACACAAGGATGGCCAAGAAGAAGGGTTGGTTTTCATATGACGACTTTCTCTCCCACTTAAGGAAGAATCAAACCGGCTTACGATCACCTTCCCCTCCCCACAACAGACACCCTGGGAGGTAGGTGGGGCTGAGAGAACTGTGACTGGCTCAAGGTCGCCCAGTAGGCTTCATGTGCAGGAGTGGGGAAACAAATCTAGTTCACCAGATTAGCGTCCGCCGCTCACGTGGAGGAGTGGGGAATCAAACCCGGCTCTCCAGATCAGAGTCCACTGCTCCAAACCACCGCTCTTAACCACTACACCATGCTGGGCAAGATGAAGAATTTGGTGCCCATGACCCCAACCGCCATGTGCATGGCAAAGCAACAAGCTGCTAGCTCTAGTTGTGGGTCACGGCTGAAGATTTGATATGAAAAATGCGGCGGAAGAGAGGGGAAGAAATCCTTGTTCGCTTCCTCCCCCACAGAATACTTCAGAACTCCCCCCCACAACCCCCAACCTCTGCCTACTTCCACAGCCAGTTGCTGCACCTCCCACCGCGACCGTCATTACCTGATCCGCAGGCCTGCGGACCGTCACGCGCAGCTATCGAAGCTTGAGCTTGGGACGGGGGGCGATTAATCATGCGACATTTGACTTATCTGCGCCCATGGTAATGCCATGGCTTTGCTCCCCCCCCCCGCCCCCGCTTGCCACCAGTACCGAGACCCCGACGGATCACAGCTGTTTTATCAGACGAGTAGCCGGGCCCGAAGCTTATCCCCGCTTTCGTAACCGCGATGGAGCCACCGTATCCGTTGTGTCTATCCCTCCCGGAGGACGCCCCTCTTCGCACCAAGCCTCGCCGGTGCTCAATCACTCAACCGGCTACTGGCGCAGCTGGGTTTAATATACTTCGTACTCGCAACATCTTTACCAGATGCTCGACAGCTCTGCTACCGGTGGGGCTCTCACCCCTCTGACCCTTGGACTAACTCCTCTTCCCCAGTGAAATCTTAAGTCGAAACGTGTGTTGTTCCCCCCCCCCCAAAAGGAAAGAGAAGGAAGAGTCTAAAGCAGTTCCCCGTTGACGTCTGAGGCTGAAATGTTGACACCCCAAGCTGGCCAGCTTCAGGGATGGAGAGAAGACCTCTGGTGACGTCATGGCCCAAAGCCCTGCTTTTGTCAGTACCCAAGAGAATACCCCAAGGGATGAGACCTTAACTAGCTGAAAAGTGCCGAATGGATGGGCCATCTACCAGATTGTGGGCATCCCCCAGCAAAAGAGGAAATATACGATCCTCACGCCACCTACCCTATGGGGAGTTAAATATTTTGAATCAACCGACGTTCAGAGAAGCAGAAGCTATACTTCTAAGGAGAGGCTTTGAGGAGATATAGGGGACCCAGATGAATCTATACCTTCCCCCCTAGTGAGAGATCTGAACAATCACACCTCTGCCGGAGTCATTAGAAGCCCTGAGTGGGCAGATCTGATGACGCTGGAAGCAGGAAGAGGTGTAGCCTTCAAAAGTGGGTGGAGACCCAAACAGGGCCTGCTCTCCCCCTCTGAATGGCCACCAAGCTGACAGTTTTTTGGGGGGAGCACCAATCCAGCTAGCCAGCGTGGCGTAGTGGCTAAGAGCGGTGGTTTGGAGCGGTGATTCTGATCTGGAGAACCGTCGGAGGCTAATCTGGCGAACTGAATTTGTTTCCCCGCTCCTACACATGATGCCAGCTGGGGGACCTTGGGCTAGTCTCAGCTCTGTTAGAGCACTCTCAGCCCCACCTACCTCACAGGGTGTCTGTTGTGGGGAGAGGAAGGGAAGGCGATTATAAGCCAAAGATGGAAGTGTGAGCAGTCCCGTTGGGCAAACAGCGTAGGTCAGAAGCTTGCACAGAGATCGGGCCTTGAGTATCGAAAAGACGGGGGAGCAGTCCAGAGGAGAATCAAGAGGAAAGTTTTTTTTAAAAAAATTAGAATATTTCTATGCTGCCTCTTCAAAATCCTGTTCGAGGCAGCATGCAAGGAAAAACCACAACATTAAAATCCAAGCAGCATAAAAAACTATCCATAAAACAGAAGGAGGTGGTTAAAGAAGTGATAAGAGAAACCCATAATTAAAAGCTTAGGTAGAAAGATGTGGTTTAGCCTGGTGCCTAATAAAGTAGGCGGAAGTAGCAGAGAAGAAAAGGTTTTTTGGCAGAAGTAAGCAGCACTGTAGCAGAAGGTATGGAAAACCAAACGAGGAAATGGTTTGAAAGGATGGGGGAAGGTACATTAATTGCTGAAAAACAAAGGGTTTTTTTGCCAACCGAAAATTAAGAAAAGGCCCAAGGCACAGTGACTGGGCAGGGGAACAAGGTATTGGGGAAATTATCACGGTGTCAAAATCCCTAGCCGGTGGCAGGATTTCAGATTAAGAATGTTGGCACCAGAGCGGTCAATCCTTCGCTATGGAATAGTCTTTCCAGGCAGCAAAAAACAAAAACCGCTGACTGGCAAAGGTTGAGAAAAGGGAGGGCTTTTAGGGTATTCCCTAGATAGGAAAGATAAACGCCGCCGGTGCCCACAGATAAAAGGGCCCAGTGCCAAACCCTTTCATCAATATCAGCCTTTCGCGGCAGGCTTTCCCACATCTGAAGACGTGCAGATAAGGCATACAACAGCAGGAAAACATTAAAACCCCACGCCCCGGCTTACAAAGCCCCTTCTATGTATATACACATCAAAACCAGAATGGACAAGCCACCTGGGAAAACTAAGGTCATGCAGAAACCTTGAGCAGTAGCAGCGTGGTGTGATCAGAAGCTCCTCCCTCCCCCCTTTTTTTTACAAGATTTGTCACAAAGGAGGCACTTAAGCGAACAAAGCATTTTTGCCCGGCCATGGCGCCGTTTGCAGTCTTAACAAACTCGCCGTCCCAAGTTCCAGAAGTCATTCGTTCTCTCTCATACATACACACAGCGACAATGCTTCTTCGCCTACGGCAGCCCCTACTATTACGAGAGGGTTCCACAATGTCCATGCATGTCAGGATGTAGCCCCATCACGCAACGGAGCAGAAGACCAGAACATCTAAACAAGAACGCTGCAACTTTAAAACAAGACTGACTTTACTAGATCAGACTAACAGATTTAACTAGTCACGGGGTAATCCGGCTTTGTTAAACTGGGCCTCTCTAGGCAAAGGAAATAACCATGAGGGGATCTTCTCTAGGCAAAGGAAATAACCATGAGGGGAGGGGCTGTGGCTCAGTGGTAGAGCATCTGCTTGGCATGCAGAAGGTCCCAGTTTCAATCCTGGCATCCCCAGACCAAGAGACTACACAAGTAGGTGATGTGGAAGACCCCTGCCCAAGACCCTGGAGAGCCACTGCCAGTCTGAATAGACAATACTGACTTTGATGGACCAAGGGTCTGATTCAGTATCAGCTTCATGTGCTCATATTACTGAAGCTGCTAATGAACCCTAGCTACATAGCTAGTTTCAATCAGTTCCTGTTCCTAGCTGTTGAACACTCAGCATGAAGCCCCCAACAACTAAAGCCTTCGATAGTTTTTGATCGATTTGTTGTGTGCCAGAGATAAAATTTCCAGAGGTCCCTTGCGCTCTCTTTCCGTAGATTTAAGAGGCCTGATCTTTTTTTACATAAAAGAAGGGTGACTATTTCTTTTCCCTTCTCCTTGTATAAAAAGTATCGCCTGCCACTTTGTAAGAAGTGAGGATCAATCCAGAAGGCGTGGAAGGGGGCATGCTACAAGAATAACCCCACAAAAAAGTGCTCGATTAATGAACCTTCCTCTTCTTGTGCTGAGGATGCTGGGGGGGGGGGCGCGCTGCACTAGCCCTACAACCCCCCTCTTTGAAGTGTGGTCCTTTGATCAGTTTTTAGTTCAAAGGTGTTTGCATTAGAGACAGATAAGTTGGCTGTTTATCCACCGCTGTAGGGAGGGGATAACACCTGAACGAGCTCGGCTGTTTCTTGCTCGGCTCCTTCTGCAGAGCGGCCGGAAGGGCCTCCGACCAAGGGCAAACAGTCGCTTTCAAGCAGAGAGGTACAGGAAAGAACGTGTGAGGTTTTCCTGGGGCTAAAATCACGTCTTATAATTCGAAAGCCCGGGATAATGTTGATGCATCCGATCAGTTTCTTCTCCATTTCCTGTTGGATTGCCACAGAGGCCCGGGGCGACCCCCTCGACCCGCCCGGTGGGTTTACCCGTACCCCTCCCCCCATTGTTACTGCAACAGGAGAGATTTTATCGCCAGCGAGAGCCGCTGTGCTTAAGGACCAAGGTGGCCCACGTGCTCGAGCTGACTCCTTTCCAGAGCATCGTGCGCAGAATGCGCCTTCCAGAGGATGATTATCCAAGTGTGGAGGCTTTTCAGCAGAGGTGGACCAGCCGTTTAACTTGCAGGGAAATTTCCTGGTGGGCCGCTGCCCTCGAGGGCCACTGGTGGCCAGGAGCAAGCAGGGCCCGGCCCCGACAATGGTGAAGAAATTCAGATTGTGAGATGTTCGGGGCAGGGATTAGGTTTCCCCCCCCCCTCCCTCCGTTAAGGTATTCCACACAACATAGAGTTCATCGACGGCATACCACCTGTTCCAAAACAAGTCTGGGGGAAGGGCAGATCTGGGGATACCTCTATAATCCAATATCAAGCAGAAACGCAGTTTCATAGAGTGATCTCGTATCATTATCCCCTTAGAAGAACCAGACCCTGATTTGCATCCCCACCCCCACCCCCGAACATTTGAAGAAGCAGCTTTCTTTATTATTCAAGTTCCCACACAGGAGGTACACAGGAATTGGTTCTCTTCCAGTTCACAACCAGGAGAAAACAAACTCCAGTTTGCCTGGGCACCCTCATTCAGACGACACGGAATAACGGGGGTTTCTCGCAAGGCTTCCCAAACCAGTAAGCTTTCAGCGCACGGGAAGAAGCGAAGGAGGGAGGCGTGCTGATACGGCGAATGTGCCTTGTTTGTGCGCATGGTGAACGAACGCAGGTTTGTCTCCATGTGTGAATGCCGCCACTGTCTCTTTTCAGGTTATCCCAATACAGAGTTTCACTCACCCCTTTTCTGCATGAAAACGAAGAGGTCGTCCAGAAATTTCTTTCGCTCAGGGTCACCATCCAGTTCATACAACTAGGGGGGGGGGGGGGAAGGCAAGTAAAAAAAATTAACTCCAACAGGGCTCGGTGGGGCTCGAGTCAGATGGAAGACAGAAAAGGATGGAGAAAACTAACCATGAGGGGAGGGGCCGTCGCTCAGTGGTAGAGCATCTGTCTGGCATGCAGAAGGTCCCAGGTTCAATCCCCAGAATCTCCACTTAAAGGAACCGGGCAAGTAGGTGATGTGAAAGACCTCCGCCTGAGACCCTGGAGAGCTATGGAGAGGGGCTGTGGCTCAGAGGTAGAGCCTCTGCTTGGCATGCAGAAGGTCCCAGGTTCAACCCCGGCATCTCCAGTTAAAGGGACTGGACAAGTAGGTGATGTGAATAACCTCAGCCTCAGACACTGGAGAGCCGCTGTCAGTTCGAATAGACAATACTGACTTCGATGGACCAAGTTAGAGCAGTTCCTCAGTGGAACAGGCTTCCTCGGGAGGTGGTAAGCGCTCCTTCCCTGGAGGTTTTTAAGCAGAGGCTAGATGTCCATCTGTCAGCAATGCTGATCCTATGACCTTAGGCAGATCATGAGAGGGAGGGCATCTTGGGGGTTGGACTAGATGACCCTGGTGGTCCCTTTCAACTCTATGATTCTATGAGGGCTAGATACAGGTTTGCATTTCGGGCTCCGAAGCCAAAGAAGCACGGTTCAGCCATTTAGACACACAAAGGGATACCAGCTCGGATCCTAAGCCTTGCTTCCGTTTGCGTCCTTCTTAGTCTGTTCTAGCTATTAGTTAGTTACCTTTTTACCCCAGCCTCCCTCCAAAATACTCAGGGATTCTCCCTTCACCATTTTATCCTCACAACAACCCTATGACGTAGATCAGGCTGAGAATATGACTTGCCCAAGATTCCCCGCGCCCGGTAAGTTATGTGGCAGGGTGGGGGGGATCAGGAACCTGGTACTTCGAGATCTGAGTTCGACATCATCCCACAGGGTATCTGAAACCTAAGTCACGGCACGAACCTTGGCAAAGTCTCGAGACACCTCTCTTCCTCTGCTGCTGTCTGCATCTTCGTTCCAGCTCAGGTTCCCATTCTTTAAAGAGAAAGAAGGAAATTAACAGGAGACAGCATGTCGAAATATGAAAGGACATCTCATTCTTACTTCCAAGACCCCAGCGAGATAGGTCATGCTCCTTGGCTGTTCCGGAGATGGCCAAGGGAACTTTTTTCACAGGATAGGAAGTGCTGAAGTAAGGAAACAGGAAGAAGGAGAAGAAGAGTTGGTTTTTATATGCCAACTTTCTCTACCACTTAAGGCAGAATCAAACCGGCTTACAATTGCCTTCCCTTCCTCTCCCCACAACAGACACCCTGTGTGGAAGGGCTGAGAGAGCTGTGACTAGCCCAAGGTCACCCAGCTGGCTTTGTGTGGAGGAGTGGGGGAAACCAACCCAGTTCACCAGATTAGCCTCCACCAGTGATGTGGAGGAGTGGGGAATCAAACCCGGTTCTCCAGATCAGAGTCCACCGCTCCAAACCACCGCTCTTAACCACTACACCACACTGGCTGTCCGACCTGTCCCAAGTGCCTTCCGCAAGGAGGCTGGCAAGGGCCGTACCTGAGAGCCTGCAAGTTCTGCACCCACAGACAGCCCTTGAAGAGTCCTTGAGGAATCCCACCGAGTAATTTCAGACAGGGGCTTGAATCCCACGGAGGATTCCCAACAGCCAAAAGACTTCTGTGCCCAGAGCGCAATCCCCCCCACTTCCCCCTCTTTGCTGCAGCCCAAAATACCCCCTAAAATGTCCCCCTGGGAGAATGGGGAGCCCCCCAAGGAACGTCATGGGATGGATGAGTGGAGAAATGAGAGGCTCGCAGCCTAAGCGTGGCCAAGAAACCAACTTCAGACAGGCGATTCAGAACCTGCTTGGACATATCCTGACGGCCCCTACTGAGCTGACTGTCTGCATTCATAAAACCATACCACACACGTGGTCACACACACATGAAGCTGCCTTCTACTGAATCAGACCCTTGGGCCATCAAAGTCAGTATTGTCTACTCAGACCGGCAGCGGCTCTCCAGGGTCTCTGGCAGGGGTCTTTCAAAACACCTACTTGCCTAGTCCCTTTAACTGGAGATGCCGGGAATGGAACCTGGGACCTTCGGCATGCCGAGCAGATGCTCCACCACTGAGCCATAGCCTCTCCCCAAAATGTAATGGTCAGGTGGGCTCAGATGGGACTAGATTACCATTAGTGTCTGCCAGTCCCAAGCCGCATACATGAAGCTGCCTTCTACTGAATCAGACCCTAGGTCCATCAAAGTCAGTAATGTCTCCTCAGTCCAGCAGCAGCTCTCCATGGTCTCAGGCAGGGGGGTCTTTCACATCACCTACTTGCCTGGTCCCTTTAACTGCAGATGCCAGGGATTGAACCCGGGGCCTCCTGCATGCCAAGCAGATGCTCTACCTCTGAGCCACGGCCCCTAATTAAACCACGGCCTCCTGTTACTCCTGAACTGGCCCTCCGACCTGTGTCGTGACTGCACAGGTAGGGACGGTTCAGCCAGGTGACCAGAAATAAACAGGGTTAACCCTCCAGGAAGGAGGTGGGAAAGTTGTGTTGGGCCTCTAATGACAGTGGGAACGGGAAGGCTAGATTCTGCAGCCATCTCAACTGCTAACACCCGCCGTGAAAAGGTAGCCGGGGCAACCAGCCAAGAAGCCGCCCCAAGGGAGGTCAAACATCGCCGGCTGGTTTGGATCACCCACCCACCATCTGGTAGCAGAGGAGGCCAACATGGATACCTCAAATCGGATAAAAACAGCCACCACCGAAATTCACGAAGGGGTTTGCAAACAAAAACAGGGTTTTGCTTTTTTCAAATTAAAGCCACTTTAATGTCTGCGGGTCTTAGTGTCATTTGGTCGTGATGCGGACGCTGAATTACCAAGACGAATGGCCTCTGTCACAGTCAGACAAACCCCTTCCCCACCCCCTCTCTGGAAAAAAGCAGCCTGCCACCTTAATGCCCGCTGATTTAGTTTGAGCCAGTAATTCCTGCTGGAAAGTCAGTTATCTGGTGAGCCCCAACCGGCTGAAAGATATTTAATGGGCGATTACTGCCGCTTCTGTTGTGTCAGCTGCTTATTAGGGCAGGCCCTCCTCTCCTTCGAGAAGAGTGCCGAGAAGAAAACTGGGGTTCTGGGAAGGCTCTTCCTGCAGAAATCACCTCTCCGTGCCTTCCTTCCCCCTCCGCGAGACAACCATCGTCCGACCGATCCTCCCAAAAAATTCTGCTGATCAAAGAAGCGAGTTAACAAGACTTGCGGGAACAGCTCGGCCCACAAGTCAGGAGAAACGGGCAATTTTTTTGGGGGGGGGAATAAAAGGCTACATCAGGGGGAGAGAGAAAACAGGAATGACTGGTTTTTCTCAATACCCGAGACTGTCGTTTGCAAGGAGACGCTGGAAACGGCAAACCAAGGTTCCTCTCGACCTCAGCCAAGATCTAGCGGCAATTTTCACATGGTCACATGAAGCTGCCTTCTGCTGAATTAGACCCTTGGTCCATCAAAGTCAGTATCGTCTACTCAGACCGGCAGCTGCTCTCCAGGGTCTCAAGCAGGGGTCTTTCACATCACCTACTTGCCTGGTCCCGCCTGGTCCCTTTAACTGGAGATGCCGGGGATTGAACCTGGGACCTTCTGCATGCCAAGCAGATGCTCTACCACTGGGCCACGGTCCCTCCCTGAATTTTGCCCAGGAGTCAACAGCCTGGATTCCTGGGACGTTCCGAGCACCTGAGCAGAGAACCCAGGACCATACAGCCGGTGAGGCGTAGAGTTTTTGAGTATCCGGGCAGGCCTGGAGAAACGCCAAGTCAAATCTCTGCTTGTCCATGAAGCTTGCGGGGAGACCCCATGTCAGTTGTTCCCTGTCAGCCCGACCTACCTCTCAGGGGTGTCGCGAGGACACAGTGGAGGGCTGGGAAAACTACGCATACTACCCTGAGCTACCTAGGGTAAGGGGAAGATAAGACACGTTCAACACATTCTAACTGGTTCGCACACTTTTCACGTTTAATGACCACATTCAGCCAAAGATAAATCCACTTGTTACTCCCTCACATCTTGCCTCCAGGGTCGATATGCAAATCCAAGTGGTATAGCGCAAGAGGATTGTCCTCTGCACGGCCAGACGTTTCAGGCTGTGCCCGTAAGTAGCATCAGAGTTTTTCATTAGATGCAAACCAAGATACATTTAATTGTTACAGCAACCTCACTACCATGCAAACCTGGTTTGGGAAATGAGTAGAAAGTCATCTGGAATTGGGATTGACCATGGTTGTTTTGAGTATTCACGATATACTTGCTCTGAAGATTTTACTTTTATGGACTACCTACTGACTGTATAATTGGGTATCCATCCTTTGCTCAGAGGAATTCCCATCCTTAGATCATATGCAGATTGTACATATGATCTGGTTAATAGCATTGTTGCTAATACAATTGTATTTCAATCTACACCACAGCAAACACAAAAATTCGTCCGGCTCCCTCGCAAATATGAATTTCTAGGATGCCTGACCATTGCGAGGAAATCCTGCCCAATTGGGTTTCAGCTCCGCATGGGAGCATTCCTAAGTGTTCCACCCTTTAAAAAACAGTTTTAGGTCCCCCTTCCTCTCGCCCCACGCCTGCAGGCTACACTTCCCCTTCCCTCCGCCCCAACACTCCTCCTGAGGTTAGTTAGCTATCAAAAGCGCTCCTCCCCAGAGCCTGCCAGCCTGACTTTACAGAAGCAATTATACCAGCGGCTATTTTAGGATTACTCCCCGAGCCACCTGGAACATCTTATTAGAGTGGAATTCAGATGTCCAAAACAATTCCAGTTTTGCTGCCGTGCTTCCCCTCCCAATTAAAGGCCGGTTAACCCTTTCCTCAAGAGCAAATGCAAGAACTCGCGCTATTAACGTATTTTTCTTGTCGCTCCTTGAGGAAGGTCCCAAGGTCTGTGCAGGGTCCTCTCGGAAGCAAAGCTTCAAATCAATGGTATAGACAGGAAGAGCCTTCCTGGAGTTTGGGGAGGGGCTGTGGCTCAGTGGCAGAGCCTCTGCTCGGCATGCAGAACGTCCCAGGTTCAATCCCAGGCATCTCCAGTTAAAGGGACTAGGCAAGTAGGTGGTGTGAAAGACCTCTGCCTGAGACCCCGGAGAGTTGCTGCTGGTCTGAGTAGACAATACTGACTTTGATGGACCAAGGGTCTGATTCAGTATAAGGCAGCTTCGTGTGTTCATGAGTTTATGCCTCATGTCGAGCAGGCCAGGAGACTGCTGAAACATTGTCAAAGTGTTATGTTTATTAGACCATTCAAAAGATGCATGCCCAGATATAACATTACCTTTAAAAAAATAACTTTCGAGGGATAACAGAACAGCATCTAACACCTCAAATATCAAAACTCCACCCTTTTCATTCTGGAAGAAGTATTCAAGGAATGGGAGGGGCCGCGGCTCAGTGGCAGAGCATCTGCTTGGCATGCAGAATGTCCCAGGTTCAATCCCCAGCCTCTCCAGTTAAAAGGACCAGGAAGTATGGGATGTGGAAAAGCTCTAAGACCTTGGAAAGTTGCTGCCAGTCTGAGTAGACAATACTGATGGACCAAAAGGTCTGATTCAGTATAAAGCAGCTTCATGTGTTTGTGTGATCAAAGCCCAGGTCTTGACTGCTGTTAACTGTAAAAGTCTGCTACCGCAAACTTAATAAACTGCTGTAAATCTCACAGCAGCTTTCGAACAAGGGGCGGCCCCACATATAACGTGCTTCTTTAATTTAGTCTGAAGACTGCTATTACAAAACACAACCGCTACACCCGAATTTTGAAAAATGCAACTGAAGTCTTCTCGGCTGAGTAGAATTAGAATTAGGGAAAGTTTCTTCCCTGGCCACCATGATGACACTTCAGGGACAGCCATGAAGGCGGAAACACCTCCACTCCCCAAATAATCCCATTCTGTGAGGGGGCAGAATGATCCCTACCAAGGCCTGCGCCCCGTTTCTGCCCACCCCACCCCCAGTTGCAAGCCACATGTTAATTCAATGTTCTTTATTTGCTGACCTCCTGCTTTTCTACCCAGCACGCCACCAAGCTCCAATTGGATTTCCCAAGCCTGGCTGTTTTCTAAAGCGACTGCTTCCCCCCAGTAACAAACACCCAATCTTGAGAGAAGGAAACGGTTCCTCCAGGGAACCGTTTGGACTTGATTCCTCCGGCCCTGCTGCAGGGACTGAGCTAAAGGGGAGAAAGGAAGGAGGGAAACGCCCCATTCGAGGATTATCAGAGAATCAGCAGAAATTCCTTCTGTGGGTGGAGATGAGCCTCAGGAAGTGAACCAGATGCTGTTTAAAAAAAAAAGGAAAGGAAAGAAAACCTGTTGTAGTACAGAACTCTGATAAGATCAGGATTATTGCTCTGGGTTGGAAGCTCACAGCCCTGCCAGGAGAAGAGTGGCAATTATCTCAAAGACATACAAACACGCCCCCGCCCCTTCCACTACCTGTTATAGGTTGCAAGGGCAGGAGAAATAATCCTGTCCCCTGTTAGAGGCACGGGAGCTCAGAATCGTGTCTGCGGCTTTCAAAAATTCTCGAGAAGCATCAAGCGGATCTCAAGGTTAAGAGGTGCGGGAAATAGGAAACGCTCCCTGTTCCGGGGGCAGCCGACCAGCTGCCTTTTTCGTTTGGGATTTCCCTGGGAGCATTCTCGGCGGCGCACTTACTCCCAAGTCACCCAGTTCGAGCATTTGTCAGAAGAGCAGCAGACGGGAATCGAAGCTCTGCCCGCCTCCGCCGAAGTGCCCCTTCTCACAGCTACAACAGGCGCACACATAAATAGATGCTTGTTTCCTTCAAGGTTTCACGTTTATATGGCCTTCCATTGATCTGAGCTGGGCTTTTATGACTACCAATTGCCACGGTTGTTGAGAAGGCATTACAATCTCATTTCTGCCCCCCCTTCCACTAGCGCCCCCATGTTTCAGGTCTGAAAAGTGGAAGTTTTAGAGATCCGCAGAGCTTCACCTGGCCACAAAGAGTTTAGGGCGAGAAGGAGGGGGGACTTTGGTCCAGCTCTCTCTCTCCCTGGGCAAGGAATGGTGCTGCTCTAGTCTTGGACTTCTCTATCGTCGCCAGAACAGGTGCTGTGAATTTCATTTGTCCCGAATCTGATGCCCATTGGTTTAAGCGTTTGATCTTCTCGTGTTATAGGCTCCACGATGCATATAGGGTACTAAGTTTGGGGGAGGGACAAAACATTTTAAAAAAGTTGATTTCTCATAAGGAAGGTGCTCCGACCCCACAGATCATTCCGGATACTCCATTCTGGATCTCTTGAAATAACATGGTGGCAAAGAACGATTTCTGCCCTCCCCCGCCCCATCTGCAAGACACCCAACGTTATATCTCCCCTCCATGTTCGTGTCAATCTAAGAACTTGACCCACTCAGACAGAAAACATCACAGCTTCAAACAATGGATAATGAAACACCAGCGTGCAGCCCAATTAATGGCAACAATTAGATAAATCTGAGTATTTTCTAATAACAAGTAACCTGAAATAATATGGGAAGTTGAGAGATTACAGTTCAGAAAGATTATTCTGAGTGGAAGAGAGTGTTGACAAAGACACACACACACCCCATCCTCAGAACTGTGGATTTAGGCAAGTGAAAATCCTATGGGAGGGGGCTGTGGCTCAGTGGCAGAGCATCTGCTTGGCATGCAGAAGGTCCCAGGTTCAATCCCCGGCATCTCCAGTTTAAGGGACTGGGCAAGCAGGTGATGTGAAAGACCCCTGCCTGAAGCCCTAGGGAGCCGCTGCCGGTCTGAGTAGACAATACTGACTTTGATGGACCGAGGGTCTGAATCAGTAGAAGGCAGCTTCGTGTGTTCATGTGTACCTAGGACATTAACATCCCACCCTGACTTCAAGCAGAGCTCCAGGCAGCTTTTATGGTTTTCCCTGCCTTGGTTTTATGCTCTCGGCAACCCCATAAGGTAGGTGAGGCTGAGAGAGAGAGTGGAGTGCCCAAAACCACCCAAGGAGCTGTGTGGCAGAGAGGGAAGTTGAGCCCGGGTCTTCCGGATCCTGATGATGAAGAAGAAGAGTTGGTTTTTATATGCCGACTTTCTCTACCACTTAAGAGAGACTCAAACCGGCTTACAAACACCTTCCCCTCCCCACAACAGACACCCTGTGAGGTTGGTGGGCTGAAAGAGCTCTAACAGAGCTGTAACCTGCCGAAGTTCACTCAACTGGCTTTGTGTGTAGGAGTGGGAAAACAAATCCAGTTCACCAGAGTAGCCTCTGCTGCTCATGTGGAGGAGTGGGGAATCAAACCCGGTTCTCTAGATCAGAATCCACCGCTCCAAACCACCGCTCTTAACCACTACACGACTTTGGCTGATCCAATGCTCTTTGACACCATACTGACCCCTTGCAATTTTTACTAGCAACACATCCATTGTTCTGACAGAGAGCATGGATATTTATTCGAAGGGGCCCCTCGGTGCACACGTGCATGCCTAGAAGTGCACACTCAGTTGTAGAGCCACGTGTTGTGCAGATGTGCCCAGATTCAATCCTTGGCATCTGCAATTCCAAACCTCTCAGGACCTGGGAATGACTTCTCTCTGTCAAGAGTATTTTGCTGTATTGATAGTCCGCCTTTCTCACTGAGATGCAAAGTGGATTATGCAGAGCAGATCAATAACAGTCCGTAACAAAGCTTGCCTTATGTTTCCCCTTCCTCACCAAGGCGGATCTTTTTTCCAGAGAGGACAGCCCAGTAATATTTCTGACGCCCGCTGCCTTTCGTAATCTGGATTGCCTTTTCTAGACACCCCGGTCTTTAACTGCAGAATCCAAACATCTGCACCTCGTCTGGATATTTTTAGATTCTCGTCAGCTGCCCTGTGCGCTGAGAGAATATAGCAGAAAGGCGGGATTAAAATAGCCTAAAATAAATAAATAAAAAACTTGCTGGGAGTTCTGTCTATGCAGGGTTTCCCCTCCCTAGAAACCTGAGAACCAGCTCAGCTATGCCTAAAAGGGGGGGTTTGCAAGGAGTGACAGGAACACATTCTTCCCCTCCCCTGATAAAGTTTTTCTCATCGTTTCTCTTCCTTTCAATAATGGCAAACCCCCAGAATTGGTCCCTAGTCACAGGCCTTGTCGATTGACTCCAGATGGATTTGGGAACTGCTAAGAAGGACAGAAGGGGGGGAGCTTTCTTTGGGGATTTGCCAGACCCTTGACAAGCGGCCAACACTTCCCTCCTTGTTTTGTGCTGACAAGATTCTCGCCGCCCCCATGTCAGAAGCTGAGCCAGCTCTTTTGTCCACCAGTGTGTTCGACAATTATTTACTCGGGGTGGGCGGGAGGCCGAATGGAATTCAAAGCAGCCGAGCGTGGACGCCTGCATTCATCCGAGTCGGGCGTTCCGAGTAACCATAGACGCTGGAGTATCTTCACGTCGTGGCGAGGACACTCGAGGTTTGAGTTGAACAACAACAACAACAACTAAAATGGATGGGGGGGGGAAAGAAGTAACAAAAAGAACGCAGGTGATGGCAAGAACGCCTTTTAGTCCGGAAGGCGTCGATTCTGAATGTTGATGCGAGGCAGAGGAAGGGCCATGTTTTGATCAAGAGTGTGTGCTAGTCAATAGGAAAAAGCAATTTGTATTGCTTTGCCGAGCAGTAATAGGTATCTGTCAAATAATCCAAGAAGGATCAAAAGATTCCATACCTCCCACCTGGAAGGGGTAAGGTAGTCGATGGGCAAAGAGGACGGAGCTCACTCAGGGGGCAAAGCTATCCACTTAGCAAGCGTCAGCAGCACCTGGAAAGCAAGAGAAAACTGGGGGCCCTGCCCCGTGTATCCTCCCCCGCTACACAACACATGCACATTAGCTGGGGCGCTGGAGGCAATCTGACCCACAAGGCCAAGCAAGCAAACTCCAACTTCTAAAAACAACAACAACCTTACATCATGTTTAAGCTGTCTCAAAAACTCCTTTCCAGGCGCAAAGGCAGCAGGGAAATTCTGTTAAAATAACCCGAACCACTAATCTCACATTAGTCATAAGAACATAAGAAAAGCCCTGCTAGATCAGACCAAGGCCCATCAAATCCAGCAGTCTGTTCACACAGTGGCCAACCAGGTGCCTCTAGGAAGCCCACAAACAAGATGACTGCAGCAGCACCATCCTGCCTGTGTTCCACAGCACCTAAGATAATAGGCATGCTCCTCTGATCCTGGAGAGAATAGGTATGCATCACTACAGAACACTTTATGGCAGTCTGGGGCTTGCAAAGTCTTCGCCTGGCAATCCAAGCCAACTCGCTTCGGCTCTCGTAACTGCACCAGCATCACAAACAGGCCACCTCGAAGCAAAAAATGTGTTCTTCACAAAGGGAAAACTGTTTGCTATCTGGGGAGAAGGGGCCCATGAGTCACAATCAGCAGCTACAACAAATTGAGGGGTGGAGACAGTCACTGCAATCTCCCCTCCCTTTTCCATCCAGGCTGCGCCTTTCATTGTAAAAAAATATATATATATTGTTGGGGTCTGATAAAAGCCTATAAGCTTTTGCAATGAGGATGAAACAAAACCGAACCACTGCAAAAGCCAGCCGTTTGCAAAACCAGCCGGCATCCAAACAAGGATTGTAGAGATAATTCCGGTTTTGTGGCTGTGGAATTTAGCTTTACATCACAAAATGAATTTCCGGGGGCCTCGCACAGGGGGGGGGTCTGTTTATTAAATGCTTCCCTTTTAGGAAGCAGCGGGGGGGGGGGAGGCAGGGAGGGAGAAATCAAGGGGATCCCATGAAGCTGACAGGCACTAGATTCAGGACGGATAAAAGGAAATACTTCTTTACACAATGAATGACTGAAATATAAAGTCCACTGCCAAAGGATGCAGGGATTGCTGCAAGCGTAGATGGCTTTAAAAGGGGATAAGACAGATTCATGGAGGTGAGGTCTATCAGTGGCTACTGCTAGCCATGGTGACTACAGGGAATCTCCAGAGCCAGTAAACCTCTGAATCCCAGTGCCAGGAGGCAACATCAGGAGACGGCCCTGTCGGTGGAACCTCCAGAGGAACTGGTTGACTACAGTGTGAAATGGGATGCTGGACTAGATGGACCACTAGTCTGATCCAACAGGGCTCTTCTTATGTGCTTATCAGGGGAAGGCCTCGGCCTCTATGCCCTGTCGTTGGACCTCCAGAGGAACTGGCTGGCTACTGTGCCAGACGGGATGCTGGACTAGACAGACCTCTGGTCTGATCCAGCAAGGCTTTTCTGATGTTCTTATGCTCCAGGGTCTCTTTGGGGAGGGGCGAGGGGAGTGCAAAATACCTTGCTTAGACATAGAACCAGGCTGACAGTCTTTTACATAGGATCAAGTACTGAGTAAAATTTTATCATTATAGAACTTTCTTCCCCCCCTTCCAAAATAAATCCTATTGAAATCACCCTGCCAGTAAGGACAAAAACACAACAACACACTAGCCTGTAATCAGTTCATAGGTTGACTTGAAAGGTAGGGCCAGCAAGACGCTTACTCAGAAGAAGCCACGGCTCTTTGTTTCTGCACAAAAAACATGTATGGCCTGCATCTGCTACTCAGTCCGGTTGATGAGGAAAAAGACGCTCTTAATAGGCAACTTAATCTAAAATGGCCTGTCCATCACAGAGAAGGGGTGAGGGAGGACGCTTGTCCGTGAAAAGGGACTCAAATTGTTCCGAAACCTACAGACTCTTGATGCGAACCCAGTTCACATGCACTGCCAAATTTCTTGAGTGCTACTCCCTGGGGCGGAAGCATCATTTATCTAGGTGCTCTGTCGACAACTGCCAGCCGCGCGACCGCAGGCCGAATCCCTCCAAACACTGTGACGAGAGGACAGCAGGAGGCACCCAACCTTCAGGAGGCACCCAACCTTCCCACGGCTGGGGGGGCGGGGGAGTCCACCAGCGACTGCTTCTAACGTCGAGGGGCTAGCAATTTCCAAAACTATTTCGAGCGCACTCACACGAGACAGCGGGGGCAGCAGCCCCTCTACGATTCGCAGCGGCAGAATTTGCACCACGTTGCACAAGGTCCCCCAACTTCAGCCAGGACGTTTATATTGCCGCTTCGATCTGCTCGAAAGCCACAGATCACTGGACAACGAGTCTTTACCAGAAGGGTTACCAAGAGTGACCCACGATGTGCACAGGCCTGCATGAAGACATGAAGCTGCCTTATACTGAATTGGTCCGCCAAATATAGTTATCCTCTACTCAGACTGGCAACGGCTCTCCAGGGTCTCATGCTGAGGTCCTTCACATCACCTACAACCTGATCCTTACTGGAGATGACCTTCTGCATGCCAAGCAGATGCTCTACCACTGAGCCATGGCCTCTCCTAAAGTTGCTTTACAGTTACCAGATCATACCGTTCTAAAGAAATCCCTTCCTGCTAAGATTTCTATACACTAGAGCATACGAAAGCGTGCCGATTCTCTGAAAAGGACCTATCTGACACATCACGCTTCTCCATCTGCAGAGACGTCTTTTGCCCTTCAAAAACAGTCCCTCTTGAGCAACGGGCGAGCAGGAAACACAACTGGAAGGCCGCCAGCCCCCTGCGCAAGGCGGTTCATGAACTCCCTGAAACGTAGACGCCTGTTTCACCATTGACTCAGCAGCTGCAGGGGGTGGTGGACTTCTGCCAATTGCATCACCCTGAAGAGTGTTTTTTTTTTTAAATTACAACACCCGAGGCCCTTGGACCACAAGAGTCGCACAGCAGACCACACACTGCCAATCAGGTCACGCCACACCAATGCTGTCAACATTCAAATTGAGCCAAATGGATGAAGGGGAGGCTTCCAGGGGCCTGCACAACTGGAGCACCTCACCCCACCCTGGCTGCAAGTTTCCCTGGCCCTTTTGGGGCCCCATCTGGCAGGCAGGAACCACAAAAAGGAACCCCCCCATTTTACTGCTGCTCTTAAAAGATAGTCGAGAAGCTGCACCGATGGCCAAGGAACCTTTTTTGTCTCTTTTTGAACCCATATTTCTCAAGGAGTCTGACTGCAGTAAGTCTTTTGATCCCTAGCCAACAGGGTGCTCCGACCTTACAACTATTTGGCAGGTGGCAATACTACCGGAACAAAGTCACAAATGGCCCAGGCTAGCCTGATCTCGTCAGATCTTGGAAGCTAAGCAGGGAGGGCCCCAGTTAGTACTTGGATGGGAGACCACCAAGGAAGTCCAGGGTTGCTAGTCAGAGGCAGGCAATGGCAAAGCACCCCTGTTACTCTCTTGCCTTTAAAACCCCATAAGTCCTGTGGCTTGATGGCCCTATCCACCACCAACGGAACCCACATGGGAAATGTTGCCTCCAAGAGCATCAAATGTGTGTTCTCTCTCTCTCATTTTAAACAACCAATGTCTGCGGTGGGGGGGCAAGCATTTTCACTGACCTGCTTAAGCTGCTGCTCATCCAGTCTCCACGACTGCCTCCCCGACGAGGAGCCAGAATACAGAGGGTTTGCGGCGTCTTTACCCTGCTCTTCCTTTCCCTGGTGTCCCCGCTGCGCCCCAAGGGCTGGTAAGGGATGTGAGGAGGAAGCCACTCTTTGGTTGTGGGGGGCCGCTTTGGAAGGCTGAAAATACTTCAGAGCGGAGCCCGCGTCCTTGCTGCGCGTGGCGGTGGTGACACCGTCCTCCAGGTCTCGGTCTTCCAAGTCCTCTTCGCCTTCCTCCTCCTCCTCCTCCTCCGAGTTCACACTGCTCTGATCGAACGTTCGGGCAGCCCCGAACACGGGCGGGACTCGGGCCGGAGGGGCGTGGGCGTGGGCCACGCCGCCGGAAGGCTTGCCGGATGCGGCCGAGAGCGCCGCTTGCTGCGCTGCCAGCGGCTGGCCATAATGCAGCTGTGCCTCCCGCATCTGCCTCTGCTGCCTTTCCCGGGGATCCATCTGCAGGGGGGCCTGCTGCTGCTGCTGTTGCTGCTGCTTCTGCAGCTGCTCCACCACGGCCTCCAGCTTCATCCTGCTGTTAACATGTCTGTGGCGAGAGGGGGGTTCTGCCGGACCGGGACCCAGCTAAAGCCGCCACGGTGCAATGAAATCTGAAACACAAATATTGGCCCTGGGTAAATCACTCGCAGGCTTCCACCCCCACCCCACCCCCCGCAGGACGAGGAGGCGGCTGCAAAAAAAAAAAAAAAAACCCAAACGGTCAGCCTGGAGCGGGAATCACTGGGGGGGGGGGGGAGCTCACATTTTCAATCAATGCTGGGTTCCTTTCCCAACTCGATACAGTGCTCATTTACACACACACACCCCAATACAGCATCAAAAATGGCTCCATTATCTGTGGAAAGGGAGCGTCTTTCTCCCTGATTGCCAAATATTCTAAATATTTACTATGTTTACAATATTACATTTCCTGTGTGTATTGTTTAAAATACTTATCCTGCCTGCCAGCCCCTTAGCAGGACGCAAATCTCAATGGAAATACAATTTACGGAAAATGAACAGTTACAATCTATACAGTGAAAACCAAAACCGAGGCCTCTTTATTAATTGCCATGGTTTATATTTCTGAATGAATTGAGAAAGACTTGTTTTTACCTAGAAGCATGTTTGCAGGGAGAAAAAAATATTCTGCTCCGTTTGCTGTTTCAGTAAGGTTGGGATTATCCAAGTATCAGAGGGTTTTGTTTGTATGTACTGGGTGTCAGAACCAAGCCAGAGGTCAGTGAGACGCCATTTTCAGGAACAAACAAAAGTAACAAACGAGGTAAGAACTCTTTCCTCAGAGTAAGCCCTACTGAACAGACCTCAGAAGGATTCAGAGTAGCCATGCTTTGGACTGACCCATCTAACGTGTGATCAAACCCCTCGGATTCACTTATTTATTTTATTTAACACATTTATTAGCTGCTTTTCTACCCTGGGACACACAAGGCGGATTACAATATAAATTTATTATCTGGTGCGTACATACATCTTTAGCAAACCTCCCCCTTCATTCACAACACTCTTCCCGACTACAGAAATATGTCCAACTTCAGAAACAAAATGCCTGTGGAAAAATTGAGATGGGGGGACAGGACGGGAGAAAGACTCTTGCTAGGAACTAGCATTATCAGTCGCCACTACGACGCCAACAGGGTGCCAGGAAAGAGATTCCCTCTCCCATAGCAACAGCTCTTATTTTAGTAAGACAGTTTGAGGCCCATGGATATGGCCCCCAAACAACCAGTGACTGTCAGGTGGCTTTAAAGAAGTAACAAGAAAACTTGCAGTAGACAATTTTGACATCAATAATCCTCAAAGAAAATTCACTCCCTAGTCCAGAATCAGGAAAACGGTGTTGAGTTTTCAAGGGGATGGTGGAATTGAGGAGGTGTCCTTCCATACAAGCAACATTAAAAGTTAAGAGTGAACTTTCTCAGGATAAATTACAAGAAGCACAATCTTTATCAGACCATGCTAATATTCAAGTGGTAAATCAGAAGGCGTACAGCAATTTAAAAAATCTCATCCTTGTCTCCACTACCCTTCTGCTGAAGAAATGCTTTCTAAAAACTGGGGATATTTTTGCTAAAATTAAGCATTTAATCTCAAGGGGCAATGCCCAGCTTGAAGTTCTGCTAGGCTCGGACCAGTCACCCTCAACCCCTTTCCCTCAGCATAGCCCACCTCTCAGGGGTGTTGCAAGGGTAAAATGGAGGAGGACAGAACTAGAAACACCAACCCGATCACTCTGGAGGAAGGACAGAATGAAAGGGTAATAAAAACTACCCCTTCCTAATTTAGCAGCGATCGAGCATTTCTAGGTCTCTCTCAAATGTTCCCATAAAGTGGCTGCAAACAAAATTTTAAAAAGCAACATTTGCAAGTTATAAAGAAAGACTGAGAAAATCACAAAGCGATCGATCCATCAGCTCCCGCAGTAGTTCACTGTGGGCTTTCAGATAGATTACAATGCCAGAAACAATACAATAATGGCTAAGCCAATACCAGACGTACTGTTTATAAATGGCAGGAGTGTTAACTCCTGGAAAATAAGGATATTAACACAAGTGTGGCATTAGGATGCAGAGTGAGGTTATGGCTAAACTGCAGCATGACACATTTTATAGCACATCATCTTTCCCTTGCTTTTATTATCATCAGGCTTCAGGCGCAAAGACACCTAAAGATGATGAACAGGGAACACGCGCCAGAGGAACAATACTATAATTCATGACTCGATGTTTCGTTGACGTGCCGGGGGGAAGTCGCAGGTGCAGAGACATGCTCTCTGGATCCTGCAGGTCTCATCCAGGTCAGAAACAACCCTCCAATGGCAGGTTCGAGCAAGCCTGACACATTGTTCGGCGTGTGGCAATTAAACATGACTGCGGAGCACCAATCGCCTCCGGAGCCAAAGAAAGGCTTTGGAGCGAGGCCCGCCACACCTTGAGCATTTAATGCAATCATCAAAAGCCCATCAGGACATTTTCAGAATATTCCAGTCCCCAGAGTGCTTTCCTCCAAAATTGCTAGGCTCTTTGGGGGCATCAAAGGGAAAATGCGTAATTCCAACCTATAGTAACTTACCAAGCCTTCCAAATGGCTGCCCCAAAACACACTAAACGCTTGATTACCATCTTTTGTTGACAATTAAGTGTCATCTGGATTTCAATCTCTGAGCAGGATCTATATCTGACCTGGAACATGTTTACGCAGGAGGAAGCCGAACCGAGTTCAACGGGACTTGTTCCGTGGCACACATGTTCAGGATTAAAGCCTCGAAGTAACAGCTTGCCAATATAATAACTGCCTCAGAGAATAGCTGTGTAAATTCAATACCCTACGGAATCCAAGGGCAACTACAACCATCACGAGGTATCTGTAAGGATTTCCGTCTGGCTGACTCTCAAAAATCACCCTGAGAAAAAAGCCTGACATCCCTGTTCCTCCGATTAACGTTCCGGAATAATAAATAACCATCGCCATCACCCTGTAATATAATTAAACACCAGTCTATGCAATATGTTGCATTTCCAGTTCTGTACGCATTTCGCTATCCTGTTCCCACTTTGACTCTGCGTGAGATCGTCCTCATGGCCTGGCCCTTAGTACTCTTCTCCATACGCGTGCCCTTCCCCAGCCATAAATCTTATCGACCAAAACCAAAATCGCAACTAAACAAATGGGTCAGAACTATACACAACCGCCCTTAACACATCTCTACGGAAGTGAGCACCAAAGCAAGAGATTAATCTCCAAACGGAGGGTGCGTGCTAAATGCCACCATGCCACGTCTGACTCATGGTGACTCTTTGGACCTCCAAACCGTCCGATCGTTCCCAGCCTTGCTCAGGTCTTGCAAACTGAGGGCCGTGGCTTCCTTTATAGAGTCAAGCCAACTCACGTTGGGTCTTCCTCTTTTCCTGTTTTCCTCCAAACAGATGCAACCTAAAAACCTTATATCCCTCACCACAATCCGACTTCTTAAACGAAGACCCTCCCCTTCAAGCAATGTCACAGGGTCCAGAAGAACTGGAATTTTCTCCACTCCTAAGAGCCAGCCATAAACTGGTTTCCTTCTTGAGTCTTATGCTCCCTCCCCCCGCACCCCAAACCCATACCTGTTTACTCAGAATCAAGGCTCACTGTGTCCAGTGAGGCTCGATCCCAGGTAAGGTTTGCATAGTTCAATCCTAAACAGAATTACACCCTCCTAAATCCACTGAAGTTAATGGGATTAGAAGGGTGGGACTCTGTTTAGGGTGGCACTGTCAATCTGCCCGTTATCTCGTTAGGAGAAGTGCGTTGCGAAAGGGTGTGAAGGAAACGACGATGGAGGAACTGTCTCTTTCAACGCACCACAACTGAAGCTGCCAGGCGGCAAGATCACCACTAACCAGAAAGAGCATTTATCTGTGTGGTGCATAATCAAGTCTAGGAATTCCTTGCCACAAGGTGCGGCGATACCCACTAAGCGTTCGGGCTTTATTTTTTTAAAGGGATTAGGCAAAAAGGATTATGATCCTCATCAGGTCCCACCTAGCAAGCATTCTAGGGAAGGCATCTGTCTGGCCACTGCTAGAAGCACAATTCTACCCAAGTTCCACTATGTTTCACAAAGCATACTCCCAGGTTGTTGTGCAGAGGACCACTGCATTACAGCCAAAGGAGTTCTCTCTCACTCATGCACCCCCACACCATCAGAGAAGCTTTTCTTCCTCGTATCCTTTAAAAACATCCCACACCCTACAAGTCTCTCTTCCTCTACGTACAAGTGGTTCAGGCTCCCCGTAATCCTCTATCCTCGAAGATAGTTTACGAGGGTAGCCATGTCGGTGTGAAGTAGAATAACTACTTTGGAGTGCAGTAGCAGCTTGGAGACCCGCAAGATTTTCGAGGTATGAGCTTTTAAGAGTCAAAGCTCCCTTCATCAGATGCAAGTGGGAATGGGGTTGCAACTGACAAGAGCTGTGACTCCCAAGAGCTTATATCCTGGAGACTCTCAAAGCATCACCCAATGCTTGGCCAGACCCACAAATACCACCCCACACTTTGCTGCAATATCTACAAGCGGCCTTCCAAAAACAAAGTGAAGGCTGCAAACCTAAGCGTTCACATGTGGAGGTTATGTCCCCTTATATCCAACTCGGTGCAACTTCTGAATCAGCAGGGACAGAAACGTAAAGCCACGAGCCTTCAAAATTTTAGTAGTGTGTAAGTACCATCGTGGAGGGAAGGCAGGGTAGAGCCCGATCTTGTCAGATCTTGGAAGCTAAGCAGGGTCGGCCCTGGTTAGTATTTGGATGGGACACCTCCAAGGAATACCAGGGTTGCTATGCAGAGGAAAGCAATGGCATACCACCTCTGTTAGTCTTGTCTTGAAAACCCCATGAGGGGTTGCCATAAGTTGATTTGTGACACACATGCACAAGTACCATTATACCCTGTGGGGCTTACTTCCAAGTAAATGCCCACTGGAAGGCTTTATTCCCCCCTCCTCCCCCAGATTTAGTCCAGTAAAGGTTGCCATCCAAACCCCGTGGGGCGGACTTCCAAGTAAATATCAGCTAGAAGGTTTTATTCTCCCCCTCCACACGCCCACAAAGGCATTTATATTGCAAGCCAAGCACCACTGGAACATCTGATGTTTTATTCTGTTATCTTAGAAGGCCATTTTAACTAATTGCTTTTACACGGCTATGGCGTTTAATTGCATATCTTATTATTTTGTGAGCTGCCCCGAGCCCCGCATCTGCTGTAAGCCCAATAAGTAAATAAATACAATTTAGTTGAACGAGAGCGCCATAAAAAAATCCTGGAGGGCTTGTTTATTAGGGTTGCCAACTGCAGACTGGGAAATTCCTGGAGATTTTGGGGGGTGGGGGTGGAGCCTGGAAGGGGGGGTTGGGGAAGGACCCTCAGTGGGGCATAACGCCCCCCCTCCAAAGCAGCCCTTTTCTTCCAGGGGAGCTGGTCTCCGTCGCCAGGCGATCAGCTGCCATTCCGGGAGATCTCCCGGCCTCACCGGGAGGGGTGGCAAACCCCGGGGCTTACTCCCGAGTCAGCCGAAAGGCTTTCAAGTTTTGCTCCGCGAAAGTCTCCCCGAGGCGTTAGATGAAAGAGGAAATTAAGTAGTTTAATATAAGTATAGGATATTTTGTAATGAATTAGAAGATAATTGCAAAGAGGATTATTGAGATAAGTTAGAGATAAGAAGAGGGGAAGTTAGAGGGGGGATTTTTTTATGTAGCATTCTACATTGTAGATTAAAATATAGATCTAGAAGGGATTAAATGACAATGTTAATTAAATGTATGGAATTATATAAGAAAATAAAAAAATAAAAAATTAAAAAAGGGAAGTCTCCCCGAGGCTGTTACCTGTTTACTTGGGGGCAAGCCCCATTAAAGAGGGGCGGGGGGGGCTTACCTGCGAGTAAACCCCGAGTCTGGAGGCCTCAGGGCGGCTTGGGTGTAAAGCCCCTGAGGAGCTGGGCTAGGCTTCCTCGCGAGTAGACGGGGGAGGCTTTTCTCTCTTCCCACCCCGCCTCGGGTTGCCCGGCCCCGCTTACCTCACCTCGGGGGGGGGGGCCTCCTTCGGCCCCCGCAGCCCCGGCCTCGCCTCACGCAGCCAGCCAGCCAGCCGCCGCCTCACGCGCAGCGGCCGCCCCCGCTCCCCTCCCCCACCCAGACCGGAAATGGGGGCTGAGGGAGGGCCGAAAGAGGTGGGGGGGCGGGCTGGCGCTGGGCCGGAACTGACGTCTCCCGCGTCGTTGACTGCGTGGGGCAGGGGAGCAGGGGCGGGTACACTTTCCGAGCGCGCTTCCGGTACAGAACGGAACTTCCGAGCTCCCCCGCGCCACCAGGCGGGGGGCTATTGAGAAGCCAAAGGATAGAGCGGCACTAGTCAGTGGAGAAGTCGGAGATTTGGGGGGCGGAGCTTGAGAAGGGCGGGGTTTAGGGAGGGGCTTCCAGGCCAGCGAGTCCAATGGCCAAAGCGGCCGTTTTCTACAGGGGAACTGATAGGGTTCCCAACCTCCAGGTGGTGGCCTGGAGGTTTGGGGGCGGAGCTTGAGGAGGGCGGGGTTTAGGGAGGGGCTTCCAGGCCAGCGAGTCCAATGGCCAAAGCGGCCGTTTTCTACAGGGGAACTGATAAGGTTCCCAACCTCCAGGTGGTGGCCTGGAGGTTTGGGGGCGGGGCTTGAGGAGGGCGGGGTTTAGGGAGGGGCTTCCAGGCCAGCGAGTCCAATGGCCAAAGCGGCCGTTTTCTACAGGGGAACTGATAGGGTTCCCAACCTCCAGGTGGTGGCCTGGAGGTTTGGGGGCGGAGCTTGAGGAGGGCGGGGTTTAGGGAGGGGCTTCCAGGCCAGCGAGTCCAATGGCCAAAGCGGCCGTTTTCTACGGGGGAACTGATAGGGTTCCCAACCTCCAGGTGGTGGCTGGGGATCTCCTGCTATTACAACTGACCTCCAGCCGTTAGAGATCGGTTCCCCTGGAGGAAAGCGACCGCTTTGGCCATTGGACTCTATGGCACTGAAGCCCCTCCCCAAACCCCGCCCTCCTCAAGCTCCGCCCCAAAAATGTCCAGGTATTTCCCAACCCTAGGAACTGATATCTGTCACCTGGAGATCAGTTTGTAATAACGGAGGATCTCCAGCCACTACCTGGAGGTTGGGATGAAGGGAGGGGAGAATCCTCCGAAAAGGCAAAAGATTTTAAACAGAAGGGGGCAGCGGGGGGGGGGAGGAGCGCGGCGGCCACCGTAGGGACTGTAACCATAGCAACCGCCGAACTCGGAAATCGGGATGTCGCCAGGGAAGGGAGCCGCGCTGACTGGGAGAGGCGGGACTTCCGAGGGGGGCGGCCAATGAGAGCGAGCGCCGGGGCTGCGCCGGGGGAGTATAAGAGGCGCGCGTCGGGAGGCGGCCGCTCAACGGCCCGTCGGCGGAGCTTCTGGTCGCGTTTGTTGGTGAGGAGCTGCGAGGTGGGTGGAAATGGCGGTTATTTCGGGAAGTAGGCCCAGGCCTTCTTCTGTTTGTTTTCCGCTTTTTTAAGAGCAAATTCCGAGGTTCAAAGTAATAATTTGCAAATTTAAATAAACGTAGAATATAGATAGATACTAAATTTATATGTTCTACATTTATTTAAATTTGCAAATAGTTATTTTTAAATTTATGTTAAATTCATATACATTATGCATTCTATGTTACAAACATATGTGTGTGTTAAAAACAAATTCCAAGGTTAAAAATAATTATTTGCAAATTTAAATAAATGTAGAATATAGATACTAAATTTATATGTTCTACATTTATTTTAATTTGCAAATAATTATTTTTAACCTTGGGATTTGTTTTTAAAACACACACACACACGTCTGTGTGTAACATATAGCATGCATAATGTATATGAATTTAACATAAATTTAAAAATAACTATTTGCACATTTAAAAATAAATTTCTATAGGCTTCTCCTTTTTTTCCTACTTTCATTTGTCACTTTTAAAATTCTGGGGTGGAGGGGGGAAGCCAAGTAACAAATTTAAGAAGACTCCCTGTTCCTCTTTTTTGCCTCGCCCTTCCTTTTTTTAAAATTCCAGTGTAGTGCCACTGGGCAGGGTATAAATTAAATAAAATAAAATAATAAATAAGTTATACCTTGGCTGAGGTCCCTTCCCAAGCCCCTCCTTCCCCAGGCTGCATCCCCCCCAAAAAAAAATCTCCAGGAATTCCCCAACACTAGAGCTGGCAATCTAGGGTTACCAACCTCCAGGTAGTAGCTGGAGATCTCCTGCTATTACAACTGATCTCCAGCTGATAGAGATCAGTTCACCTGGAGAAAATGGCTGCTTTGGCCATTGGACTCTATGGCATTGAAGTCCCTCCCCAGTCCCCACCCTCAGGCTCCGCCCCAAAAACCTCCTGCCGGTAGAGAAGAGGGACCTGGCAACCCCATATTCCTATAAGGCATCTTGCCTGGCAGGTGGAGCGAAGGGAGATTGAAAGGGGTCTTCCAGTTAACACCTTTTAAAAAGTAGCCCTGCTGTAGGCCTGGTGGTGGGGCTGAGGCTGGCTACGCTCAATGGCGCCCAGCATAACTTTACTGCTTGTCTTAGACCCTCTGAATGGCATTTCTAGCCTGTTGGGTCCATTCAGAAAAGCACCAGGGTAGAAAGGGCCGGTGGAACTTTTGCTAGGGTGATGCGGCCAAAGGGAGAGCCTGTCACGCTCCTGGCAATGTGGTGCCATGGCTACAACTTGAAAAGCGCACTCAAGATTTGTGTAGGTATAGGGCCATAAAGTGGACTTAATGAGCTGGGAGCACTTACAGAGCAGTTTTTTTGCGGGCGAGGCCTGGAGAGAAGCTGTTTGACCACACTGTGCAGAGGGGAAAAAATATATTGCTACGGTAATTGGCTAAGGGGAGAGGCAGCTTGTGGCGCGATGGTTATCTGCCTGCTGAGCCTGTTGTTCCGCCTTGTGGAGAGAGGTGAGGCGTGGTCTGTTGGGAGGCAGTCTTTGGAGGGGTGAGGTGAGTAAGCGCACTTCCCCTTTTGAACACAGGACAAAGGGTAGGTGCTTAAAAGGGTGTGAAGCAGAGCTGGAGGGAGCTAGTACCAACAGGTTGGGGGTGGGGAGTTGAACAGGAGATGGGGAGCAGGCTGTAGCTAACAGGTGAAGGGGAATCGTGGCATGAAGCATGCACTAAGTTATTGGGAACGGAAGGTTTTGAGCAGCAGTAGCCTTAATCTGCAACGCAGCAGGAAGAAAGGAGGGTATAAGCAAATAATTACGTAATTGGGTCCAGAGGAGAGATCCTCAAAAGATGAGAAGTAACAGGAGTTTATTATTTTATGGTGTAATGTAGCTGCCAGATTAAGTAAAATGCTTAAAGTGCAGTAAGCAATGCCAGGGGAAAGGGCCAGGTATGGTTGTAGCTGTGCTAAGAGGTTGTCTATTCTGCCTTCTCCAACTGAATCTGGGCTTTTTCCTGATTTTAGATTGTCAACAAATTCATTATCAATAACCATATCAAAGTCTCCAATATCTGCTACTTGCCGGTCTTAAAAAAAAAACTGATGTCTGAAAGATAAAACTCCTTGCTTGTTTCTTGCAGAACAATTCAAAATGGCAGATGAGGAGATTGCCGCTTTGGTTGTGGACAACGGATCTGGAATGTGCAAAGCAGGATTTGCGGGCGACGATGCCCCCCGGGCGGTGTTCCCTTCCATCGTGGGGCGGCCCAGGCATCAAGGGGTCATGGTGGGCATGGGCCAGAAGGACAGCTACGTGGGGGACGAAGCGCAGAGCAAGAGGGGCATTCTGACCCTGAAGTACCCTATTGAACATGGCATCGTCACCAACTGGGATGACATGGAGAAGATCTGGCACCACACTTTCTACAACGAGTTGCGGGTTGCCCCAGAAGAACACCCAGTCCTGCTCACTGAAGCTCCCCTGAATCCCAAAGCCAACAGGGAGAAGATGACTCAGATCATGTTTGAGACCTTCAACACGCCGGCTATGTATGTGGCCATCCAGGCAGTGCTGTCTCTCTATGCCTCTGGCCGGACCACTGGAATTGTCATGGACTCCGGAGATGGAGTCACCCACACCGTGCCCATCTATGAGGGTTATGCCTTGCCCCACGCTATCCTGCGTCTGGACCTGGCAGGCCGTGACCTGACAGACTACCTCATGAAGATCCTGACCGAGAGAGGCTACAGCTTTACCACCACGGCTGAGAGGGAGATTGTGCGGGACATCAAGGAGAAGCTCTGCTACGTGGCCCTGGACTTCGAGCAGGAGATGGCCACGGCGGCCTCCTCCTCCTCCTTGGAGAAGAGCTATGAGCTGCCCGATGGCCAGGTGATCACCATCGGCAACGAGCGCTTCAGGTGTCCCGAGGCCCTCTTCCAGCCCTCTTTCCTGGGCATGGAGTCCTGCGGCATCCACGAAACCACCTTCAACTCCATCATGAAGTGTGACGTGGACATCCGAAAGGATCTGTACGCCAACACGGTGCTGTCGGGCGGCACCACCATGTTCCCTGGCATCGCTGACAGAATGCAGAAAGAGATCACAGCCTTGGCCCCCAGCACTATGAAGATCAAGATCATTGCCCCACCGGAGCGCAAGTATTCTGTCTGGATTGGTGGCTCCATCCTGGCGTCTCTCTCCACCTTCCAGCAGATGTGGATCAGCAAGCAAGAGTATGATGAGTCTGGCCCCTCTATCGTCCACCGTAAATGTTTCTAATGGGTCCACAAAGCCAGTCTTTTGTGTAGAGTCAGCTGTGGAAAATGAGGCCAATCTTTCTGGTAAATTCCCTAGTATTGGACTGTTTCTGAATAATCTCTCCCATTCCAAAAACACGTCTCGCATACTCTTTAACCTTGAGGTCCATTGAATGGCCAGTGACAAAATTCAATTTGGGGACCATTGCTGGTGTTTTGCCACCTCTGTTCCCCTAAACGTTGGTGGTGTTTGAGGATGAAATGTTAACCACCTTAGTAGGAATTGTAGATGCCGATATTGGCAGTTTTTCTGTAGAAGGAAAGCTAATAAATGGTTGCTAACAATAATCGTGTTGCTTGATGTAAATCCCCCGCTCAGTGGGAAGGAGGCATTGACACACTGCTGTTTACTTCAGTTGGGGGGGATAAGCCTTATACCAGCAGAAGATGACATTTAGATCTGTGATTCAGTAGGTCTTTCACTTAAATATCACAAGAACATTGTTGGGTAGTACTTCTAGAGTGGGCTAAGCAGTATTTTCCCCAGTTTTAATAAGTAGTTGTAGCTAAAGGATGAATTGCAAGGGAACTGGGCAAACTGGCTACCTTGTCTACACTGTCTCAACATGGCCAGGTCCACAGAAGAGATGCTTCATTCCCCAAGACACTAGCACAGTGGTTCTCAACTTTTGCTCCATTCCCCCCTTTCACCATTGTTCAGAATATAATTCCCCCCTTCCCAAGATAGTCTCAAAAAAACTACAGTTTTTCAGATTGTACATAATCTACAGGACACTTTGCTGAATAGTGGTCCCAATTCCCCCCCAATTCCCCCCCTGCTCTAGCAAGTCAGTCCTATATGAATCAGGTTTTACTAATTTAGAAGTGTTGCCATTTGGAGATGGTGGGGAACACAACCTCTGATGGCTGCTTATTCAAAGCATCCTCCTTGGGCTTCCATTTTCCTTTGGTAATCCCAGAAGGATCTTAACCTGGTTGTCCAGGCTGGCTGTGAAGCTTCTCCCTTGTACCAGCGGGACCGTCTGTGCAGAGCCAGGCTGTTTACCCCTTGCAATGCAATTGTGTCTACCTCTGACCTTTCAGCATTCCAGCGTTTTAGCTGTGCCAGCACAAATTACTGAGGTCGCCGAGATCCTTATCGGTGCCTGAATTGTCCGAGTAATGCAAGAGTATTTTCTGCTTACATGCATGTTTGCAGACTCTGCTAGAGGGGTTGGTTCCTAGACGGAAGAGGTAAACAATGCACCTCTCAAAGTGAAGACAGGTGTGCCTATCTAGTATTCTTTAGCTTCCTCCCCCCATAGTTGGCCTGGAATCTCACACGCATCACCAAGTGCAGGAAGGTTAGAGTTGGCCCTCCCCAGAATTGGAGGAGACTTGAAGGAAGTGTTTTCTAAATCGTCTGTCTTTCTTGCTGGGATCCCGACTGGCTCACAGGACACACAAACTGTAATCAGACTGCGTACCGCAACTGATGCGACAAGGCAGTAGGGCTAGAATGACAATCGGAGAACCATGCTCGCACACTCTCAATGGCAGTAGACTATAAAGGGCTAGCCCTGTTAAGTCTGCAAGGCATCGCTACATTTTTGTTTAGTTATGCTACAAACAACACAAAGTGGATTACAAGATACAGGGCCATGCAGCGAAACCAGGTGATAACCTGTGCTAATCATTGCAGTAGAGTGCAATCCAGTTCCAGGGTAGCATTCTGGACATCTCCGTTCAATGTTTTTTAGTGCCATGCACTTTTCTCCACTGTCCCTTCCTGGTTATGTATAGATTCAAGCGGTGGAGGCAGTTGCTAGGATTTTAAACATGGTTTGCGGGTGTTGGCACGAAAAGGGCCATGGCAGATGGGTGTCCAAGACTGTCACACACACACTGTCACGTGAAGACGTTTTCATTAGTCCATCGAGGTTAGTATTGTCTACTCAGACTGGCAGCGTCTATCCAGGATCTCAGGCTGAGGTCTTTCATGTCACCTACTGCCAGGTCCTTTTCCTGGAGATGCCAGGGATTGAAGAAGAAAAAAGGGGAATAGAACCCAACCTAGAAAACGGAACTTGGGTACCCAAGGTTGGGTGGGATGGGGGGGGAATATATATATAATGAAAATATATAATTTATTAGAAACGCTATATAAGAATTAAAATTATTTTAAAACCATTAAAATAGCACAATGGCATTTCTTAAGGTTGGTGTCTGTCACCGCAAGCCAAACGTGTTTCAGCCTGTATGGCCTTCCTCAGTGGTCTGTTTAAATCATATATAAAACATGCACACACATTACAAATATATTTACATGTACAGGCAATATACAACAGACCAGGGATGTGATAGGTTGTATAACCAATTACACCAACATCTGGTTTTTATGCTGGGCTGTATATGTCTCCCACATAAGTCGTGTGCAAGTATCAACCTATTCAAACAGATGCTGGGGATTGAACCTGGGACCTTCTGCAAGCCAAGCAGAGGCTCTTTACTGAGCCACAGCCTCTCCTTGAACTGTCTCCCTCTTGAGGGAGATACGGACAGGGGACAGTTGCTCCTGAAAGAGCCAACCTGTGCCTGTTCAAACATGCTGCATGCTAGGCCATGTAGTAGTGTCTGTGGCCGATTTGCATGTTCCTGATGGATGATAACTTTGAATGTTGTTTTTTGTCATTGATTTTAGGGACCCTCAGCTTCATACAGGTAAGAATCATGCTGTTAGTTTCAACACATTTAGAGCAGTAGTATTTAGCTGAGATGGGTTTTAAAAAATTGGTTGATCAAAGATCATTCCAATTAGTTGTACGGCAGGTTTGTTTGTTTTTAAGGTCATTTTTCAAAACGGTAGCAGGTAGACAGGTATTCTCATTTTGCTCTTTTCAATGGACGAAATCTTTTGAATGGCTTTTGTGCACATGCGTGGCCTCAATCCTCAAACTACTTTTCTTTCCCGAAGTGTGGCTTTAGCTTCATTTAAGCGTATGTTGATTTAATCAACTAAGGGAGTAGTCAAGTAAAAAGATGCTTGACAAAGCTTTTGGCTGTCCTAATAATAAACTTGTTCCTGTTTGACGGCAATGCAGTTTGAACATGCAACCAAGGTTAATTTCCTGCCAGGATGGGGCGCTGAATGGCATTCTTTCATTTTAGAAATGCCAGGGGTACGTCTCTACAGATAGTCAAACTGTCAGGAGCTTGAATCAGGTCAGACAGCAAAGGTGCCCTGGCGGATTACTGGCAAATCTTGGACTCCATTCTCCAAAGCAGCCATTTTCTCCAGGGGACTTGATCTCCATCTCTTGGAGATCAGATGTAATTCCTGGTGATCTCCAGGCCCCACCTGGAGGTTACCAAAGAAATAAAACACCTCTATGTTAATGGGGTTAACACTGAGAAGAAATCAACATAGAAGGACTAAATCACAGCATAGCCAAGTACCAATTACATCTCTTCATATATTAAACACATATTGATACTGTGTCAATTGTGCACATAAATTAATTATTTTGGAGCTATGGTTTTCCCTTTATATGGCCTTTATTGCAATCGGCTTATGCATATTTGCTATAATTTGTGTGCATAATTGTCATGTGTAATACACAGTATCGATGTGTGTTTAATATATGAAGAGATGGAATTGGTGCTTGGCTGTGTTGCGATTTAGCCCTTCTATGATTTCTTCCCACCTGGAGGTTGGCAACCCTGTCCCTACGGAACGCAGCATTGCAACCTGGGCTGGCCAAAGATCCCAATGCCCAGTCAGCAGACCAGGAACATGCCAAAGAGGCCAGATGATGAAGTGGGTGAACCTCCCCACCAATGATGTCCATTTACCAAGCCTCTAGCTGGAACTGTGACTCTGATCCCGGGCGAGGGACCTGCCGGAAGCCGCTCCAACTTTCAGGTTGCTCTCTGGGAACTGCAGCTCTCACCGGCACCCTTGTGCATTTAATGGGTGGGAGAGAACGTCAGAGAGTTCCTCCTTCTTCCATATAAAGGAAATAGAGGGGCATGGTTTCCTTGGCCATTTATGCACGGGAGGATTTGCTGTTCTCTGGATGCACATTTCCCCCATCCAAATCCTCAAAACTCATCAATAAGCCCCCATGCAGAGTTTTGAGCATTCGGATGGGGAAAATGTGCATCTAGAGCAGTGGTTCCCAAACTTTTCAGGCCACCGCCCCCTTGGTTCCACAAACTCAACCCCAGTGCCCCCTACCCTATAAAAAGCATTATTCAAAATAGGGGTTTGCATGATTCATAACAATAAAATTTCAAAACAGTAACAATTAATTGCACATCTATTCAAAATCAAATTAAAACTTTTTAGTTGAAATTTATTCAACAAAACTGATGGACTTGATCCAGTGGTACCAGCTCCTCAAAGTCTGGAAAAAAAATCTGATAGTTTCCTCCAAATTTGCCAGCACGGTGCCATAGCTTGATCTATTGTAAATTAGAGAACAACACAGTTGAAGGGGCCCACCTCTAGCGCCCCCCTGCTGCCCCCTTGCCTCTTCGTGCGCCCCTAGGTAATACCACTGCCCCCCAGGGGGTGGTACTACCCACTTTGGGAACCACTGATCTAGAGAGTGGCAAAACCTCCCATGCATAAATGGCCCCTGTGATTGTGACGCGCGAATGGGAGGTGGGTTTGCTGAGCGTTTAAACCAGAAGAGGGTGCGCAAGGCTAAAGCGAATTAGGTGCATGTGTGAATCAGAAAGAGCGAGCACTGGCGCTGGTTTGTAAGGTTTTTAAAAAGCATGAGCCAGACTTGGCTTGTATAGAAAAAGGAAACGAAGAAAATCACTCAGACTACTTTGTTCTGGTTTCCCCCCCTATGCACTGGGTTTTGCAAGTACCTCTTTTTTGGAAATCTTGAAAACTCTCAACATTGCTCAAAACTACTCAAATAGTTGTGAGAGGGGGATGTAAACCTTGTTTAATAAAGCAGCTTTTAAATCTATCTCAACTGTAGCATTTAAACATTAACAAACTCACAATCTATTTGGCCCAAGTTCTTACGTATGGCACGGAAGCTTGCTGGGTGACTTTGGGCTAGAAGTGATCCCGCAAAGGATGACATAAGCAGGTGCGTAATGAATTCAGTGCCATATAACTACGGTTACCAACTTCCAGGTGGCGGCTGGAGATCTCCTGATATTACAACTGATCTCCAGCCGAGAGAGATCAGTCCACCTGGACTCTATGGCATTGAAGTCCCTCCCCAAACCCCACCCTCCTCAGGCTCTGCCCCAAAAACCTCCCGCCGGTGGTGAAGAGGGACCTGGCAACCCTACATATAACTCTAGAATACTTAGTTTTCCTTGCGAGTGATAAATTAACAGTAAATGTTACAATTCAATACAGCTAAGAACTGGCAGTTTAATTATCTCCAGCTTGACTTTATTCCGATCATTTGAAAATAATGACCATCTTTGTGCAAAGAGAGCCTGCTTGTATTTTCAACCCCAACCCCCCCAATTTTACGCAGCTTCAGCAACACTGGAATTTGTTTGATTGTGGAGCATATTAAAAAGAGGACTACAGTTTGGCTACTACCGAGGAAATTGCAGAATTAATGGGTAGATCTCTTCATTAATGGCCCATTACTGTCATTTATGTACCACCTTTTTCCCAGAAGGGGACCCTAAGCGACATACATCATTCCTCAATTTATTCTCACAACAACAGTATCCCTTGGTAGGCTGTTACAGATTACAAGTACCTTTCATTTGTATACCTTCCATTTCTACTTATGAACGTAGGAGCCAAAAACCATTAAAAACATTTACGGTGGATAATCAAGGGGCCGGACTCATCATACTCTTGCTTGCTGATCCACATCTTCGGGAAGGTGGAGAGAGACGCCAGGATGGAGCCGCCAATCCAGGCAGAATACGTGCGCTCCGATGGGGCGTTGATCTTGATCTTCATATTGCGGGGGGCCAAGGCCGTGATCTCGTTCTGCAGTCTGTCAGCGATGCCGGGGAACATGGTGTTACCACCCGACAGCACTGTGTTGGCGTACAGGACCTTCCGGAGGTCCACGTCACACTTCATGATGGAGTTGAAGGCCGTCTCGTGGATGCCACAGGACTCCATGCCTACGAAAGAGGGCTGGAAGAGGGCCTCAGGGCACCTGAAGCGCTCGTTGCCGATGGTGATCACCTGGCCATCGGGCAGCTCATAGCTCTTCTCCAAGGAGGAGGAGGAGGCCGCCGTGGCCATCTCCTGCTCAAAGTCCAGGGCCACGTAGCAGAGCTTCTCCTTGATGTCCCGCACAATCTCCCTCTCAGCCGTGGTGGTAAAGCTGTAGCCTCTCTCGGTCAGGATCTTCATGAGGTAGTCTGTCAGGTCACGGCCTGCCAGGTCTAGATGCAGGATGGCATGGGGCAGGGCATAACCCTCATAGATGGGCACAGGGAGGGTGACTGCATCGCCAGAGTCCACGATAATTCCAGTGGTCCGGCCAGAGGCATAGAGAGACAGCACTGGCTGGATGGCCACATACATAGCCGGCGTGTGGAAGGTCTCAAACATGATCTGAGTCATCCTCTCCCTGTTGGCTTTGGGATTCAGGGGTGGTTCGTTGAGCAATACTGGGTGTTTCTTCGGGTCAGCCCACAGCTCATTGTAGAAAGTGTGGTGCCAGATCTTCTCCATGTCATCCCAGTTGGTGACGATGCCATGTTCAATAGGGTACTTCAGGGTCAGAATGCCCCTCTTGCTCTGCGCTTCGTCCCCCACGTAGCTGTCCTTCTGGCCCATGCCCACCTTGACCCCTTGATGACGGAGCCTCCCGACGACGGTGGGGAATGCAATTCGGGGAGCATCTTCTCCCGCAAATCCCACTCTGCACATTCTGGTGCCATTATCCACCACCACGGTGGCAGTTCTGCCACTTGCCATTTCAAGCTATTCTGCTGATAATGCAAACAGAAACAAAGATTAACTGACGTTCTTTTTTAAGTAGAACGGATGGGGGTGGATCCGTCAGTGGGTTCATGAAAGAAGAACGCATGTTCATGCCTTCTCTTTTAACCTAAGCCGATTGAAGCAATCTCACAAGATTCGTGCTTTGAGTGTTTGAACCACTGTTGTTGACATAAGCGGACGTGTAATGAATTCAGTACCATATAACTCTAGATAGTTCCTTATCCTGTTAGTATGCCTAGATTTGCCTGGCTGGCAACTAAAATAAGACAAAATGCACTTAAAGCTCTGGAATAACCAATCTGTGATTAGAACCTCTACTGTTTTATGCATATCTTGGAGGATTTTATCCCGTTATTAATCTCTACTACATTTTTACCTTTTGTATTACCGGTCCATAACTATTTATGTATGTATTTAATTTCTTTTCTTTTTTTTAGGATATTTGATGGTCTATGACTGCAAATAAAGTCTGTTCTGATAGTTCCTTATTTTCCTTGCGAGTGATAAATTAACAGTAAACAAACAATTAAATACAGCTAAGAACTGGCAGTTTAGCGATCTCCTCCAACTGGACTTTATTCCAATAATTTAAAAATAAACACCACCTTTGTGCAAAGAAAGCCAGTTTGTTTCCCCCCCGCTCCAATTTTATGCAGATTTAGTAACACCGGAATTTTGTTGGATTGTGGAGCATATTAAAAAGAAGGAAACTGCAGAATTTGTAGGTAGATCTGATGATCGAAGGCCAAGCATTCATTTATTTATTGTTTATTTTGTCATTTGTATCCCACCTCTCTCCCCAAAGGGACCCCAAGCGACATGCATCATTCCTCAATTTATTCTCACAAAAACAATATCCCTTGGTAAACAATTGCAGATTAAAAAATATCTTTCATTCGTATACCCTCCATTTCTAGCTATGAACTTAGCAGCCCATAACCATTAAAAACATTTACGGTGGACAATCGAGGGGCCAGACTCATCATACTCTTGCTTGCTAATCCACATCTTCGGGAAGGTGGAGAGAGACGCCAGGATGGAGCCGCCAATCCAGGCAGAATATTTGCGCTCCGGTGGAGCGATGATCTTGATCTTCATAGTGCTGGGGGCCAAGGCCGTGATCTCCTTCTGCATTCTGTCAGCGATGCCAGGGTACATGGAGTTACCGCCCGACAGCACTGTGTTGGCGTACAGGACCTTCCGGAGGTCCATGTCACACTTCATGATGGAGTTGAAGGCCGTCTCGTGGATCCCGCAGGACTCCATGCCTAGGAAGAAGGGCTGAAAGAGGGCCTCTGGACACCTGAAGCGCTCATTGCCAATGGTGATCACCTGGCCGTCGGGCAGCTCATAGCTCTTCTCCAAGGATGAGGTCTCCGTGGCCATCTCCTGCTCAAAGTCCAGGGCCACGTAGCAGAGCTTCTCTTTGATGTCCCGCATAATCTCCCTCTCAGCCGTGGTGGTAAAGCTGTAGCCTCTCTCGGTCAGGATCTTCATGAGGTAGTCTGTCAGGTCACGGCCAGACAGGTCCAGACGCAGGATTCCATGGGGCAGGGCATGACCCTCATAGACGGGCACAGGGCGGGTGACTCCATCTCCACACTCCATGACAAATCCAGTGGTTCGGCCAGAGGCATAGAGGGACAGCACAGCCTGTATGGCCACATACATAGCCGGCGTGTGGAAGATCTCAAACATGATCTGTGTCATCTTCTCCCTGTGTGCTTTGGGATTTGGGGGATGTTCGGTAAGCAAGACTGGGTGTTCTTCTGGGGCAACCCGTAACTCATTGTAGAAAGTGTGGTGCCAGATCTTCTCCATGTCATCCCAGTTGGTGACGTAGCCATATTCAATAGGGTACTTCAGGGCAAGAATGCCCCTCTGGCTCTGTGCTTCGTCCCCCACGTAGGTGTCCTTCTGGCCCATGTCCCCTTGATGTCGGAGTCTCCCAACGACAGTAGGGAACGCGATTCGGGGGGCGTCGTCTCCCGCAAATCCCACTTTGCACATTCTGCCGCCGTTGTCCACCACCACGGTGGCAGTTCTGCCACTCGCCATTTCAAGCTATTCTGCTGATAATGCAAACAGAAACGAAGACTAACTTATGTTCATTTTTCATTTAAGTAGCATGGGGAGGGGATCCGTCAGCTTGCAAAGCTTATGAAGCCAGAATGTTTGTTCCTTCATGTTTTAACCAAAGCAAATAGTTGCATGGCTATGAAGTTGGTTAATGATCCACGGGCCAAACCGAATCCGGTTTAATTTGAAATGAAATTTTCCCTTTTCCTCCCATTTCGGGCTCTACCCATGTGTCTGTAACGTTCACAGAAACATTAACCTTATTTTATAGACGAGGCACACTGACACACCTTTCCGTACACGTACGTTATAGACAGAAAGAGCAGGTTCATGTAAAGCTCTCGTTCCGACAGAAATCATGTTCACTCTCTTTCTTAGCCCTTGATCAGCTCTTAATAATACAGACAACTCCATTTCCCCCTTGTCAGTCGGTTGCATTCAGTCAAAATGGTCCCCCAAAGCAATTGCAATTTCTGTACAATTATTTGCCCCCTACAAACTCATCCTCTCTGTTTCCTTCTGTTGCTCTCTGTTTACTTAAGCAGAGTCTTCCGGCTTTTGCAGGCTCGCTGACTTCAGTCCAATAAAGGGGTGTGCTTGAGGGGGTAGGGAAGAGACAAGGAAATAAGTAAAACGGCAGGAATCGAGCGCATTTTGTTGCATGGAGCCCATAGGAAGAAGAAGAGTTGGTTTCTATATGCCAACTTTCTCTACCACTTAAGGGAGACTCAAACTGGCTGAAAGTCCCCTTCCCCTCCCCACAACAGACGCCCTGTGAGGGAGGTGGGGCTGAGAGAGCTGTGACTTGCCCAAGGTCACCCAGCTGGCTTTGCGTCTAGGAGTGGGGAAACCAATCCAGTTCACCAGATTAGCCTCCGCCGCTCACGTGGAGGAGCGGGGAATCGAACCCGGTTCTCCAGGTCAGACTCCACCGCTCCAAACCACTGCTCTTAACCACTACACCACGCTGGCTGGCAGAGACACTCACAACCCCTTTGAAAATCCACCGTTATTAGGGGAGGAAACAGGGATAAAACATTGATTCTTGCCCCATTTATACACTCATGAGTGCGTCCTCTCACAGTGCGGTATATTGGTTAGAGTGTTGGCATACACTCAGATCCCCACCCTGCCCTGGAAGCTCGGGCTGGTCTCAGCCTAACCCACCTCACAGGGTTGTTGTGAAGCTAAAAACAGAGGAGAGCCAAGTAAGCAGCTTGAGGTCCCCACTGGGGAGAAAGCCAGGGAAATGCCAAAGGAAATGCAACAAAATGAAATGAACGACTGGCTCAGGAGGCACCCGTCAGCTTCACGGCAGAGCGGGGATTCCCAGGCCACCGTAACTACTACACCGCACCACCAAGGGGGAGGGCAGGAGTCACGCAGCCAGCACTGACCCCACGTACCTTAGCAGTTGCCGCTGGACCGCTTCCTTCAAGGGTCTGCTGGAAGCACAATTAAACCCGGACGACCTGCAACACCCAGCCCTGTCTTGGCTCCACCCAGGCAGACCTCTTGTTTGCACTTTTTTTTTTGAGCCTGGGTCATAACCGTTTCTAATTTTTCCCTCCTCAAATGAATGAAAGTTGCGACTTCCCCTAAAGCAGTGGTTCCCAACCTTTTTTTGACCAGGGACCACTAGGACTTTTTTGTTCGGTGCAGGGACCCCAAGGTTCAAAATAAAAATTCTGAGAATTTGAAAATAAACTTTAATCATAACTGTTAGTTAAACATTAAACTTAGAATAATATTTGAATATATATATATATTTATAATAGAGAACTTTTAATTGAAAATATTAATTTATTATGGGTTTATAACTTTGTTTTGCGGACCTTAATTTAGTTCTCGCGGACCCCTGGGGGTCCCCGGACCCCCGTTTGGGAACCAGTGCCCTAAAGCGTACAGCAATAAGACAAGCCCCTGGGCATCTGTCAGCAAGGCTGATTCTATTACCTTAAGCAGACGATGAGAGGGAGGGCATCTTGGGCATCTTCTGGGCATAGAGTAGTGGTCACTGGGGGTGTTGTGGGGAGGTAGTTGTGAATTTTCTGCATTGTGCAGGGCGTTGGACTAGATGACCCTGGTGGTCCCTTCCAACTCTATGATTGTATATGTTTTATTGTATTCAAATCTCTGACACCTTCCAATCCAGAACAACCTCCCAAATGAGGAGGGGTTTATCCTTGATTTAAGGTGCGGGGGGATGCATATGTACACCCACAGTTGCAATAGATATAAGGGCGCTACAACTTGTTTTAGACTGCAAATGCAGACCTTGTGCTATAACTATGTATCAGTTGTTATCAGAAAGCTGCCTGGTGGCACAGAAATACACCCTGAGCTTTAGAAGAGGAAATAACATTTTTAGCAACTCTAGGTAGAATGTACAGTTCAAGCAAAGGGCAGACCTGCGGAGGAAAATGAAATAACCAATCCGCTTGAAATGCAAAGGTAGGGGGGAGCCGAGAGAATGGAAACTAAGGAAAGACGTAAGCAAAACCGCTAGCAAGTGTAAGATAAGTTCCCAGTCGTGTAAATCCTAATATGGGTAATGCAAAGATGTATAATGGTGTAAGGGTGGGAGAATTGCTTTGAACCACTGAAGCTTCTTTCTCCCCCGTCGGTAAACAAAAACCTCCGTTCCTGATCTTTGAGTCGTCTCCTCTTTGCTATGAATTTGGACTAAAGAGGTGAAATGTTTATTTCCAGCATGCGCGTATATAGTCCCATACAGATGTGTGTGTGTGTGTGAAGCGCCGTGAAGTTGCTTCCGACTCATGGCGACCCTATGAATGAAAGTCCTCCAAAATGTCCTATCTTTGACAGCCTTGCTCAGATCTGGCAAATTGAAGGCTGTGGCTTCCTTGATTTGAGTCAATCCATCTCTTGTTGGGTCTTCCTCTTATCCTGCTGCCCTCAACTTTTCCTAGCATGATTGTCTTCTCCAGTGACTCTTGTCTTCTCATAATGTGACCAAAATACAATAAGTCATTTTAGCTTCTAGGGTCAGTTCAGGCTTGATTTGATCTATAACCCACTGATTTTGTTTTTTTGGCAGTCCACGGAATCCGTAACCCTCTCCTCCAACACCACATTTCAAAGGAAACTATTTTCTTCCTATCAGCTTTCTTCACTGTCCAGCTTTCACACCCATACATAGTAATAGGGAATACGATGGCGTGAATTAATCGAGTCTTGGTGGCCAGTGACACATCCTTACACTTAAGAATCTTTTCTAGCTCCTTCATGGCTGCCCTTCCCAGTCTCAATCTCCTTCTGATTTCTTGGCTGCAGTCTCCCTTTTGGTTGATGTAGTCAAAAAGGGCAAGAGTCCAGTAGCACCTTACAGTCTGACAAGCTCATACCCTACCAGAAAATATTTTTGTTAGTCTTTAAGGTGCTACTGGACTCTTGCCCTTTTTGACTACTGCAAACAGACTAACACGGCGACCCACTGTGAATTATCTTTTTGGTTGATGGAAAGCAGATCTAAGTATCCCTCTATTAAAGGCTAGCACTGAATATTAACTTCAGATTATATTTAACAAATTGGTATATTAAATGCAACTGGCAAAAATCCGTGGTTGAAGCGTATTTGTCACATAGTGGTAGCCATTTACGCTTAAAGTCATCTAATGGGAGCTGCAACCCAACCCTTTGGTTGGGTTGCCCGTACAGATAACACCCATTAACCCTATTATACGGTCCACACGCGCTCCAGATTCGCGCGCCTTTGTTTTCAAACCCTCGGCCTCCCGCCCCCATTGGCCGCCCGAGGAGGAAACCACGCCCCCTCCTTTCCCCTTATATGGAACAAGGCGGCGCTCTCTGACGTCATAGAACCCGCCCCTCCGCCTGGGCGTATAAGGGAGCAAGAGCCCTGCCTTTGTCGTCGAGAACTGCAATTCCCAGGATCCTTTGCGGCGCACCTGGGGGGGAAGACACCGTCGCCAGCCACCCGGCCGGCGGGAGATGTAAAAGGTTCCTTCCCTGCGGAAACTACAGATCCCAGCATGCCTCTCGCGGGAGAGGCGAAGCGTTTCCGGCTGGGGGATAGTGTCGGTTGTCAACATCCAGGTAGGGTTGTTGCTGGGTTTGAGTTGGGGGAGGGGGTCTATTGGGGAGGTTTCTTCTGTCCCCCCACCTCTTTGGCTCTATGGGGACTTGGCAACCCCAATCACTTTTCCATTGCATGCAATAGATTGCTGTGTTAGTCTGTTGCTAGCAGTTGGAAAAGAGCAGGAGCCCAGTAGCACCTTAAAGTCTGACAAGATTTCTGGCAGGGTTTGTGAGCTTTCGTGAGCCACAGGTCGCTTCTTCAGATGCAGCTAGGAGCTGAGATTGGGGAGGTTTCTTCTGTCCCCCCCCTCCTCTTTGGCTCTATGGGGACTTGGCAACCCCAATCACTTTTCCATTGCATGCGATAGATTGCTGTGTTAGTCTGTTGCTAGCAGTTGCAAAAAGAGCAGGAGCCCAGTAGCACCTTAAAGTCTGACAAGATTTCTGGCAGGGTTGTGAGCTTTCGTGAGCCACAGGTCGCTTCTTCAGATGCAGCTAGGAGCTGAGATTGGGGAGGTTTCTTCTGTCCCCCCCCTCCTCTTTGGCTCTATGGGGACTTGGTAGCCCCAATCACTTTTCCATTGCAGGCGATAGATTGCTGTGTTAGTCTGTTGCTAGCAGTTGCAAAAAGAGCAGGAGCCCAGTAGCACCTTAAAGTCTGACAAGATTTCTGGCAGGGTTTGTGAGCTTTCGTGAGCCACAGGTCGCTTCTTCAGATGCAGCTAGGAGCTGAGATTGGGGAGGTTTCTTCTGTCCCCCCCCTCCTCTTTGGCTCTATGGGGACTTGGTAGCCCCAATCACTTTTCCATTGCAGGCGATAGATTGCTGTGTTAGTCTGTTGCTAGCAGTTGCAAAAAGAGCAGGAGCCCAGTAGCACCTTAAAGTCTGACAAGATTTCTGGCAGGGTTTGTGAGCTTTCGTGAGCCACAGGTCGCTTCTTCAGATGCAGCTAGGAGGTGAGATTGGGGAGGTTTCTTCTGTCCCCCCCTCCTCTTTGGCTCTGTGGGGACTTGGCAGCCCCAATCACTTTTCCATTGCATGCAATAGATTGCTGTGTTAGTCTGTTGCTAGCAGTTGCAAAAAGAGCAGGAGCCCAGTAGCACCTTAAAGTCTGACAAGATTTCTGGCAGGGTTTGTGAGCTTTCGTGAGCCACAGGTCGCTTCTTCAGAAGCAGCTAGGAGGTGAGCCCATCGATCCTTAAGTAGAGAAGGCTTCAAGAGGGGAGTGGACATATTCATGGAGGAGAGGGGTATTCATGGCTGTTAGTTAGAATGGATATTAGTCATGCTGCATACCTATTCTCTCCAGGATCAGAGGAGCACGCCCATTATATTGGGTGCTTTGGCTCACAGGCAGGATAATGCTGCTGCAGTTGTCTTGTTTGGGGGCTTCCTGGTTGGCCACCGTGTAAACAGACTGCTGGACTCGATGGGCCTGGGTCGGATCCGGCAGGGCTCTTCTTATGTTCTTATGAAGAAATCAGCATTGGTAATGAGACAGGAATCTCAGATCTCTGTTAAGCCCTGGAGAACGCATAGTCTTGAGCTTCATTGTTGCATGTAATGTCTGTGACTCAGAGACAGCGTTTCACATCGGGCGTTTCACATACTCTAACATCGGGCTAGGTTCCGAGAGACCCCGGTCCAAATCCCCGCTCTTCCGTGGAAGTTTGCTGGGTGACCTTGGGCCAATCACACGCTCTCAGCCTAGCCTTCCTTGCCAGGTTGTTGTGAGGATAAAAACAGGAGAGGAGAATGATTTTGGATGTTGCAGTGAGTCTCCGTGGAGGATAGAAACAGGAAGTATAAATAAGTAAATTATCGGTGTACCCAGTAAGGGTAAGCTGACCTCCTCCAAATATAGGTTGGAATACTTTTGGTTTCTGGTGGTGGTGGTGGTGGGGAGGTTTGTCTTTATAAAAGAAATGCTTTTGCCTGTCTCTTGGAAATAATAAGTATTGAGTCTCTCATCATTGTTTTTTTTTTTAAAAGAATTTGACAACATTTAAAAGCGGGGATTAGAAATAACAATGGCCTGCAATTCGTAGCCCTTGGAACGCATAGACCGGGCAGGTAGGTGGTGTGAAAGACCTCTGCCTGAGACCCTGGAGAGCCGCTGCCGGTCTGAGTAGACAGTACTGGATCAAGGGTCTGATTCAGTAGAAGGCAGCTTCGTGTGTTCATGTGTCTCTGAGGCCTTGATTTAATTAATTTATTTAAGATGCTAATAGTCTGATTTCTTGCTGAGGCTGAAAGGGGACAACGGTTAGGAACACAAAAGGATGAAGAAAAAGGGTGTATGATATTCTGTAAACAATGCAGCAACTGGGGTCTGAAATATTCAGTGCAGGACAAACAAGAAACTTTGCATGTTAATTCGGTGGGAAGGAGGTTTCGCCTATTGGGTCCCTTCTCCCAGGTGTCTCACTGCACAATCAGCCCCCGACCACTCTCCCTCCTTGTCTTCGGATCCCTTTGCAGATTCCACTTGGAGCTCAGATTGGGACCTCGCCGAATCCATCCCGCCCGGCGCCATGTCTGTTTCTGAGTATTACATCGCGGTGAAACTAGCCGACCAGCCGCTGGCTCCTAAGTCCATCCTGCGGCTGCCGGAAACGGAACTGGGCGAATGTCCCTTGGGCTGCTGCAGCATCTCCTACCTGAAACAGCTCATCACCGGGAAACTGCAGGAATCTGTCCCCGACCCAGAGCTTATTGGTGAGCGAGTGCTTTATAGCTTATCAGAACTTTAAAGGTTTGGGGCTGTCCATCCTCACGGAGGCTGGTAACTGGGTAAAATAAGCTGGAACGTGTCTAGAGCTTTGTGGCTTCCTAGAGGTACCTGGTTGGCCACTGTGTGAACAGACTGCTGGACTTGATGGGCCTTGGTCTGATCCAGCAGGGCCTTTCTTATGTTCTTATGTTCAGAGGAGGGCAACAAAGATGGCGAGGGGGTCTGGAGACCAAGTCCTATGAGGAAAGGTTGAAGGAGCTGGGTATGTTTAGCCTGAAGAGGAGAAGACTGAGAGGGGATATGATAACCATCGTCAAGTCCTTGAAGGGCTGTCATCTAGAGGAGGGTGCCGAGTTGTTTTCCGTTGCCCCAGAAGGTTGGACCAGAACCAATGGGTTAAAATTAAATCAAAAGAGTTTCCATCTAGACATTAGGAAGAATTTTTTAACAGAGCGGTTCCTCAGTGGAACAGGCTTCCTCCGGAGGTGGTGAGCTTTCCTTCCCTGGAGGTTTTTAAGAAGAGGTTAGATGGCCATCTGTCAGCAATGCTGATTCTATGAACTTGGGCAGTTCATGGGGGGGAGCATGTTGGCCATCGTCTGGCCACTGGGGTGTGTGGGGGAGATAGTTGTGAGTTTCCTGCATTGTGCAGGGGGTTGGACTAGATAACCCTGGTGGTCCCTTCCAACTCAATGATTTTAAGATTGCCAGCAGAGGTCCGCTAAGGTCAGACCAAATCTCCGTGGTGCTTGCTGGGCTAGGACGCTTAAACCCAAAGGTCTGACACCTTAGATGGCTGCTGAGTAATTTTGCCAAGTCACTCCGGAAAGGAGAACGACGGAGAAACCCATCTGTGCCTAGGGGCCCGCCTCAGGGGAATTTCCTTCTGATATGATGCCCCTGGAGCATGTCGCAAAAGATCTTTGTGGCCCCTGCCTGCTCCTGGCTTCGCATCCCACCACAAAAGGGCCAAGTGGAAAACCTTCAGATTCTAGGGAAATGTTCCCCAATTTTCCGGCTGGTCAAAGGCATCTATCCGCCTTTGCTGTTTATAACTGTGGAGAGGGAAGCAAGCTATGCAGCAAATCTGGGATTGTGGTGTTGTAGCCTGGTATGGCTCAAAGAACTAAGTGGGGTCCTGGCCTCGCAAATTTCCTGGTGAGTCACCCAGAGCTACAAGCCTGAACTGTCTTTCAGATCTGATCTATTGTGGCCGGAAGCTGCGGGACGACCAGACCCTAGAATTTTATGGGATCCAGTCCGGTTCCACGGTCCACGTCCTCCGCAAGTCTTGGCCGGAACCGGATCAGAAACCAGGTAAGGGGCATGATTCGCGGCATGCTACGAATCTCTGTACCTGCAGCATTGTGGATACTTTGTGGCCTGGCCATTGTCTCTTTGCTCCTCCCTCAGCAAAACAAAACCACCCTTCCCTCCACCTCTGTGGGCTTCCTCCTCGAATGCAGCCCTGTATCTGAGAGACCCGACCCACCGTTTCCGGTCTGCCCGGCACAATCTTTACCACCTGCTTTGCTGTACGAAGAAAGCGGCAGTACTCAAAACTAACATTTCTTTGGATTTCACAGTAGTTTCCCTCATGCTTTCGAGCCTGTCTTTGCAACCAAAGAAACTAGCAACGGGTGTTTGTTATTTACATGTAAACTGACCTTTCCAGAATACTACGCTCGATGTACAGTTGCAAAGAACTGCATAAGGACCTATTCATGCCCTGTGTTTAACTTTGGCGCAATGGATGTATGACTGACTCTTTTTTTGTTGGCTTTCCTTTTCCAGAGCCAGTGGATAAAGGGGCTGCTGTTCGGGAGTTCCGGGTTCTGCACACCGCCTTACACAGCAGCCCGGTCTTCCGGGATTCGGTGGGTACAGCTGAATCTGCCCTCTTGTGCCGGTTCTGACCTTTAAACAGGGGGACGGGGAAGAGCCAGTTTAGGATATCCGCAGGGTTTCCCAAATACTTGCTGCCTGGTGGAACTCTCTGTTCAATGAGACCCGGGCCCTGGTTCCGGAGGGAGAACCGGGTTCGATTCCCTGCTCCTCCACATGAGTGGCGGACTCTAATCTGTAGAAACCCGCTCATGTGGAGGAGTGGGGAATCTTTCCTGGTTCGAGAGGGTCTGTAAGAAAGCAGTGTTCTACCAGGTTGAGGGCAGCAGCGGTTTTACATCTGACATTCTATTTACTGGTCTGGTTTCTTGCGCTCCCCTCCCGCCTGCCTCTTCCTGCCAGCGTGGTGTAGTGGTTTGGAGTGGTGGAGCCTGATCTGGAGAACCGGGTTTGATTCCCCGCTCCTCCACATGAGCAGCGGAGGCTGATCTGGTGAACTGGATTTGTTCCCCTATTCCTCCAATCAAAGCCAGCTGGGTGACCTTGAGCAGGTCACAGTTCTGTTAGAGCTCTCCCGGCCCCACCTACCTCACAGGGTGTCTGTTGTGGGGAGGGGAAGGGAAAGTGATTGTAAGCCGGCTTGAGTCTCCCTTAAGTGGTAGAAAAAGTCGGCATATAAAAACCAACTGATCTTCCAGCTCTCTTCCCTTCCAACCTCCCTTTTTGTTTTTGTTTTAACTAGGCTGGATTTTTGATCATTCCCCCCCACACAGTTGGACAATAACTTAATTTCCCAACAGCTGGGGGTTGATTGATTTGTGGGCACCATATTTTAAGTGTTGTGCTTTTCTCTATTTTAACATATTAACTTTGGTGTTTTTATGTCCTATATTATTGGTGATGTTGGAGGAAAGTGTTACGGATACCATGGACTGCCCAAAAAACAAATTAGTGGGTTATAGAACAAATCAAGCCTGAACTGACCCTAGAAACTAAAATGACTAAACTGAGGCTGTTGTACTTTGGTCACATTATGAGAAGACAAGAGTCACTGGAGAAGGCAATCATGCTAGGAAAAGTTGAAGGCAGTAGGAAAAGAGAAAGACCCAACAAGTACAAAGAGAGTTTAAAAGAGAATGTGGAAACCCAACAAGAGATGGATGGACTAAATAAAGGAAGCCACAGCTCTCAGTTTGCAAGACCTGAGCAAGGCTGTCAAAGATAGGACATTGATTCATAGGGTCGCCGTGAGTCGGAAGCGACTTGATGGCACTTAACGCACACGCAAACCGCCCTCAACCCTGCTTTGACAGAGGGAGGGCGGCACATTTTTATTATTATTACATTTCCCCTGCAGGTCTTCAAAATGCTGGGGAACAAGGAGTCCTTGGATCAGATCATCGTTGCTACTCCTGGGCTGAACAGCGACTCGTTCGCTTTGGGTGAGTCGAGGATAGGGGGGGCGGGAAGAATGGAAGGACTTTACTGTTCCCAATCAGCAACGCAATATAAAAAAGGGGAGCAGTCGGGTCCAGGTTTTCAGCGAACACTCATCTCTCGTTTGCCGGCTAAATTTTGTTGCGGCCCACGTTGCGCCGGGGGACCTAACTTGGGGCAGTGGGGGGGATGTTCATTGACATGTTCTGTTACATTTCGGGGCGGCCGAAGGATTCGAAATTCTTTTTCTCCTCCATGCGGCCTAGAAACCTGCCCTCTTGCCATAGAGACTTAGCTTCCATGGGAAACCGGGAAGAGCTCTAATGTGGCCCAGCATGCTGAATCCTTCAGTTCTCTGCTCAATCATGACCACGCCCGTATCTGTTTCCTCTGGAGGCTGTGGCTCCTCTTTTTGCCGGAACAGCCCAAGCTTGACTGAATTTAGTTTGAAGCAAGTCTTCGGTGGCATTTGCATCCCATTAATGGTGTGCGGAATTGCGATGCGAAGCCAATTCTCTTTTTCTTCTCCGGGCGGGAAGGGAGAGAAAGCATAATTAGCCAGGCGTCATTGTACAATCCTAACTAGCATTTCCCTGGTTTTCTTTTCCCCCCTCCTTTTTCTTTCAGGGGTTTTGCAGGATAAGGATCTTTTTTCTGTCTTTGCTGATCCGGTCATGCTGGACACGTGAGTTTGAGATTGCCCCCTTGGGTCACGGCCCAAGGCCGATGGTGCGAAATAAAGTAAAAATATATTTTATTGCTCAGTTAAAATTCCCTACGCGTTTCACCAACAGGCTTCTTCAGGGAAATCCATAGTATATTATATGCAGTTGCTTTACTGAGTTTACCTGAATAACGGTTACTTAGTTAAAATTATGTAAGTAAATAAAACATTCTGTTAAAAATAAAATTTTCTCCTTGCTGTGACTCAGGTGACATTTGTAATCAAATAACAAAGGGAGGGCATCTTGGCCATCTTCTGGGCATGGAGTATGGGTCACTGGGGGTGTGGGGGAGGGGAGGTGGTTGTGAATTTCCTGCATTGTGCAGGGGGTTGGACTAGATGGCCCTGGTGGTCCCTTCCAACTCCATGATTCTATGATTCTAACTTCTGCCCCCTTTTTAGTATGTATGGCCCCTTCCATCTCTATAATTCAATGAACTTGACTCCTCTTTTGATAAGAAAAGTGATCCGTAAATGTTTGTGTGTGGGTCAGTCAACTGCTTGCCTGCCTTAACCGGTAGAAACTGCTCGCTCCCACCTTTTAGCCGATTTTTACCAGACTCTGCCCCCACACAAAGCCTGTATTTGCAAGCCCTGAGGACTAGAAGCTTGTTTTCTGAATCCCGAATCAAGATCAGGCCCCCGTGACGCTTCTGCCCTCTCTACTCGCTAGGCTCATCCCAACCCATCCCGCTTTGGTGAACGCCATCGTCCTGGTCTTGCATTCCGTGGCGGGCAGCACACCCCTGCCCACCCCGGAGAGCTCCTCACGAAGCATGCCGTCCAGCTCCTACCGGGACATGCCAGGTGAGTGGTGCGCTCCAGCCCGGGGTGCGAGCTTGCACAGTTCCTAAAGAACTGGTCGGATCCAACAAACTCTGAACGGTTCACAGAAAGGCACTCTCTCCTGTCTCACCGCAGCTTCCTGCATTTCTCTTGGAAAATTGCTTTTTTGGGAGGTGTTTAGGAACTGAGAGCAATGTGGTGCTGGAGGGGTAACCGCAGAATTAGCAGAAATCCCTTCACAAGTTTTTGCCTCCCTTCTACGAGTTTCCTTTAGAGGCATGTGAAATTCTAAATCTAGGGGTTGGGGCTCTGTTGCTTGGTGAGGGAGGTGTCTAACGGAACCTGAATTTGGAAGAAACTGGGTTTCACGGCAGTCTTGTCTCCTTTGCGCAGGTGGTTTCTTGTTCGAAGGTCTCTCGGATGACGAAGATGACTTCCATCAGGTAATGCCAAGGGCTGAGAGGCGGACGAGTATCACTCGAAACGCTTTGGTTGCTTCAGACAGTTTTTTTGGGCTTGTTTTTATTTTCAGTTCTGTAATCCTAGCTTTGCCCTGCCCTGGATGGCCCAGGCTGGCTAGATCCCTTCTGACTCTGATTATGTTATTGCTGGCCTGTCTGTGAGCGTAATAAAATTAAATAAAGTGGCCTAGAATCTGTTATGGTCATCTGACTTTTGTTATGGAGTCTTTTTTTTTTTTGCTCCTTGGACGATCCCGTCTCTAATTCGGGGGCATCTTAGCTGAGGATACATGATCGTGAGGATTAAGTTTTGGGTGTGTGTGTGTGGGGGATCTATTTGTTTTATTCGTTACTCTTCTTCAATGAGCTTGAGGTGGCATATACCAGTTAGTTTTCAGGGTATATTTTTAGCTGCCTTCAGCTCTTTGGAGCTGTGGTCTCTGATCTGGAGAACCGGGTTGGTTTCCCCTCTCCTACACACAAAGCCAGCTGCGTGACCTTGGGCTAGTCACAGTTCTCTTAGAGCTCTCTCAGCCCTGCCTACCTCACAGGGTGTCTGTTGTGGGGAGGAGAAGGGAAGGTGATTGTAAGCCGGTTTGAGTCTCTCTTAAGTGGTAGAATGTCAGGCTTTTCCTTCGTTTGAAAAGTGTCAGGCCTTTGCTTCTTTTGAAGTTGGAGGTTTGGCAGTTGCAGGCCAGAGGCTGGCTTCCTGTCAAGGCCAGGTTCTGGCTGTTGGTCAAGGTCTTGTTCTCATGCTGCAAATCCTGTTTATCCTGTATCTGTGTTATGTCTTTGAGTCTCTGGGAATCGTTATCTCTTAGTACGGCCCTATGGTTTCACTTTGTATTGCTTTTTGCCTAGAATGCTTTTATACTTTAACCCACCTGCATAGACCCCATTAACACTCTCTTCTGCGTGAGAGGCAGTCAACTTCTGTTTATCTGTCTTTTTGCTCCTAATAAATTAGCATTGCTTAGGACCACCTGCCTGAGCGTGTCTGTTTATGGGATACTAGGGATGGACACCTGAGTCTGACATAGAGAAAGTCGGCATATAAAAACCTCCTCTTCTTCTTCCTCTTCTTGGGAGGAAAGGCAGGACATGAGTGCGTTCATGTACTTAAATTAAAAGATGGTCATCGGCAGGATTTCTTTTTTCTCTACAGAGCACGAGGACGACTCCTTCCAGCAGCACATCTGGGTCCCGCCCTGCCTCCCTCGGCTACACCGGGGCAGCAGGACCCCGGCCCATCACCCAGAGTGAGCTGGCGACAGCACTGGCGCTGGCCAGCACCCCCGAGAGCAGCTCACACACCCCGACTCCTGGGACACAGGTAAAGGAGAGTCACGGGCAGCAAAGATGGCAGGCAAAAGAGACCTCTCGGGGAAAGAAGTGCCCCCTTGGGGGGGAGCAAACCCCATTCTGGGGACCCCGCTTCCGGGAAGGCGTAGACAAACCAGAATGGGTTCAGAAGGAGGTGTCAAAGGTGCCCAGGGGTCTGGGAAACAAGTCCTTGGCCTGAAAGGGGAAGGCTGGTGAAGTGACCTGCCTATGTGTGTTCAAATATCTGGAAGGGCTGCCACATGGGAGAGGATAAAGACTTCTCAGCTGCTCCGCGGGACCAAACCAGCTCTAGCAGACTTCAGTCAGATGTTAGGAGGAACCTTTTAATGGTCAGACAGCTCGATCCTAGTCCGGTAGCCCCTTAGTGACCAACAAGGTTTTCCGGGTGTGAGCTTTCGAGAATCAAAGCTGCCTTCATCAGATACGAGTAGAAATGGAGATCTGGGTCCTTTTATGCTATTCAGAAGGTGGGAGGTGTGTTGTGAGGGATGCCGGGGTACAATGCCCGTTGTAATCAGCTTGATTAGAGTAGAAGGGAAATGCTTGGGGGCCGAAAACTATCATAGTGGTAAGAGTACTTTGCCAATGGAACCTCTTAGCTGGTCTGTCTCTTGCTTGAGATCTTCAGGCCCCTCTATGAGTGGACAACCCTCCATTAGGTACACACGAAACTGCCTTATGCTGAACCAGACCCTTGGTCCATCAAAGTCAGTATTGTCTGCTCAGACCGGCAGCGGCTCTCCAGGGTCTCAGGCTGAGGTCTTTCACATCACCTCCTTGCCTGGTCCCTTTAACTAGAGATGCCGGGGACTGAACCTGGGACCCTTCTGCACGCCAAGCAGGTGCTCTACCACTGAGCCATGGCCCCTCCCTTTGAGAGTTAGAAAGAGAATTAGGGGTTCTCTTAATTCAAGTAAGATTCTCTAGTTTTGGATTTCCTGGGTCGTTTGGACGATGCGACCTCTAAGATCCCTTTTGGCTCCAGGACTCTTAATCATAATCAGTCTTCTTTTTCCCAGGGCCATTCTTCAGGCACGTCGCCCATGTCCTCCAGCGTCCAGTCGGGCACGCCCATCACCAATGACCTCTTCAGCCAGGCTCTGCAGCACGCCCTGCAGGCTTCCGGGCAGCCCAACCTGCAGGTTAGTTGCCCATTCTGTAGCCAAGACACCCTTGGAGTGGTCGGCCTCATGTTGTGTGGGCAACCCCCCCAGCATCTAACAGCATGGCAAATAATCCTTTTGAAATATACATGTGTGGGGCAGGGGGTAGCTTGTAGGAGAGGGATTTCAGTAACTATGAGTTTATATTGGTATCACGGGACCACGTAAGAATTGACCATTTATTGGGAGGTCATGGGGTAGTCTTAAATAAAGTATCATCCTGTGCACGTGTAATTGGCTGGTATGAGGATATGGGAGGAGCCATGCTTTGAGTGCAAAAGGTCCCCATCTCCTTCCCGTACGGGCGACGGTTGATCGGACAGCAACTCGTCCAGAGGTACCCCGTAATCTTCAGAAGATCTTGTCTCCTTCCCGTATGGGCTAGTTTAGAGCGGACAGCAACTCATCCAGAGGTGTCCCGTAGGTTTTTGCAGATGGTCCGTTGCCTTCCCATATGGGGTAGGGTACAGCAGACAGCGCTTCATCCAGAAAGGCCCATAACCCTTTGTGGAAGGTTCATTGCCTTCCCACTTGGGCTAGGGTACAGTGGATCTCATCCAGAGGTGCTCTGTAAGCTTTGTCCGCTGTGCAAGGATTTTGCGCCCAGTTCTCCCAACTCCCCACCCTGTTGCCCATCTCCCCCTGCCCCGTACTCCTCTTCCTGAGGGTGACGCCGTCCCCGTTTCCCCTTTCTCTTCCCCGCAGAGCCAGTGGCAGCCGCAGCTGCAGCAGCTGAGGGACATGGGCATCCACGATGACGAGCTCAGCCTCCGAGCCCTGCAGGCCACCGGGGGGGACATCCAGGCCGCCCTGGAGCTCATCTTTGCCGGAGGAGCCCCCTAGCGCCCCTCCCCTTTCTGCAGAGGCCCCGGAAACTGGGAGGTGGTTTCGTCTTGCGGTGTCCGATCTCTACGACGCTTGCTCCGTCTTCAGATATCTTTGCCGCCTTGCCGTCGGACCCTCCGCCGTCTCCCGTGCACGATGCCCCGCCCCCTTTTTCTCATCTGAATGGAGCCTGCAGCAGAGTGGGGGGAGGGAAACTGTCGAGCGCTGACCCCGGAATGATTTTGTTCTTTTTGCATGCAGGGACCTTTCGCAGCAGCTGAGGGGGGGCAGAAAGATAACCCGGGCCCAAGCGCCTTAGACTAGCATCCTGCTCTGAATACCTGTTCTGAAGCAGTTGCAGAGAAATGAGCAGTTCTACTTTCTTTCCTCCGCCCCCGAATCTGCAAACTTTTATTCCTCCTTTGCATTTGCAGTTCCATTCCTGCCGTTCTCCTACGTCCGCCCGGACTTGCATGACTGTACGGGATTTTATTAAATATCTCCTTCTCCGGTCGTCCAGGGTTTTTCTTCAGGATCTGAGACAGTGATGCTTGGCTATAGCTAAGCCATTTCTAGGTGCTGTAGAGTATCGGGTTTCCTAACCTGGTGGGTTTAGACAGTGGTACCACAACTATCTTTGTAGGAGAAAGGTGGGGTAAGGAAAAGAGAATGACAAATCTGGATAAGTAGTATTTAAAAAAATATTTATTCTAGCTATGCTTAAAATGTTAAAAAGCAGGTCCCAGGTTGGGGTTAAATGTGGGTCATCGATACAGAATCATACTGCAGGAGTTATAGTGTTGGGTTGAGACCAGGGTGTCCGGATTTTGAAATTCCCCTTGAGCCAACCTGATGTAGTGGTTAACAGCGGGGGAGTCTGATCTGGAGAACCGGGTTTGATTCCCCACTCCTCCACACGAAGCCAGCTGGGTGACCCTGGGCAAGTTACAGCTCTGTTAGCGCTCTCTCCGCCCCACCTACCTCGCAGGGTGTCTGTTGTGGGGAGGGGAAGGGAAGGCGATTGTAAGTCGGTTTGAGTCTCCCTTAAGTGGTAGAGAAAGTCGGCATATAAAAACCAACTCTTCTTCATTTGGGTTTCTGCGGGGGGTGGGGGAGAAGGGGACTGGATGTTTCTCTCACAGTAAGCACCACAGCCAGTTACTAAGCAGTGTTTCAAGGGGCGGGGACCCGCCAGGAGCTGGTGATTGTGCCGGTGCGTGGCTTTTTAAGCATTCGCTACAGAAGAGTGTGGGACGGGCGACCTTTGAGCCCCAGGTGAAACTGCCAGGCTAAAACAACCTGTGTCAGAATCCCAAAGGTGCCCCACAGGCTCAAAAAAGATGCCTACTGGGAAAGATATTTTGCACCAGGAGGGGGCGCACTTGCTGCAGCATTGCAATCCGGCCCTACCAGAACACAAGACAGAGAAGAGGACTTCTTTTAAGTACCTGTTAAAGCAAATTAAAAGAGCCCCGTGGCTCAGAGCGGTAAGCTGCAGTACTGCAGTCGAATGCTCTGCTCACGACCTGGGACCTGAGTTCGATCCCGACGGGAGTCGGTTTCAGGCAGCCGGTTCAAGGTTGACTCAGGCCTTCCCTCCTTCCGAGGCGGGTAAAACAAGTACCCAGCTCGCTGGGGGTATAGTATAGATGACTGGGGAAGGCACTGGCAAACCACCCCGTAAACGTCGTCCGCCTAGTAAACCTCGGGATTTGACGTCACCCCATGGGTCAGGAATGACCCGGTGCTTGCACAGGGGACTACCTATACCTTTTAAAAGCGAATTAAGGCATTTGCGACTTCACCTAAGAAAAGGCGCTGAAGACTCCTTCCAGCTTCTGAATCTTCATCATGCATATATAGACATGCATTTTTTTTGTATAGTTAGAAAACCCAATTCGTAAGGGAAGTACAGAAATTGTATTTGCTTTGGAACCTTTCCAAGGAGGGTGTCCAAACCTTATTTCAGATTCAATTCTCTTTACGATGCTATGAGCACTTGTTCAAAAACCTTTGGTAGCCCTGCGCTTGTTTGCAATTAAAAGGAGTTGGTTCACCATGTACGGTAACGCTCAGAACATTACATAACCACAGATGCATTTTTCTTAAGGGCATCATTTGGACACCCACTCGCAGATTTGCCCTGCCAATTTTCTACTTCAGTTTTCTGGGGGAAAATGTAGCAACGCTAATCAAAACGGGTGCGCTTCTACAAAAACACATCAATAATAAACGGTGAAGTAAGACGCTCCCCACCCTACGGAAACTATTATCAGTCATTGGCTAGCCATGCAATCGTAAACAGAATTATAACCTTCTAAAGAACATTGCTTCATTTGAAATATGGTGTTGGAGGAGAATTTTACATATCCTGTGGGCCACCAAAAAGGCAAATCAGTGGGTTCTAGATCAACTCAACCCTGAACTTTTCCCTAGAAGCTAAAATGACTAAACTGAAGCTATGGTACTTTGGTCACTTAGTGAGAAGGCAGAGCTCTCTGGAAAAAGACAGTAATGCTAGGAAAAGTTGAAGGCAGCAGACACATTCAGAGTTGGTGTGCCGTTGCTTGGCTCTGTGTAGCAACTGGACTTCCTTGTTGGTCTCCCATCCAAATACTAACCAGGGCCAACCCCTGCTTAGTTTCTGAGACCTGATGAGAATGGGCTAGTCTGCCCCATCCAGGTACAGGGGGATGTTTTAGAAGTTGTTAATTCATAGGGTCACCGTCAGACAGAAATGACTTGATGGCACATAACGCATGGTGTCCATTGAAGTCAAGAAGCTGTTGAAGGCTGAAGCTCTGCTCAAGCTTCCACTGCTGATGTGGTACGGGGAAAACAGCAAATCAAATTCGGTCATGCAATGTTTGCTTTCAAGGGGAACTCATAAAGGTTCTTACAGTCACATATGGTATGACCTCAAACCTCTGGAGCAATTTAAAATATTTTAGGAAAATGAGAAATAGCTTAGCTGAGTAATCTACGGTTGTTCTAGCGAAGAAACCAAACACCAGCCTGGAAAGGTGGGTGGGTGTGAAATTTGGGAACTGTTTACGCTGAAGTCCGTTAAGACTAGTGCTGTTAGCTGTTCTTTAACTCAGACCTGGAAAAACTACCTCTGAGCATGTTCAGAATGTATTTGGCATATCCTTGTGAGTCTCCAACTGGCCTCCATAGGTTTAGGAAGCGTTTTCATGTTGGAGAATATAACTAAAGCAGGTTTTTAGCCTTTTTAAAGAAGTAAACTATTGGGAAAGAGAAGATGAATCTCTATAAACTTGTAGATCAGGTTTGAAAGTCCAACGCTAACAGACTTGTCTTAGTGTTTGTGCGTGTTTAACTACAGGAAATTGGTGGCGTGCAATCTCTGTATATTTGAAAAAAGAATCTTGCACAAGGCCAACTTCTAATTTTCCGACCTGGAAATAATTGCCAGCGTGGGCTAAAATAACATTTGTGCAATTGTGACGTCTGCGTTTATTCCAGAACTGGGCAGGATAGGGCCACGATCCTAAGAACACCGTCCTGGGAGTAAGCCCTGTTGAATAAAATGGGGCTTGCTTCTGAGTAGACCCGCTTTGGCCGGCTCTCAGGTCCGTAAAAAACCCTGAGGCATGGTCAGAATTCACAAGCCTTCTGTCCCGCAAACAGACAATCGGTAGTGTAAACTTCCAGGCCTCTGACACATGCTGTTTTCTTTAGAAATGACATGGGTAGAATACACAATGACAAATTTAAAAATGCACTAGGTGGTTTTCCAGATTTTAGACTCCACTTCCTGCAGTTTTGAGAGGACCGTTTCCAGGATGTCCTCGGTATTGACCTTGAGGGCAGAATTGGAGAATAGGAAATGATAGGTGGAGGGGGGAAACGCCATTAACAGGTTCAGTTGCATCCTTGACCCAAGCCAAAAGGAGGGCTATTGGAACGGTGTGAGCTTCCAGAAGCTGTATTTCTACTGCTGAAGCCTGAAACATCTGGCATACCAGCTATGCCAGACTTTTCCATAAATTTGCAGAGTTTGGAAAGACGTGAGTACAGTTTTTAAAAAAAAGTTTATTAATATTCAGCCCGGCTTGTACAATTAACAGAACAAAATAACATTGCAGGTTGCTGGCAGTGGGGCCGTCCAGATTTAAAAGTGGGGCAGAAGTCTGCCCCCCCCAAAAAATATAGCAAGCTGAAGGTTCACATTTTAAGTACACCTTATCTAAATGGGGACCCTGTAAGAAAGTCGCAGTGTAAAATCATATACCTGCACTTTTCCTTGTTGGAATAGAAAAGTTTGGTAAAGGTGAGAACTTCCCTTGTTTGAAGGCACTCAAGAGTGTTATATGGTTGCCAGGTCCCTCTTCGCCACCGGCGGGAGGTTTTTTGGGCGGAGCCTGAAGGGGACGGGGTTAGGAGAGGGGAGGGACTTCAATGCCATAGAGTCTAATTGCCAAAGCGGCCATTTTTTCCAGGTGAACTGATCTCTATCGGCTGGAGATCAGTTGTAATAGCGGGAGATCTCCAGCTAGTACCTGGAGGTTGACAACCCTAGAGTGTTAGGAAGGGCCTTTTACTGTTTTTGACTACCATGACATAGACAGGATTCAGACCTGGGGCCGTTTGAAATATCTAGGGTTGCCAGGTCCCTCTTTACCACCGGCGGGAGGTTTTTGGGGTGGAACCTGAGAAGGGCGGGGTTTGGGGAGGGGAGGGACTTCAATGCCATTGATCCCAATTGCCAAAGCAGCCATTTTCTCCAGGTGAGCTGATCTCTATCGGCCGAAGATCAGTTGTAATAGCGGGGGATCTACAGCTAGTACCTAGAGGTTGGCAACCGTAGAAACACCTGACTATGTGATATTTTGCTCATAACATATGTCAGCTCTGTTCCATGTGTCAGTAGGAAACGTTTTATTTTCCATGTCCACCCTTCCTGGCACCAATGAGAAGGTAGGGTAGGTCAGCCAGATGTTCTTGGAAATTAGTTTGAACTCCTTCACACCGACCTTGGGTGTGGATCTTCGGAGCCGCTGCCCGTTTTAACCTCCTTCTTTTGGCCTCCCATACGATGACCGGCTCTTTGCTCAGAAAAGTGATGTTTACGGAGCTCTTTTCCTGAGGGTGCCTAAAACCTTGCCAAAAACCCCTAACAACAACATGCCATTTACTGCCAGGGCCAACCATAGTGAAAAGAAATGCACTGAGCTCACCGTTTCCCTAAATCCACCAAGGGCAGGGTTGTCTTGAATGCTGAGCTAAAACGTTATGAAAAGGAAGCAAAGATTCAGCTGACGTTGGATCCCGCAAAAAGAGGACCTCTGCATCAGCTTCCTATTCTCTGCTCTTGGGGGTGGGGGGAGGTGGAATATCCTGCCAATTTCATGCAAGAGAGTTTTAGTAGAAGTGATGGGGAAAGGTTCGAATGGATAATTTTTCCATATCTGGTAACCCTAGGTGAATTGCTAAGGGGAGGGGGGCTGTGGCTCAGTGGAAGAGCCTCTGCTTTGCATGCAGAAGGTCCCAGGTTCAATCCCCGGCATCTCCAGATGAAAAGACCAGGCTGTAGCGGATGAGAAAGATCTCTGCCTGAGATCCTGGGGAGTCGTTGACAGAGTAGACAATGCTGCTAAAAAAAACAAAAAAACACTACAATTTTACAGATTGTACATAATCTACAGGACATCACACTTTGCTGAACAGTGGTCCAAATTCTCCCCCCCCCCCCCGAACCCTAAAATTCCCCCCTGGGGGGAATTCCCCCCTTATTGAAAACCCCGGCAGTAAAAAGGTTATAGTATCATAAAACATCATAGGAAGAACCCATGAAAGTTTCTAAGAAGTGGCACCTGTAGAACTATTAGATATAGTGGCGAATAAAGAAATCTAAGTCTCTTGTTTAATTCTCTCTCTCCAGTCATCCTACATCGCAGGGCTGTTGTGAGGATAAAATGAAGGAAGAGATGCCCCGAGTCAAAACTTCTTGTCTTCAGGGAGTCTTGGACCTATTAGCCTTCATTATTCCCCCCCACCTGCCAATACCCCCCCCCAAGCTTCCAAAGAATTTTAATAGCTTAGCCTACAGAGATGGCGTGGAATTGCAAAAGCGAAATGCAAAATGCAGGTTTTTAATTGCCAGCTTCATTCCCCCGTGCGGTCTCCTACGCTTATGACACCAGCGTAGCATGTAAAAAATCGACCTCTCTTCCCGGCAGAAGACGTCTTCAGGTGGAAAAGAAACTGCATTAGCGTAATTAATGCCTAAAATAGTACGGAAACCCAGCCAAGGAAAGCCATAATCAAGATGAGAACGCTGGGGATCACGAGGCAAGTTAGAGCACCGGTTCTGCCCAGCTAACAATTGCTATCTGTTTATTTTAAATCAGCTTTTGCTTCTAGCTGGCTAACAATTTTTATCTGTTTATTTTAAAATCAGCTTTTGAAATCAGTCCGAAGAGACTGAGAGACCCTGGCTCAGTGGTAGAGCCTCTGCTTGGCATGCAGAAGGTCCCAGGTTCAATCCCCGGCATCCCCAGTTAAAAGTGGCAGGGACTAGGTGATGGGAGAGACCTTGATCTGAGACCCTGGCTTAGTGGTTGAGGCTTTGCTTGGCATGCAGAAGGTCCCAGGTTCAATCCCCGGCATCTCCAGCTAAAGGGACTGGGCAAGTAGGTGATGTGAAAGACCTCTGCCTGAGACCCTGGAGATCCACTGCCGGTCTGGGTAGACAATACTGACTTTGATGGACCAAGGGTCTGAGCTCCGCGTGTTCCCTGCCATAAAGCCTGCCCTGCAAAGCATCCCTCTTCTCCGGGGGAACGGATCTCTCTCTGTAGTGGAAAGAGGAGCTGCGATTCCGGGTGTGTGTGCCCAGGTCCCGCATCCCTAGGTCCCAAGCCAATCCAACCGAGAACTTTTAATTGAAAATCTTAATTTATTATGGGTTGATAACTTGGTTTCTGCGGACCTGAATTTCATTCTCGAAATGACCCCCGGTTGGGAGCCAGTGCTCTCAGTGGTAGCACTATTAATTCATAAGTCAGTTTCCAGAGACTTCACACTCCGCCTCCCCTGCCTCTGCTGCTACCTGTGCGCCAAGGGGCCAGGAGGGCTTTCCCTACCTGGGGGAGCGTCAGGGAAAGGGGGGGCCCGCCCCGCCCCGCCCACCTCTCCGCCTCCTTAAGATGCTCCAGCCCAGCCCTGCCGAAGCCACGGAGCGCTTTCGACGGCGGGGAAAGGAGGAGGATGCTGCTGCTGCTGCTGGGGGCTCTGTGGTCCAGCCAGCTGCCGCTCCTCCAGGCGGCGCCTCGCAGGACCAGCCCCAGGATCCGCGCCGCCCCGGCAGGTGAGCAGGGGCAGGGATGCGCGCCGGGGGTCGGCTGGGCTTCCCGGGGCGCCTCCTCGCGAGGAGGGAGCTCTCCGGGGCAGGCGGAGCTGGAAGGCTGGGGCTCGCTCCCCCCCCCCCCCCCACACAGTGCAGCCCTGTGCGGCACAGGGCTCAGTGGGAGAGCATCTGCTCGATACGCGGGAGGTCCCAGGTTCAACCCCTGGCATCTCCAGACAAAGGGACCAGGCGGGTGAGTGTGTCAAGTGCCATCAAGTCGCAGGCGACTTATGGGGCCATTTATTCATGGAAGGTTTTGCATTGGATTTGTCACTCTATAGAAGCACATATTCCCCGTCTGACTTCTCAAAACTCGGCATGGCGGCTTATCGTTGAGTTTTGAGAATACGGGTGGGGGGAAAGTGCATCTAAAGAGTGGCAAATCCAATGCAAAACCTTCCATGAATAAATGGCCCATGGTGACCCCTTTCTGGGGTTTTCATGGCAAGAGACTAACAGAGTGGTTTGCCAGTGCCGTCCTCTTTACAGCAACCCTGGTCTTCCTTGGGGGTCTCCCATCCCAATACTAACCTGCTTAGCTTCTGAGATCTGACGAGATCAGGCTAGCCTGGGCCATCTTGGTGCTATCTGAAGTTAAAAATCCCTGTTTTGAGAGTTGCCTCTAGGTGGATGAGAACACAAGGTTCCCACCACTGGATGGCAGATTGAGTGATGCTGAAAAGAGAACGCTTATTAAAATTGGGTGGCCCCAGAGGGTTTCCACGTCAAGAGGCATTCAGAGGTGGTTCGCGTAGCGACCCTGGTATTCCTTGGGGGTCTCCCATCCCAATACTAACCAGGGCTGACCCTGCTTAGCTTCTGAGATCTGATGAGATCAGGCTAGCCTGGGCCATCCAGGTCAGGGCGACCAGGCGAGTAGGTGATGGGAAAGGCCTCTGCCGGAGACCCTTGAGAGCTGTGAAGAAGAGCTCGGTGGTAGAGCATCCGCTTGGCACACAGAAGGTCCCTCTTCATGGCTCTCCAGGGTCTCAGGCTGAGGAGCTTGGCATGCAGAAGGTCCCAGGTTCAATCCCCGGCATCTCCAGTGGAAATAAGCAGGTAGTAGGTGGTGTGAAAGACCTCCGCTTGAGACCCTAGCTCAGTGGTAGAGCATCTGCTTGGCACGCATAAGGCCCCAGGTTCCATCCTCGGCGTCTCCAGTCAAAGGGACCAGGCAAGTAGGTGATGTCTAGGGTCAAGGGAGAAAGGCAAAGTCCAGCGGCTGGGGCAGCATACGTGCGTTAGCTGAAGAGAGCACCGTTTTTTGGTGGTTGCGGTTGCTGTTCGGTTCTGCTTCTCTTTGGCCTTGCAAGAAATTGCTTGCACTGGTTGTGGTGGAAAAGGCCACCAAGTTGCAGCCAACTTATGCCGACCTTGGAAGGTTTTCAAGGCAAGAGACGTCCAGAGGTGGTTTGCCACTGGCAAACCATAGCAACCCTGGACTTCCTTGGTGGTCTCCCATCCATTCTGCATAGCAACCCTGGACTTCCTTGGTGGTCTCCCATCCAAGTAGCAACCAGGGCTGACCCTGCTTAGCTTCTAAGATCAGACAAGATCGAGCTAGCCTGGGCCACCCAGGTCAGGGCTTGGATTACTCAAGGCTTTCTCGATTGGTTCTCTTCTCATTCCTCTGCAGCCTGATGCAAGACTCTCAAAACAGCCTAAGCACTTAAGCAGCCTTATTGGGATGCTGGTTACAGAAAAGGGTAGGAAGATGAGTCTTGGGTGGTGACTGATGGGAAGAACAGACTGATCCTGGGAACTGGACCAGAAAGCCATTTTGTACGGATCTTCTAGAACTGGCCAGCTCTATCTCCACCTCCGCAGAAGAGCATGTTCCTAGAAGGCATCTCTCTTGGCACAGTTGACTGGAATTCAGAGGACATGTCTGGACCAGCCCCAGGGCTCTGATGTGCTGATTTATCCTCTCCCTCTGGCATTCGCAGATAGCCTATGGTAATCCCCCCCCCCATCAATTTAGAACCAGCAAGGCGTAGCAGATGGAGTGTTGGGCTGGGATCCTGGGAAACCTGGCTTCGAATCCCTACTTCTACTGTGGAAGTTCGCTTGGTGACGTTGAGCCAGTCACAGACCTTGAGCCTAACCTACCTCACAGGGTTGTTGTGAAAAAAACAGAGGAGTGATGTTCTAAGCCGGTTTGAGGCCCAGCTGGGAAGTAAAGTGCATATATGTATAAATAAATGTACCAAAATGCACGTAGTGGATGGAGAAATGAGAGAAGGGTTACAGCAGTATCTTGCCTGAGAAGGATCCCCCCCCCAAAAGCAACCCCCCAAGGCATTATTTTATAATCCCTGCCTCTGCCATGGGGCTTCCATGAAGCAAACACACACCTGATGTGCAATTCTTCATTGGGATGCTAAAAAATAAAACACCCTGCAACTTCTGAGGATGCTAAGTCCAGGGTGGAAGGAGAGGGGTTATTGTAAAACCCTTTCCCTTCGTACCTTTTTTCTTACTGAAAATCCCACCCCCAGCTGCTTTTTATGCCTGCCTGGAAAAAAAGATAACCCTTTGTTATGTCATTTCCCCAAAAGGGTAAACGCAGTTCAACAAAAAGATAGTTTGGGGAGTTAATTAAGAAACGTCTCCCCTTGGGAGTCTTCTGTTTCAGACATAGCAGGTAATCTGTATTCGTTTCCTTTGCAGTTGTGGCTGGGGAACCCCCTGGTTAGGCGCTTAAAAAGCTTTGGCCAGGCCCCGTAATAAGTTACTGCAATCTGTAAATGACAACTGGCAACCCAGTGCAAGGAGGGAGAAATCTCTTCCCCTCTCCCTTGTGCGGGTGTGTAAAGTACCCTCGAGTCGCCGATTTCTGGCGACCCCAGCAAGAGGCTTTTGAGGCAAGTGAGAAGCAGAGGTGGTTTTGCCATTGCCTTCCTCTGCAGAGTCTCCCTTGGATATAGGGTGTCATGGTGACCCCGTGAGCAAGTCCCATGAGGCACATGCAAAACATAGGGAGCAGCTGCCATGTTTTGTGCCTCCCAGAGAACCTTCTGCTTGGCATGCAGAAGGTCCCAGGTTCAATCCCCGGCATCTCCAGTTAAAGGGACTAGGCAAGTCGGTGATGTGAAAGAACCCTCCCTGAGACCCTGGAGAGCCGCTGCTGGTCGGAGTAGACAATACTGGCTTTGATGGACCAAGGGTCTGATTCAGTAGAAGGCAGCTTCATGGGGATAGGCCACGGCTCAGTGGTAGAGCATCTGCTTGGCATGCAGAAGGTCCCAGGCTCAATCCCCCGGCATCTCCAGTTAAAGGGACTAGGCAAGTAGGTGATGTGAAAGACCTCTGCCTGAGACCCTGGAGAGCCGCTGCCGGTCTGAGCAGACAATACTGACTTTGATGGACCGAGGGTCTGATTCAGTATGAGGCAGCTTCATGTGAGGGCTCCCTTCCAAGAACAGACCCTGCTTAGCTTCCAATTTATGGTGACCCCAGCGAGGGGCTTTCAAGGCAAGTGATTAAGCAGAGGTGGTTTGCCATTGCCTTCCTCTGCAGAGCCTTCCTTGGTGGTCTCCCTTCCAAGTACTGACCCTGCTTAGCTTCCAAGACCTGATGAGATGGGGCTATACCATGCCACCTCCCCTCCCTCCCCTCTCCCTCCCCTCTCGCAAAACCCCCAACAGTTTGGTTTACGGTATTTTCAGAGTAGTTACAAATAAATGCCGTTTTTGAGTATCACGTAGGCAAACGAAGCACCCAGGTAATGAAAACTCTGAACCTGTAAAACCTGTAAGGTGTCTGTCTGTGGCTTTCGGGCCCTGACACCTTATTCCTTAATCTTGATCCAAGTGACATTTTTGCTGTTTTCCCTTTCTCATGGCCCCAAACTCTCTCTGAAGCACGGGGATCGGTCTAATTTGCACAGGCGGCAACAAAGCTGGGGTGTCAACCTCAAACAAGATAGACTAAAACACACACACACAATAAAGCCAATTCTGGGAAGTATGGTACTGATCGAGCCGGCATGGCGTAGTGGTTAGAGTGTCAGACTAAGAACTGGAAGCCCCAGGTTCAAATCCCCGCTCTGCCGTAGAAGCTTGCTGGTTGACCTGGGGCCAGTCACCTTCTTTTCTGCCGGCCCTACCTCACAGGGTTGTTGGGAGGATAAAATACAGGAGGAGGAAATGACATTGTAAGCCACTTTTGATCCTTATTGAGAAGGGGAAATGAAGCATCAATATGTAAATAAAATTCCAAAGTTAAATCATTGTAATAACGAGGATAATAAAGAGCTCTGCCTTTTGCTCTTGGCGGCTGAAGAAGGGTTGGTTTTTATATGCCAACTTTCTGTATCACTTAAGGAAGAATCAAACCGGCTTACAATCACCTTCCCTTCCCTTCCCCTCCCCACAACAAACACCCTGTGAGGTAGGTGGGGCTGAGAGAGCTCTAAGAGAGCTGTGACTAGCCCATGATCACCCAGCTGGCTTCATGGGTAGAAGTGGGGAAACAAATCCAGTTCACCAGATTAGCGTCCAAGTGGGGAATCAAACCCGATTCTCCAGATCAGAGGCCACCGCTCCAAACCACTGCTCTTAACCACTACACCACGCTGGGTCTCTCTATGCAATATAGAGTTCTAGTCTGGAGTCATCATAGCCCCTACCTGGGGTTGCCAGGTCTGGGTTGGGAGATACCTGGAGATGTTGGGGGCGGAGCCTGGGGAAGATGGGGTTTGAGGAGGGGAGAGACTTCAGCAGAACATAATGCCATACAGTCCACCCTCCAAAGCTGTCATTTTCCCCAGGTCAACTCGTCTTGATAGTCCGGAGATCAATTATGATAGCGGGAGATCTCCAGGTGCCATCTGGAGGTGGGCAACCCCACCTGGTGATACCACCCATCCAAGGCATGTTAAAAATGGGAGGCAAGGCGTGGTGTATTATTTTGGCTTGTGGTTTTCTGATAACCTGTGTAGGAGGCCGAGAATCCAGGGCTCGGCGTGGCCGTTGCTATTTGAATTATGCGGTTTCGTTTTGTTTGCTGCCGATGCCTCTGTTGAACTTTCATGTAAAGCTGCTGCCCGCCTTGAGTCCTTTGTCCGAGAAAGGCACGCTAAAGATGTCACAAATAAATAAATTATCACAGGAGATGGATGGAGGAGAGCAGGGCTGGAATGAAGTTCCAGGAAGACAAAACTGGGGGAAGGCTTGAACGGAAACTGGTGGGCATTTCCTTCAATGCAGGGGAGAATTGACTGTTAAGGCCACTGGGAAAAGTCCCGGGGTGTCGATGCTAGATTCCCTCTTTGTTGCACGGGCTTCTCCAAAGTGGCTCTTACCCTTGTGAACTTCCCTCAAGAAGTTCCAGTCTTCCCCGTCCCCCGCAAGCAGTGTTTTCATTTCGTATATACTATTTGCTTCTCCTTCCAGCGCAGCGGACTTCTTCCTTGCTGACTAAAGGGGGAAGCATCACTTCTCCAAACATAGTTGCTGATCGCTCGGCACACGTCTGTCCTCCTAAGCTCTTGAACACATGAAGCTGCCCTCTACTGAATCAGGCCCTCGGTCCATCAAAGTCAGTATTGTCTACTCAGACCGGCAGCGGCTCTCCAGGGTCTCAGGCAGAGGTCTTTCCTATCACCTCCTTGCCCAGTCCCTTTAACTGGAGATGCAGGGGATTGAACCTGGGCCCTTCTGCATGCCAAGCAGGTGCTCTACCATTGAGCTATGGCCCTTCCCCTTCCTCTTGCTCTGAATAGCCACGGGCACGGCCCTGGAGATGCAGGGGATTGAACCTGGGCCCTTCTGCATGCCAAGTAGGTGCCCTACCACTGAGCTATGGCCCTTCCCCTTCCTCTTGCTCTGAATAGCCACGGTTACGGCACAGCCCTAGTCCTCTGTGCTGTAGTAACACACGTGAAGCTGTCTTTTGCTGAATCAGAGCATTGGTCCATCATGGTCAGTACTGTCTCCTCAGACTGGCAGTGGCTCTCCGGGATCTCAGGCAGAGGTCTTTCCTATCACCTACTGCTAGGGTTGCCAACCTCCAGGTACCAGCTGGAGATCTCCCGCTTTTACAACTGATCTCCAGCTGATAGAGATCAGTTCCCCTGGAGAAAATGGCCGCTTTGGCAATTGGACTCTATGGCATTGAAGTCCCCTCCCCTCCCCAAACCCTGCCCACCCCAGGCTCCGCCCCCAAAAAAAACTCCCACCGATGGAGAAGAGGGACCTGGCAACCCCACCTACTGCCTGGTCCTTTCAACTTAGGGTTGCCAGCCTCCAGGTGGGACCTGGGGATTTGCCAGAATTACATCTCATCTCCAGACTACAGAGATCAGTTCTCCTGGAGAAAATGGCTGCTTTGAAGGGTGGACTTTGTGGCACTGTGCCCCACTCCCTGTCCTCCCCAGGCTCCATCCCCAAACCCCCAGGAGTTTCCCAGCCTGGATTTGGCAACCCTACTTAAAATGTGCATGCAGCTGAACTATATGCATCCCGAGCGCAAAACTTTAAAAACAAAACAAAACTGCTGAGCTTTTCAGGACGTGCGGTCTATGTCTCAGGAGGACAGCTGAGTTTAAGTTTTGTGGTGGAAACGCCGTTTCTTTAAATAAAACAGGTCCGTAGTGATGCTGAATCATGTATGATCTATTTAGAGGTCTTCTGGAAGAAAGATGAATTTCTCCGTTTCCAATGAGTCTCTCTTCCTTTTCCCCTTGGAGTAACGTTAGCTGGTTCTGATTCAGGGGCTCGGTCTTACAGTCAGGTCTCTGCTTGCTTTTATTCACACAGCAGACGTAGTAATTATCATAACTGGTGGTCTCGGGGACAACTTCAAAGTTGATCTGTCTTCTAGCCATAATTTTGTGAGTCACATAACAGCCTTCAAAAATCTATACTTAAAAAAAAAAATTTAAATTTTTATTACTTAAAATAAAACAAACAATTAAAAAAATTCAGAATTCTAAGCTGGAAGGTGGATTTGTAGGAGATAATAAGTATGCGGGAGGGCGATGTGGTTGGACTTCCTTTTCTTACACCCACCAGTTGTCTCCTGCTCCCCCCCCCATTTTTAATTTAAACACGTTCTCTTATGGTCACTCCCTTCTAATCTGGTTTCCAAGCCTAGAATTAAGCTTAGCAGAGAAGAAAAACAAGGTGGGTGGGGAGGGGGATAAAGGAGAAGATAGTTGAGAGGGAACATTAGTAGGGTTGCCAACCTCCAGCTGTCACCTGCAGAGCTCCTGCTATTGTCTCAAGACAACCAAGATCAGTCCCCCTGGAAAAAGTGGCTGCGTTGGAGGCTGGGGTCTATGGCATTATATACCAATGAGGTCCCTCCCCAATCCCACCCTCCGCAAGCTCCATCCCCCCCAAATCTCCAGATATTTCCCAACCCAGAGCTGGCAACCCTAAACATTAGAAGAAGAAGAGTTGGTTTTTATTTGCTGTCTTTCTCTACCACTTAAGGGAGACTCAAACCGGCTTAAAATCCCCTTCCCTTCCCCTCCTCACAACAGACACCCTGTGAAGTAGGTGGGGCTGAGAGAGACTTGCCCAAGGTCACCCAGCTGGCTTTGTGTGTAGGAACGAGGAAACAAATCCTGCTCACCAGATCAGCCTCCGCCGCTCATGTGGAGGAGTGGGGGAATCGAACCCTGTTCTCCAGATCAGACTCCACCGCTCCAAACCACCGCTCTTAACCACTACGCCACGCTGGCACTCTCCTTCTACCAACCTACCTTCAAAAACTCCTGTAGGAAACAAAGCCTTGTTTTAAAAGACCTATCCCGCCCTTTTAAAATACTAACAAACCGGGGAGACCGATTTTGGATAGCAGTACCATGTGGAAGTCGAAGGGTTAAACACCCTCTCTTCCTGCACAGTCCCGGGGCAAATCGCGGCGGCATCAGGCCTGCAGTTTTAAGGACGGGATGAGAGTTGTCTGTTTGAACGGCAGCTGCAAGTGGCTGCCAGCTTTCACCCTGAGACCTTTAATAATAAAATTATAAACCAAAACTATTTTAGGGGATGCCAGAGTAAAAATGAAAAAGGGTAAGGAATGCTATAATCACTGAGAAGCTATGAACTTTTAGTGGAATGGTATGTTAGATGTGGCCTTGGAGGACCTGGGAAGTTGCCAGCTACGGAATACAATTTAACACAACACAACACAAGGGCTGAAAGAAACCGAAACGCGGCAAGACGTCAACGCTGTGGCTTGTTCCCATAAAGACAATGGGGTGCTTTGTTCTGCAGCTGCATTTAGCCCTTTGGCCTTGGAGGTTCGCTCCCCCATATTTAAAACCCTGTTCTGTAGCACAATACAAAATATTGTTTGCCCGTCCAAAACGCTATCTGACTTCTTGCAGAATCCGCAGCCCTGGACTTGCGTGGTCGGCTTTAGTTCATCGTGGCGCCTGCTTTTCTGGAGCGTTTGCGGGGAAAGAGTAAAACGCTTAAACAGGAACCCATGTACAAAGTAATTGGTTTTCCCCGCAGGTGAAGCGCTCATCGGGATGTCGGACAATTCCCTTCAGTAGTTGAAAAGGTGCCCTGTTCCAGATTAGGTCACTTTTCCTGTTCTCTTTCTCTCCAGCTCATACCTGCAGGGGGTGGGAACGGTTCCAGGATTCAGCCGGGGTTCGACAAATGCCTACACTTGCTTTCAAGGGAAACCTGTTTTAAACTGGTTTAATTATTGTGGGCCCTGATCTGGATGGTCCAGGCTAGCTATTCTTAACCTCTGATATCAGCTGTGGAAGCGGTTGTTCCCTCTGTGGTGGACAGAGAGGTCCACCCCCCAAAAATCTTCATGAATTTCCCAACCGGGAGATGGCATCCAGGGGAAGAATGACAACAGGTTCCACACTCCGACTGACATATACTCAATGAAATGGGCCTTACAACCTACATGCATACACATGTACACAGGGTAGGGTTGCCAGCTCCAGGTTGGGGGAAACCTGGAGTTTTTGGGGGTGGAGCCTGAGGAGGGCAGGGTTTGAGGATGGGAGGGACTTGAATGGGGTATAATATCATAAAGTCCACCTTCCAAAGCAGCCATTTTCTCCAGCTGAAGTGATCTTTGTCGCCTGGAGATCAGTTGTGATACCGGGAAATCTCCAGCCTCCACCTGGAGGTTGGCAATCATAAGACAAGGATGGAGTTCTCTGCATTATTGTCCCCAAAAAGTAGAGTTCTCGATCACATGGACAGCCTACATGGGTACAGGTGTGCATAAGCTTGGTGCTCTCTGCCTGACTGGGAGCGCCATGTTCAAATGAACGGATGGAAGGGGGGTAAAGTTGAAGACACGACATGAAGACATGAAGCAGCCTTATACAGAATCAGACCCTCAGTCCATCAAAGCCAGTATCGTCTACTCAGACCGGCAGCGGCTCTCCAGGGTCTCAGGCAGGGGTCTTTCACATCACCTACTTGCCCAGTCCCTTTAACTGGAGATGCCGGGGATCGAACCTGGGACTTTCTGCATGCGAAGCAGAGGCTCTTCAAACTGAGCCACGCCCTCCCCTAAATTTACAATAGCAATCCTAATTCTTCCTCTACGCAAAAACTTTGGCCCAGACACAACCTCGTATGTAAGAATCCTAAAATGAAACATCCCCTTCTAAGTCTTTCGATGGATTCTTGGCTGCTACCTACACGCTTCTGTCTTTGTAAAGTTTGTTTCCCTCCTCTTCAGATTACAGTATCTTCAGTGTCCTCCCCGCCCACAAAGTACACAGTGTTCAGATAATACAGTCCTCAACTTTGAGGCTGCCACGGGGTTTGTACAAAGGGCATTGCGTGGACCCTACGTAGGCTGTTCTGGCCAAAGATGCAAAGATGACCCCTGCGATCTCTGATTTATAAACATTTTTATCTTGAATTATGTTTACCTCTTCCTCTGAGCTACTTGCCTGGACTCTTATTTAAGGGTTTCCTGCTGGATCTTTTCCCCCCTTTTTTGCCTCAAGGTTCTTTGCCTTCTTCTGGCATAATGAACCGCAAATAGCAGTCTCCGCTACTATTAACGGTACGGGAATCCTCCTACCCAAGACTTGCTAGTTAGCTTTACACAAGACAAAATCAAAACAGGAATATTCTGAGACTCAACAGCATTTGAAACGTGGCCTCATCCTGCTCGAAAGTCATATGGCTATTCTCCAGTGGTGTCTATTTACCAAGGACTTCAATGCCATAGAGTCCAATGACCAAAGCAGCCATTTTCTCCAGGTGAACTGATCTCTATCGGTTGGAGATCAGTTGTAACAGCAGGAGATCTCCAGCTACTACCTGGAGATTGGCAACCCTACCTCCTGCAGGATAAGTCACTGCAGCAATACAATGGTCAGTAGGGTTGCCAGCCTCTAGGTTCTAGCTGGAGATCTGCTATTACAACTGATCTCCAGCCGATAGCGATCAGTTCCCCTGGAGAAAAAGGCTGCTTTGGCCATTGGACTCTATGGCATTGAAGCCCCTCCCCTCCCCAAACCCCACCTTCCTCAGGCTCCACCCCAAAAACCTCCTGCCGGTGACAAAGAGGGACCTGGCAACCCTAATGATCAGAGTGATAATTAGAGCCACAGGGATTTTATATGTACCCAAGTGTTCTTGTTTTCATCCATGCAATGGTGCAGGATATAGGACTGAACAGCCACAAAATCTATTTGACGTTCAGATCAACGGGTAAGAAACATTTCCTCCAAGGATAAGTTATTTTTGCTTCGCTCAGAGCACGGAGGAATTTATTATTTGGGAGGGCGACCTTGCACAGTTTGTCTCGAAACCAAACTGCATACCAAGCCGGGGTATCTTTGAGGCCCAAAGAAAACATGTTCAGCCAGGAGACTGTTTTCCTTTTCTGCGTGGACAAACATCTTTTGAAAACAATCCCTTCCTTGTATAAAAAAAAGAGTGTGCTTGTTTGCGGGCAGCAAGTCAGAGGCTAATTTTGCAAAGAACACCATATTGCAAAGACAAGTTCTTCGATGAAAGACAATTTGGTATTAAACATTTGGTATTAAACTGGGCATTCAACTGTCTTTTTTGTTTTGTTGTAGAGGGTAGTAGGGTTGCCAGCCTCCAGGTACTAGCTGGAGATCTCCCGCTGTTACAACTGATCTCCAGCCAATAGAAATCGGTTCACCTGGAGAAAATCGCCGCTTTGGCCATTGGACTCAAGGGAAGGCTGGAATGGCTCGAAACGCTGTCTCACCCTTCCCCTTCTCCTGCCCTTCTACCCATAGTGGTGTTCAGGCTTGCCAAACCTCTGGTGCTGACTTCAGCACATGGCTCCGCTGAGCACAAAATAGACTTAACCACACTGGCGTGGGCAGGGTGCACTTAGTTCAGCAGCCCACGGCCGTGTGGTTAAGTCGGCATGGGCGGGCTCAAAACCACGCTGGCCCCAGGCTGGAAAGGATGTGACTGGGCCGTTTTGTTCAAACATGTCAGCTGACCGGCACAACGCTGCTATTGTATCACACGAAACCGCACATTAACTCCTTTTGGCGTTTTGCACATTAGGAAAGTGGTCTGATGGAATGCATGCATTTGAATTCCTTGGGCTTACTAGATTAACACGTGCCACGGGTAGGGTTGCCAGCTCCAGGTTGGGAAATACCTGGAGATTTTGGGGGCGGAGCCTGAGGAGGGCGGGGTTTGGGAAGGGGAGGGACTTCAACACCATAGAGTCCAATTGCCAAAGCAGCCATTTTCTCCAGGTGAACAGATCTCCATCAGCTGGGGATCAGTTGTAATAGCAGGAGATCTCCAGCTACTACCTGGAGGTTGGCAACCCTAGTCACGAGGCAAGGATGCTGGTTGGCAGTGAATTAAAAAAATAAAAGAACCAGCATGTATGAAAAGATCTCTAGAACTGCGGGGAAGTGAACAGGGCTGGCTGCTTGTGGATGGGTACGAAACCACAAAAAGTATTTCCAGTACTGTAAAAGTAGTTTCTTTTCTCTAATAAAAGCAGTTTCTCTTCTCTAATAAGGTGGTGCATTCTGCTGAAATGTTTTGTGCAGTGTGGCCCTTGTGCAGATGGAGGAGAGATATCGTTTATCTTTTCTGCCCATGGATAAGGAAGGGTGACTTCATCCCTGCCCCTCCCCTGCTATGCTCAGTTGCTCAGGACAAAGGCTGCTATTGAGAAAATAAAATCAAAATCTATGGCTCTGAATTTGGGGAGGGCAGGAAGCTCCACAGTAGGGTTGCCAGCCTCCAGGTGTGGCCTGGAGATCTCCTGGAATTAGACTTGGTGTCCACGTTATAGAGATCAGTTTCCCCCCTGGAGAAAATAGCTGCTTTGGAGGGCAGATTCTACAGCCCTCTAAATAGGGTTGCCAGATCCGTCTTCGCCACCGGCGGGAGTTTTTTGGGGTGGAGCCTGAGGAAGGTGGGGTTAGGGGAGGAGAGGGACTTCAACGCCATAGAGTCCAATTGCCAAAGCAGCCATTTTCTCCAGGTGAACTAATCTCTATTGGCTGGAGATCAGTTGAAATAGCAGGAGATCTCCAGCTCCTACCTGGGGGTTGGCAACCCTACCTCCAAAGCAGCTATTTTCTCCAGGGAGGAAACTGATTTCTATCGATTGGAGATCAGTTGTAATAGCAGGAGATCTCCAGCTAGTACCTGGAGGTTGGCAACCCTAAGCCCACAGGTCATTCTGCAAAAAGGAACATTTTGGTTTTTAACGTGCCGCTAGCCTCCTGTTTGTTGCAGCAAAGATTCTGCCGCACACCGGTCTTGGCACCCGGGCTCACAATCCCATGGAGGTTTGGCATCAATTGCATCAACAAATCGGAAGCATGGAAAAGGTGCGTCTCGGCCCATCGGTGTGTGTCTATCACTGTGCTTCTGGGCACCAGCAAGGAGGGTTGTGAAGCCGCGCGGGATGTGATTAGCGGCGTACTGAGTCATCGCATGAGGATTCCCTCTCTCTATAATAAACAGTGACTCATAGGACCTCAGGGAAGAGGTATCGCCACACTTACACCTTAGAGCAGTGATATCACGGCCTCCAGAGTCTCGAGAATACAGAAGTGAGTGACTTCGAAGGTGTGGTGTGTGATGCTTTGCCTTCAGTTTCTATAGCGCTGTTTCGTTCTCGCCAAAGCGGTGGAAAACTCAGCACAAACTTCCCTTGTACCGTTCGATTGGGAGTGTAAGAGAAACTATGGGTGGCCCTGGATTGATGCCAGCCCTCCTTCACAGTTATATAAGTCATTGTGGTCAGGGGGGCGGGCACTGACCCAATGCCCTCCATGGTTTCTCTTACACTCCCAATCGAACTAGGGTTGCCAACCTTCAGGTACTAGCTGGAGATCTCTATGGCATTGAAGTCCCTCCCTCCCCAAACCTCACCCTCCTTAGGCTCCACCCCAAAAACCTCCCGCGAAGAGGGACCTGGCAACCCTATCTCCAGGTGAACTGATCTCTATTGGCTGGCGATCAGTTGTAATAGCAGGAGATCTCCGGCTAGTACCTGGAGGTTGGCAACCCTAGTTCGATTGGGAGTGTAAGAGAAACCATGGAGGGCATTGGGTCAGTGCCAGCCCCCCTGACCACAATGACTTATATAACTGTATTTCGGAGCTGGAAGATGTCCAGAAGAGGATCATTCATGATGACGAAGCAACTGAAGAGTGCTTCCTATTAAGATGGGCTCTTTTCAGTGTGTATTTTTTGGCCACCAAGTCTTCACTCTTGATCTAAGCGGAGAATTAGTGCAGAAATGCCACTGAATTGCAACATGTTGGTTTCTGTACACAGAATGCATGAAAACCCCTTTTGGGAATGGGTATTCCTTTTGGGAATGACCTGGTACTGTATTTCCCTTCCTTTTGTGTTTTTATAGGAGAGAAACGATTCCTATTCAACACCACAGAGGCACATGTGACGCTCTACCATAAAAACGGGACTTCTTCGGTCTTTGTGGGCGCCATGAACAAGCTTTACTACTATGATTTTGAAACGTCCGAACACTACGTGGTAAGGGAAACCGGGGACCAAATTCAGCCATCCAAATCTTCTGGGCGTGGAGTAGGGGTCACTGGGGTGTGGGAGGGGGAGGTAGTTGTGAATTTCCTGCATTGTGCAGAGGGTTGGACTGGATGACCCTGGTGGTCCCTTCCAACTCTTTTCTTTTCCCCCAAGATATTTTATTATTTTTTTAACAAGAAAAAAACAACCACATACATACATTTACAATCACACAGATCCTATTCCTTCGGGGAATAGATTTCTTCTGCTTCCAACTCTATGATTCTATAATTCTAAATCTGTTTCTAAATCTGTTTTCTAAATCTAAATCTAAATCTATGATTCTATAATTCTAAATTCAGACCTCAAAATTGCATTTTAATTTGTTTGGATCCTCAAATGTGGAATTCTGTTTAAATTTGACACTCGTTCACTGTTATGCCCAATGAGAGGTTTTTCTTAAACCTCCATTATACCTTCCTAAGCTACAAGTTTGGTTTGTGTGTGTGTGAATACTGTCTCTTATTAGACAGCGATCGGGCTATATCATTTTTTTGTAGCTTTTTTGTGGTGGATGGGTGGCATTCAGTGGATATAGATAGAAACCAGAATTAACAGTGTGGTTCTTTCTCTTTCAGGAACCTTTCAACATAACAGAGTCCAACTGTGAAAATTCGGTAAGTTTGGAATAATACCTATAAGGCATTTATGCACGGCTGTCTCCTCGCGGTCACCCCGCTGACTACTTTGGGGCATTTTTTGACCGTCAGATGTTGGCTCACTCTTTTGGCCGCGTTTTCTGGATTTGTGTTTAGCCAGCATCCAGAAAACGTGGGGGAAATGTGCAGAAACAAGCAGGGAGAGCGAGGCGACCTCTGATAGTCGGAAAAATGAAAAACATAAATCAAAGCCCTGAAGTAGTCGGTGGGGTGACTGCAAGAAAACGGCCGTGCATAAATGGCCGTAGTTACTCAACGGGGTGGGGCGGGGCTGCCAACCTCCAGGTACTAGCTGGAGATCTCCTGCTATTACAAGTGATCTCCAGCCGACAGAGACCAGTTCCCCTGGAGAAAATGGCCACTACAGCAATTGGACTCTATGGCATCGAAGTCCCTCCCCTCCCCAAACCCCACCCTCCTCAGGCTCCACCCCAAAAACCTCCTGCAAAGGTGGCGAAGAGGGACCTGGCAACCCTAGGGTGGGCTGGGGACTCGATCTCTTTCAAGCAGAAGGTTCCCCAGTTCATTCCTTGCAACTGTCATCGTAAAAAACTCTCACGTCGCTGGTGTTGAGAGAGACCTTTCTCCACCTGTGATCCTGGAGAGCTCCTACCAGTCAGAGTACTTCCAAACTGTTACCCAAGTCTTTTTTAAAACCTTGCAAATCGTCCTTTGTTCCCACACCGTGGGACGCTGCCGTTGTCTCTTCAACCCCAGGCTCCCTGCGATTATCAGCTGGGCTCCAGGCCAAGTGTGGGCGGCTCTTCTGGGTCTGGGTTTTGCAAGGTCAGCGGCCGGAGTCAACAGTCCTTAGAAGTGGCTTTGCTGTTTGTGGGAGTTTCTCGCCCCTCATCTTCACCTTCCTTCCTTTTGCTTTTATCCCCCCAGAAACATGCCCAGAACTATCTCACGCTTGTGGCGAACTATGAAGGGAAGCTGCTTGTTTGCGGGACCAACGCCTGCTCTCCAGCCTGTTGGAACTGGGTATGTGATGGAGCCTGGTTTTTGGCTGCTGAGCGCTGGTTCTTGCAAATATTGATACTTCTGGCGGCTGATCTGAGGCCTCCATCCTGGAAGTTGGGAGCTGTGCATCTGTTTCCGTTCCTTTTTGAAGCGGTCCGAGGTCAAGAAAAAGAAGACCTTTGAGAAAGCACATCTCTCTTTGAGAAACCCCAACCTAGGAAGAATTAAATCGGGGTCTTGAAGCACTTTAAAGACTGACAACATTTTATTCCTACGTGCATTTTCATGGATTAGGACTTGCTACTTCAGATACAGGGGGCTGTGGCTCAGTGGCAGAGCATCTGCTTGGCATGCAGAAGGTCCCAGGTTCAATCCCCGGCATCTCCAGCTAAAGGGACTAGGCAAGTAGGTGATGTGAAAGACCTCTGCCTGAGACCCTGGAGAGCCGCTGCCGGTCTGAGTAGACAATACTGACTTGGATGGACCGAGGGTCTGATTCAGTAGAAGGCAGCTTCATGTGTTCATGTGTACAAGTGAGTTCCCGGTCCTTACGCTGGAATAAAATGTTGTTCATCTTTAAGGTATCGCTAGATCCCTGTCGAATTTTGCTGCGACAAGCCAACAAGGCATGCCCCTCCGTAATGATCATCACAAGATCCCACCTAAGAGTTGGTGTGGCAATTGACTATTGGCGATTTAATTTCCATGTTGCTTCGGCAGCAGCTACCACCACAACACAAGGATCCGCACTCTGTTACTGAAGTTAAGCTGTGGCGATTATTTTAAGCCTGCAGGCTTAAAAAGTTTGGGGACCCTTGGTGTAGGGGGGTGGGAGGCTTGGGTGTGAAGAGGAAGGTGTTGCCACCTCTATTTTCACCCTTTTGAGGCTAGGTGGAACATTCCTTGGACATATCTACTCATCACTACTGCCTTTTTTTCTCCCTGCAGGTAGACAGGAAGAAAGAGCCAGGAATTGAAGCCAGGGGACTGGCCCCCCATTACCTTGAGCAAAATTCCTTCGTCCTTTTTTACGGTATGCGTGTGCGCTTCGAAGATGTTGGCACCCAGTAATGCGTGACCTCTAAAGTTTTTGCCACTCCTAGGGATCTTCTCCTCTGTGGGGTCCCAGAAACTATCTAACAAGCTCAGGTTTCCTCTAAGCTCCTAATAGGGTTGCCAACCTCCAGGTACTAGCTGGAGATCTGCTATTACAACTGATCTCCAGCCGATAGGGATCAGTTCACCTGGAGAAAAGGGCTGCTTTGGCCATTGGACTCTATGGCGTTGAAGCCCCTCCCCTCCCCAAACCCTGCCCTCCTCAGGCTCCACCCCAAAAACCTCCTGACAGTGGCGAAGAGAGACCTGGCAACCCTAGCTCCTAGTTGTGTCCTGACCTGCATGGCCCAGGCTAGCCTGATCTCATCAGACCTTGGGAGCTAAGCAGGGTCAGCCCTGGTTAGTGTTTGGATGGGAGGTCCCCAAGGAAGTCCAAGGTTGTGATTCAGAGGCAGGCAATGGCAAACCACCGTAGTTCAGTCTCTTGCCTTGAAAACCCTACCGGGTTGCCATGACTCAGCTGTTGACTTGACGGCACTTTCCTCCTCCTCCACCACCTAATTCCCCCCCCCCTTCCCTGCTTTACAGGAGACTACATCTACTCTGCCATCAGTAAGAACGGGGGAAACTTGATTCGTTTTCGCCGCGTGAGGGGGTCTTGGGATCTGTATTCTGGAGATTCGCTATGGAGCCGTGAGTATGGCCAGAGGTGGGGGCTTCCCTTTCTCCCCTTACCTCTTCTCCCCCCCACAAACACAACTGTGAGAGAGTTTGTGACCAGAGCTCATCGCTTATGTTACGTTGTGAAGATTACCACAGCCCTATAAGGTAGGACGGTACTGTTCTCCCCCGCGTTACAGATGTGGGGCCTGAGGTAGAATGAGTTTGTGGCCATTGTAATTATGGTAAAGCATTCACACTTGGGGTCATTCAGAGACCCCAGTGTCTTGGACAGGGAGAGCGTCATTTTGCTCCCCACTTTCAGTTTAAGGTCAAAGCGGCTCCAGTTAACCTCTTAGTGGAATTCACCATCTAAAACAGAGGAAGTAACCTATGAGGCTCCCTGATTGTAGGGAAATACTTAAGATGAGCCAAGTGTTAAATTGTGGAACTCCCTGCCCCAGGATGTGGTGATGGCTGCCAACTTGGAAGGCTTTAAGAGCGGAGTGGACATGTTCACGGAGGAGATGGCTATCCATGGCTACTAGTCAAAATGGCTACTGGTCATGATGCATCCCTATTCTCTCCAGGATCAGAGGAGCATGCCCATTGTATTAGGTGCTGTGAAACACAGGCGGGACGATGCTGCTGCAGTTGTCTTGTTTGTGGGCTTCCTGGAGGCCCCTGGTTGGCCATTGTGTGAACAGACTGCTGGACTTGATGGGCCTCGGTCTGATCCAGCAGGGCTTTCCTTATGTTCGCTTGATTATAGTTTTCTTTCATCTCTGTAGGGGAGGAAAGCAATAGGGAGCCAAGTTTGAGTAGGCAAGCTGTCGGGAAGGAAAGGGTTAAATTGCAGAGGGGGGGCATTCAATCGGAAGACCTCTGCATTACTAGATAAACGAGAACTGGGGGGGAGGGTGGGGAGAAGGACACTGCTATTTATCATGCGCCTTTCTTTCCACCCTGTGTAAGCTGTGTCATGGGGTCTGGAATATCTTTAGATGCAGGAGATGTTGAGGATTTTTTTTTGATTTTTTTATTGCTTTTTTATAATAAGACATACAATAATAATAATAATAATAACCTCTTTTTAAAAAACCTATAGTGCCCTAATCCCACACCCACCACTGTGCACCCTTGGACCTCCGGCAAAGTGTTATGACAGTATATAAAAATCTGTTATTATAATCATTGATTAAAAATCACATTGAACTATAGTTCGTTAACTATACCTTTAAAATCCGTTTTTGCCAATTTATGATATTGAGGATTTGTGGTGTCTCTGTGTGCGTTGGGATCGGCGGAGCAAAAATTAGCCAGCTTAAGAAAAA